>NC_091822.1:199232664-199551497 GCF_038994185.2 Dermacentor albipictus | reverse complement strand
CGGCCAGGGGGCGATTTCCACATGACGTGAGGCCCGCTGATGCTCCTGGCAGACTTAGCAACTCTGCACCATGTGAGAGACGTCCCCATCTAGGCCAGGCCACCATACGTGAGACCAGGCCACCATCTTTATCTTTTCCGCACCAGGATGACCCGCCTGCAGCAACTGCAGGACCCTGGACTGGAGACTTTGTGGGATCGCCACCCTGGAACCCCACAGTATGCAGCCCTGCTACAAGCTCAGCTCGGTGGCCTTGGGGTTATAGGCCTGCTGAACCAATTCCTTCCCGCGGGACACCGCCTTGACCACATGAGACAGGAGTGGGTCCCGGCTGGTCGCCTGCAGTACCCTAGATCTGGAGAGTACCTCCGGGTATGCGTGCTCCAGCATGAACATTTCAGCACGTCCTGGAACAGCATCAGGCACCTCTGGCAAGGGCAGGCGGCTCAGGGCATCAGCAGGTCCCAGGTCCTTTCCCGGGCGGTAAACCAGCTGGTAACTGTAAGCTGCCAGCTTCAAGGCCTAGCGTACCACTCGAGGTGATGCCTGCACGGGAACTGCCTTGTCAGGCCCCAGCAGCCCCAACAGCGACTGGTGGTCTGTGACCTCCTCGAACTTCCGGCCCCATAGATACTAGTGGAAGTGAACACCCCGAACATGAGGGCCAGGCCTTCCTTGTCCAGCTGGCTGTAGCGTTGCTCTGCAGCATGAAGTCGACGAGAAGCTAACGACACAGGGCGTTCCTGGCCATCCTTGTCCCTTTGTGCCAGGACAGCTCCCACGCCGTACGGCGACGCATCTACGGTCAGGACGACAGGCTTGGCAGGATCGAAGTGTACCAGCACTGGAGCCTTGGTGATTAGCTCCTTTCTGTGCTGGAAGGCCCGGTCCTGCTCCTTCTTCCAGACCCATTGCTGACAATCTCGAAGCAGATGGAGTGGCTGTAGATGCTCCGACAGGTTTGGCAGGAAACTCCTGTAGAAGAGGATGAGGCCGAGGTAGCTCTGAAGCTCCTTGTTCTGGGGCTTAGGCACCTTGAGCACAGCATCAACATTGCCAGGAGCCAGGGCTAGGCCAGTCTGGGAAATGACGTCCCAAGTACTCAACACTGGGGCCAGGAAAATGCACTTGAGCTTAAGGCCGGTGTCCTGCAGCCATGCCAGGACGTTGTGCTGGTTTTGCAGGTGGTCCCTGTAGTTGCTGCCAGTAACTAGGATGTCATTCAAGTACACCGCCACGTGCCTCATGCCCCTAAAGAGGTTGTCCGTCTCCCTCTGAAATATGGCTGGGGCTGAGGCCATGTCAAATGGTAAGCGCGTGTACTGGAAGAGCCCCAAAGTTATCGATATTGTGACATACTTCCGGGAGTCATCCTGGAGCACCAGCTGCTGTTAAGCATCTCTGAGGTCGAGCTTGATGAACTTCGGTCCACCGGACAATGCTGACCATAGATCTTCAATCCGGGGCAACGGGTACTTCTCGACAGTAGCGACGGGGTTGATGGTAATTTTGAAATCCCCGCAGATCCTGACACTGCTGTCTCGCTTGAGGACTGGTACTATAGGAGCGAGCCATTCAGACGTCTTGACGGCCACCAGGATGCCCTCTTAATAATAATAATAATGTCTTTATTTGTGTCCCGTAACAGTACACGACACGGGAGACCTGCAGTAAAAGCTGTCATGAATGACAGCTTGACAGAGCCGTAGGTCCCCCATACAAGGGGCAGTTACAAACGACAAAAAAGACATAATACATTGTCACAATTGAAATTACACATTCCGAGCGTACAATGTAACGTACACAAAAAATAAGGCAAGATAGAAATACAAATTGCAAGTTCACTCATACAATAAAACATCACAGTCAACTACGGGGTAGGCACAAAAGAAATAACATAAATGCAGTTTCACTTATCCGCAAGAAATAATAACAAGAAATAACTAAGAATGTGTGCAGTGAATCTGTCGTAATTCACGTTTAGATAGTTTAAGTAGGTCAGTCCCGGATTTTTTGCAGTTGTTTAATAGAGTTGGAAGTGTGAAGGATAATTTTTCCATTGTGTAATTGGTTCTAGGAGTTGGTACAATCCACTCCTCTTTATGACGGGTAGTGTAAAACACAGTGCCCTTTTTCAGTAATGACAACTCATGCAGATATTTAAGATGATTTTTTAGTTCGCGCTGGAATGCAAGTGCTAGCTTATAATTGTAAAGATTGAATACTGGTATTATGCATGCTTTGGAGAAAAGACCTTGCGAGTGACCGTTATATGGTAGATTAAAAAGTACTCTGATAAACTTTTTTTGAAGTATAAAGATCCTTTGCAAATTTGTATACGTGGTTGTGCCCCAGACCAAGGAACAGTAATTAAGATGAGAGTAAAATAGGGAATTATAAAGCAGGATTTTTACTTGATACGGGAGATATGATCTGTAATGGGAAATAATGCCTACTGCTCGAGCTAACTTAGTTAGAACAGCATCAATGTGACTATCCCATAGCATATACTGAGAAAATGTAACACCTAGAATTTTAATATTATTTGTGATTTCTATTGGTGCGCCACCATAACTTAAGCTTACATGAGAATTTAGCTGCCTCAATTTAGGTCTAAATATTACAGCTTTCGTCTTATTAACGTTTATGTTCAGATGGTTTACTACTGACCACGTTTTAAGCTTAGTAAGGAGAGAATTCGCATCATTGTGTAAGATATGACAGTCTGGAGCAGATAGAAATACACTAGCGTCGTCGGCATACAAAACATATTTAGGATTAGTAGAGAGGTTAGTGAGATCATTTATGTAAATGTTAAAGAGAAGCGGACCAAGAATGCTGCCATGAGGAACACCTTTAAGTATGGATTTTAAATCAGAACGATACGTTTCAATTTGAACGAACTGCTGTCGAAAACTGAGATATGATCTAATAAGTTCAAGAAAATGACCTCGGATTCCATAAATTTCCAGTTTCTTCAGCAAAGTTAAGTGATGAATACAATCAAATGCTTTAGAAAAGTCGACATAAATACCTAGCACAAAGTTCTTTTTTCCAAATTCGGACAAAATAAATTCCTTCTGTTCCAGCAAAGCTAATTCGGTCGATTTGTTTTTCCTAAATCCATATTGAGCATCTGAAATTTTTTGTAAATCAAAGAACGAGCAAAGCTGATAATGGATAAGCTTCTCCAGGCCTTTGGAAAATATGGGTAAGACAGAGATAGGTCGGTTATTATTCATATCATTAGGATCACCCTTTTTGAAGAGCATAGTTACTTTAGCGATTTGCATTCGCTTTGGAAAGCATGCACTTGTTAGGCAAAGGTTAAAAATATGGGTTAAATGTGGACATAAGATATCCAACACATATTTCACCGGACGTGTCTGAATTCCTTCAGCGTCGCAACTTGAACTATTATTTAAAGAAGAAAAAACTGAGGTAACTTGATCTTCTGTTACAGGGCTTAGAAAAGCAGATGAATTATTTCTAGCGGGCATAGTATTGTGAAAATCTACAAGTATACCTTGATCAGAATAATGAAGTAAATACTGATTAAAGGAATCTGCAAGGGCGCAGCCAGACACTTCACAGTCATTTATTGACAGCTTCTCGATTCTAGGTGAAAGTTTCGTGCGTTTAAAAACAGTGTTCAACTTTTTCCATACGAGGTCACTTTTCTTTAGGCAGCTATGGAATTCAGAGTAAATGTAACTAGATCTGCTTTTTTTAACCTCCTTGTTTAATTTATTTCGGCACGCCTTGAATTGCTTTAAGGTATCAGGATCTTTTGTTTTAATAAACTGATGGTAAAGCATATTTTTCTCATTGATTTTTCGGCGCAATTCTGGAGTTATCCAAGGTTTGCGAATTTTTTTACGTAGCTTAAAACTTTTCATTGGAAAATGTCGCTTATAAACCTGCAGGAACTGGTTGATAAATTTTTCATACCCTTCGTCGGCATTTTTTATGTTCATTACCCATGTAAAATCTGACTTAAGTAGCTCAGTCCTGAAGCTGTCTAAATTTGACAGAGTAATAGATTGAAAAAAAATGGGTGGTCGGCTTTTGCATCCTTCTAAGTTCTGCTTCTTTACCATAACAAATATCGGAAGATGGTCGCTAAGACCACATGATATAGCTCCTGCTGTGATGTCTGTATTATCAAAATTTGTCACAAAAAGGTCTAGCAGTGTTTTATTGTCTTTCGTAATTCGGGTCGGTAGTGTGATTGCATTATCGCAACCATTCGATGTAATAAGCATTTTCATGTTTCTTTGTTCGTTAGTGTTTGCTAACATATCTATATTAAAGTCGCCGGCTGATGTGACAGAGTAACCATTTGCAGAAACAAAATCGAGAAACTGCCCGTAAAATAAAAAGAAGCTTGACACATTTCCATGTGGGGGCCGGTAACAAACAGAAAACACATGCTTATTTACACGTACTGACAATATTTCAAAGTCATCACATAGCACAGAAAAAGAAGGAAGCAGTTCGCACTTTACATTCGGCTTCATCAATAGCATGAGTCCACCACCACGACGATTTTTTCGATTTAAGCAGAAGGATTGATAACATGAAAACTGAAAGTTATCCTGGTCGTCTTTACACCAAGTTTCGGTTAACATGACCGCGTCGAACAAAAAAGAAAAACTAGAGATAAAACAATCCAGTTCTGCTTCCTTGTTGTAAAGTGAGCGAACGTTTAAATGAAGGCATTTTAGTGAATTTTTGTGCTGGTTCGTTGCAACTGCGTTTACATCCTTTGGAAGAAGGTAATTGTCATTAGCCATTTCAAACTCCGACAACACATTTTATACCCATTTGTTGGACATACTGAAATGTGCTATGACGGAAGGTCACGTACACTGCGCACTACGATTGCCGACTGGCCATCTGTTTTGCGCATGAAGATCTTCCCATTCCTGTGCCAGACATACTGATATGCATTTTGTTTTGCCCAGTCCTTCGTCAGTCGCAACAGATGTCAGTTATGACTAGTCATATTTTCCATAATGGCAATGTTGCTTTTTTCGTCCCTCAGTTTATTCTTTTTCTCGAGCCACTTATCTCTGACGGCTTGCCTGGTGTATCTAACTATTATTCCTGGGATCCTATCATGCTTTGCAGGTAGCCGATGAATTGCATCAACGTCTCCGCTCGAAAGCCTTGAAACTCCTATCGTGTCAGCCACAGCGTTTACTTTATCTAGCAGATTTTCAGGTTCGGTGGACTGAATTCCATGGAATTCAAGGTTCAGCTTTCTGCTCCTCCATTCAAGATCATTGACGTCACTTCGCAACGTTTCATTTTCTTCTTCTTTTTTTCCGATCTTTCTCTCCAAAATTTCCAATCTCTTTTGAATATGTTTTGTCTCTTTTTCCTGGGTAGTTAGCCTTTCTAGTACTTCATCATACTTTTCCGACATTAGCTCTACAGCTGTTTCAATGCTAGCTACAGTGTCTTTAAGCTGCATCAGCTCGTCTAATTTTCCATTTATAATAACGAGTAGGGTTTTAATGTCGGCTATCTCGTCATCAGGCAGCTTTTCCCCTTGGTTGTCTCCTTTGCCGCTTCCACTTTTGCATGTGAGGCATGCCCATTTCTGCTTGGCTGACTCCGATTTACTTTTGTACTGCTTTACGGTAAGCCCAGCACAGGTTCCGAGATGGTACAATTTGTTGCATACAGTACATTTGGCAGAAATTTCCTCGGGCGTAAACTTGTTATTGCATGAGGAACAAAAATCTGTCGACATCGTGCGTTCAAGACAGTAGCCTCAAGCAAAACAAGAACAACAACAACAACAAAAAAAAAACGACAATAGCAGAATACTATGGCGGCGGCAGTGGCAGCAAGCAGCACATATTCTTAAAATCAATCACAAGTAACGACACCAACCTGCGAAAAAGCAGAGCGGTGTTCAAGCGATGCCCTTCGTGCTGCCGCTGCCGCCGAGTGCTGGTCGATCCGAGCAGTCCGTCTTATATCTTCAGAGAAGGTCGCTTGTCGCGCCGCGGGTGGTTCCAGGCAGTTAGCAGATCGAGGTAGATCTGCCGCACTTGCGCAGTCGGCTCCCTTCGTCAGGATCAGCGTGGGCAACCAAGCCGCAATGGAGACGAAACTGCGAAAAAGCAGAGCGGTGTTCAAGCGATGTCCTTTCGTGCTGCCGCTGCCGCCGAGTGCTGGTCGATCCGAGCAGTCCGTCTTATATCTTCAGAGAAGGTCGCTTGTCGCGCCGCGGGTGGTTCCAGGCAGTTAGCAGATCGAGGTAGATCTGCCGCACTTGCGCAGTCGGCTTCCTTCGTCAGGATCAGCGTGGGCAACCAAGCCGCAATGGAGACGAAACTGCGAAAAAGCAGAGCGGTGTTCAAGCGATGTCCTTTCGTGCTGCCGCTGCCGCCGAGTGCTGGAACCGGAGTGCTGGAGACCTAGGAGCTGGAATGGCACTTGCAGTAGCCATTCCAGCTCCTAGGTGAACCCGTCCTTCAGGGCGAGTGGCAGTGGGCGAGGCTTGAAAGAACCTGGCGCAGCTCCCTCGGGTACATAGATGCCAGCCGTCGTGCTGGCGAATGCGCCCGCCCCTGGCTGGAACAGGGACTTGAACTCGGTTAGGAGGCTGGGGAGGTCTCTCACAACATGCAGGCTGGCTTCCTGGTACTCTGGCAGATGAATGTCCAGTGCATGAATCCACTTTCGGCCCAGCAGCGTCGGCAATGACCCCTTGGTTAACTAGGGTGGTTGCTTGGGCTAGTTGGTAATTCATGATCAAAAATAACTTACAGTGCAAAGGACAAGGACAGCGATAGACGACATACACAGCGCTGACTTCCAACAATATTTTATTGCGTTGCCACATCGTGTGTATATATACAAGAAGAGGCATGTGCAGAAAATGTACGACAGTCACATGGGGTGTTTTAACAGCAAGTCATTGAACTAAGAGCATGGTCACCTGAAAAAATTAAGCATTACGATTTCTGTCTGTTTAGAAACGCGACTTCACCAGGGGTCAGTGCAATTGAGGGCGCACTAACGCAAATACTGCCAAGTTTTCTGATGAAATCAGCTTCCACAATTTCCCAGGTGAGCTGTGAGCAGTGTCTCACTAAAGCTTGCGTATCTTCAAAGAATGGCACGCAGCCACAGTCCCGGCAATGGATGCCCAAGTGGCCTTGTACAGTGCTGCGGACGTTGTTACAATGCTCTCTTAGCCGATCGTTTAAGCACCTGCCCGTCTGTCCTACATATTTACTGCTGCAAGACAGGGGAATTTGGTAGACTACATTAGTTGTGCACGTCACAAACCGTTTTCTGTGCCGCATCAGAGTTGTTGTTCTGTCGGCTCATGGGGAGGTTCCGCCAATTACCTCTCCTCGAGAACTCCCCTGAGCTGACCCCGTGCCATGTGGCTGCCGGTTATTCGCAGTTCTCTGAAGTGCGCCCCGTCCAGTTGGATTGGAACACGTGCAGCGGGCTGAAACAGCTGGCACGTTGTCACCCCATACGGCCATTCCTAACAGTGCTGAGCATCTTCTCCTTCGCATTCGTAATGCCACACGTCATAGTTAATGGTAGATCCCTCTACCTTGCCAATACCGACTTTGTGCCACATTCGATAGCAAGAATGATGTCCAATTTTTCTTTTATGCTGAGTACCCGGTTTGTGTCCGAACTTTGGCATGACGCGAGTCCAGCTTGCATGACGCCACAACACAGGCGAACACTAGCAAGCCACAACGCTCTCTGGCTCGGCATCGAAATGTTGTTGATGGTAATGTGGCTTCACCCTTCCAAGCGCCCGCTGCGTTTATGCTTGGAGGCCGTTCCGATCTCTGAGGCTCATTCTGCCTGTCTGACCTACCGCCATGATTGCGCTACAAAAAGTGCAAAAACTGCGTGTTAACTGATACGTGTGCAATAAGCTGGAACGGTTTTTGCGGACACAAAATGCATTATGTTCAATGGATGCTAAGCTGGGGATTTTGACTTTACTACTTTTAAACCAAAACTAATGTTTAACCCTTTCACTGTGGAGTGTTTTTGGCCGTTACGCAGCCCCAGTGTCAGCTTGGTTTTGGGAATATTAGGGAACAAGCATAACAATTTGTTAGATTATGATTACGATTGAAGAGCTGTGCTCACGGACGGCCCAGAACGTGACGTGTCGAAAGGAAACAGCATGGGTGAGAAATTGCTTTTCTTCCACATATTTTCGGTTTGCTGTGCACGCTTCCGGAATGACGGTCCTGCCGTTTCAACATCTGACGTTGCGGAACTCACCCCTTCCTTGGCTGAGAAGCTCTCAGAATCCCAATCCGAGCTCGGCACACCGCGCACATAGAGGGAGCACTTTCAGCTGTCCGCACAATGCAGAGAAATGGCACGTTATGAAATCGAGATGACAGATAGATATGGAAAGGAGATACAACAATCTTGTTTGCTGCTGATTGTGGCAAACCAGGCCACTATGAGCGAGCAAAAGCTGCGATCGAGTCGTGTTTTAGTCTATTGGAGAGGCAACGGCGTGTGCCCCTGAACTTGACGCGCATAGCAGATGCGCTGACAGAATATTAAAAAAATAAAAGAAAACCTGCAAACCTGCAGCAGATGGCAGAACAACCCTTGTACCCGTTATCGTACATGCATTACATGGTCACTCAATCGGATTGAGTAGCGCGCATGGAGTGACCACGCCTCCCAGCAAAGAAGGGTGGGTGCGGTCACTTCGTGCTCTTCAATATACATACCAACACAGCGCGGGGCGAAAATGCAAGCTTCTAGAAAGCTTCAACAGATGGCCCGACGAGTTGAGGCTTGCCAGCTTAATGTTTCAGCGCAAATTTTTGGATGCACAATGGAGAACGTACCAGTACGTCAGTGACACTGCGGGGGGAAAGGGAGGAAGGGGGAATGCAAAAACGTACTGATACATCAGTGATTGTGAAAGTGTTAAGGATGTATGGGTTAATGAGATTTTGCTATATTAGTTCTTCCAAAATTGGATTGAAATTTAGACTTCTCCTCTGGTGTCTCCAACTTCCTGTAGGGCAATGGCTTTCTTGTGTTGACAGGATTTTGTTTATGACTGCATTTGGCGAACAAAGGCATGAAAATAAATTTGGCTACCTGTGTCTGAAGAAAATATGTAAAAGAATTTCTTCGCCTTGCACTCAACATACATGGATGCTGTCGTTCCAGCTTAGCACGGAGCCAGAAATATGACCAAGATGGTTTGGCAGACATCTTTCGGCAGTACGGGGACCATTTATACAGGTGGGAGTCAATTGTTCTTACAGCCACTAAATGTACTACATATACTAGGTGTTTCAGAGAGAACTTCAGATGAACAGTAATGTTATTTCATTGTGCATTTTGCAGACATATTTCTTAAAATTTATTTCATAGCAGGCATTTCTTGTAAATTGGTGTGCTTTGCTTAAGGCCTGACTTTAATTTTGCAATTTCAATGTGTTTCTTAAAGTTGCTAAATAAAGGTTCATTATTGAAACATGTTTTAATACATTAAATAGGTATTATCACATAGATATTATAGTTTGCTGCTGCAAATGTGTTCAGAAAACATCTTAATTCCTGCTGTGCTGTGGTTAATGCTAACTTAGAGTATTTTGGAAACACCTGTAGTACATCATGTGGTATTCCTAGGACACTGGATTCTATAAAAACCTAGCAACCAAACTACTATTGGATCTAGTTACTTCTGTACTTCAGCACATTCATCACGGCATGCATCAAGTTTGTGGGGAGGCGCGACTCTCGTGCGTCCCCTGATATGTTGTTTTCCCGCACAGCTCCCGTCTCCTGTAATCCTTCTTCGCCGCGTGGCTTGATGCCAGCAACAGTTGGTCTTGTTGAAGTGCAGTACGAGAGAGGGCGCGAGTGTGGCTCTGCTAACGCCACCTAACAGCAGGGTGACTTGGGTGCAAAAGGAGAAGGCTCTTCCTCTTTGGCTCGGGGTCGGCAAGCGATGCGGGCATTCTGCGCCTGCGCCGATCCATGCTTCTGCGAGACCATCTCGTGAGGCTTACCCCGGAAAGGATGAACACAATCATTTGAACGCGCCACCATTTGCGTGACCATATGTGCGAACGACCAGGCGTTGGCGTCCAGCATGGAGCAAACACATTCTCTCGTTATCCGGTCGCGGTGGGTCGGACTTTCGCGATTTGTCGCACACCCATTGGCATGCTTTGTGGATAGCAACTCGGATAGCAGGCATTAGTCTATGAAAGGTGTAATAAATGCCCTTGTGATTGTTTGAACTACTGTGTTGTCGATCCTTTGTCCCAAGAGCATGGGTGAGAACCCCACAAGTTTTATCATGTTGCTGCTGAAACTTAATGTGCAATTTCTGGCTATACAGCCTTCATAACAGCTCTCATTAAATAAAACAGGTGTTCTTGCCAACTATATACAATGGGAATTTAAAAGCGCACGCTTCACCTGCAAGCTAGGGTGTGTATGTTCATAAATATAGTTGAACCCACTTATAACAGTATTCCAGTGCCAAGAAAATCCCACAGCTATAACCAATAATTGTTATAACTAGGTTGCACGAAAAAAAGTAGAGAGGTCAAGCATGCAAACATTTTAGAGAGAAGTACAGCGCACTTATGGCAATATTGGTTTTAATAACACTTGGATGTAACAATGAGTGGTTGCTGCACTATGAACTTTTGTGAGTCTTCTATGACAAAATAAACAGCTTACTACAATGTTCCATGCGGCATTATTGGCTATAACAATTAAATGTGGCTAGTGGGTGTGTTTGGCGAAAAGAAAAGGGAAGCAAAATCTAGGAAAGAAAAACAAAAGCCACTTTGCCATATCTGCTTTTGTGCCACGCATACCTCACGGCATGCCTTCGTCGCCCCTCTCCTGTCTTCTTTACACCCCTCCAACATTGGCGAGAGGATAGTAGAGAGACGGGAGAGGGGAGCGCGAATCTGGCGCAATGTAAGCATGCCGTGTGAGGTGAGCAGCACAAAGACAAGTGTTGTGCAACACCTTGCACTCTCTTTCTCTCTCTTTGGACAAGGCAATGCAACAAAGATGCACTGTGCAGGGTGTACAAAGTGGATGTAGCAAAGTGGCTCACATAATTTTTTTCCCAAGAATTTTGCATTCCTTTTCCTCTCGATGCACATCCCAATAGCCAGATTTAATTGTTACAATGGATAACGCTGCACGAGAGCATTGTAGTAATAACCAGTTTATTTTACCATAGAACACATACAAAAGTTGCCGATGAGTCTGCTGGTCATTATTATATCTGATATATTGTTAAAAGTGGTATCGTTATAAGTGGGCTCAAGTGTAACATGTTGGCAATTCTTAGTGAAACACAAAACAATTTTTGTTATACAGTTAAACCTCAAGATTACGAACTTCAATGTAACGAAATTCTCGATACAATGAAGTTGTAATGAAGCAGACGTGCCTCATGTTTTGCATAGCAGCTCAGAGACAATGACGACGACCCGTGCTGTGATTTGCGAGAGAGTGCGGGCTGTTCGCTGCTGCTAGGCTGCTGTCTATCTGCTGTTTCACGCCTTCAATTGACCCTTTCGCTGTCGGACCTTTCTGGCCGTGACGCACCCGCAGTGTCGGCTTAGTTTCAGGGAACGAGCATAACAGGGAATGAACATAGCAATTTTTTTTATTATGATTGGTAAACAAATAGCATAGTCAATGGAATATGCACATTTCAGTTTCTGCAGCTGTTGTTAGTAAACATCATCATCATCATCAGCCTGATTGTAACATCCGTTCAGCATCCGAATCTGACAATGCGGAACTCGCCCCTTCCTCGGATGAGACCCTGTCCGAGTCCGAATCCGAGCTCGGCTCGTATTCTGAATCGGAAGAGACACCGCTCCAATGAGCAAGCGAAGGTCCCACGTGCTCAGCCATCCGAAAGTAACCGCGCGCAGGGAGGATGCGCTTTCAGTTGCTTGCGCAACGGAGAGAAATGGGACGTTGCGTGATCAAGAAGACAGAGGGAGGTGGAAAAAGGCTAAAACAAAGTTTGAGGGGCTTTACGTTTACTGCTGCAAGCCGGAAGCGAGGGTGCGGCGAGTGAGCGAAAGCAGCAATCGAGTCATGTGTCGGTCCCTTTTCAGAGGGGCAATGGCGCGAGCCCCTGAACTTGACATGCCGTAGCAGACACACCAACAGAAGAAAAATAAAAACTTTCAAACCAGCGGAGATGGCAGATCAACCCTTGAACCCATAACCACACGTGCGCGACGCATGATCCAGCGAACGCGGAGCAACCGCGCCACTCAGCAAAGAGAGAGTGGGGAGTGGCAGTCACACCTTACTCTTCAATGCATGTACCAACACAGTGCGGGGCAAAAATACGAACTTGTAGAAAGATTCAACAGATGGCGCAGCCAGTCCAGGAGCGCCAGCTTTGCGCTCAGGTGCGAAATTTTGAACGCATGATAGAGAACGTACCGGTACGTCACTGACACTTTGGGGGGGGGGAAGCGTGAGGACGTACCGGTATGTCCGTGACAGTGAAAGGGTTAAACATCACTAAATTTGGTGGAGATTGCTGAAATCTCTCAAGTCACCCTGGAGCTTCGCACTAGTACGTTGCCCACTGGCACCATGACTGATGCAACCTATGCACCGTCTGTACCCATGGCTGCCCCTGGCACTTGCGCCGGCGTTCTCCGTCAGCGCGACCCGGCCATCTTTTGTGAGAACGGAGAACATCACGTCGAAGACTGGCTGTCCTCTTATGAATGTGTAAGCTCGCACAATAAGTGGGACGACCAGTCTGAACTCAATAAGTCATATTATACCTTGCTGATGTCGCAAATCTCTGGTTTAAGAACGATAAATCTGACATTTCGAGTTAGTCCGCATTCAAGATGCATTTTGCCGAAGTCTTTGGCTGCCCAACTGTCCGCAAGCTACGCACCAAACAGCCTCTACGCCAGCGAGCACAGCAACCGGGCGAGAGCTTCCCAGCTATATTGAGGATGTCTTGGATCACTGCAGCCGTGTTAATCCAATGATGGCGGAAGACAAGAAGATCAACCACATTCTGAATGGTATTGAGGACGACACATTTTAAACGCTACTGGCCAAGAGTCCAACCAGTGTCGCCGTTCTCTTCAACCTGTGTCAGAGTTTCGACGAATTGCACCACCTACATAACATCGTTCGCCAAAACGTCCCACAGGCTGACTCGGTCTCGGCCATTGCAGCTGCAGCGGGCCATAGCGATCCTTCTGCTCTCGTCCTTCAGCTCACGAATTTCATATGCGAGGAAGTGGCCCACGAGCTGTCGCTACACTCCCTCACAGTCAGGAGCCTGCCCCAACACTGACTTCGGCTGTGCAACAAGACATCCGTGCCCAAATATCTGACGCACTTACTCCCGTTCGCCTGCCAGCTCCTGTGATGGTGCCGCTCTCCTATGTTGACTACCCGCCGCTATTTGCGTCTCCGACGGCACCGCTCTCTTATGAGAGCAGTACCCGTCTCGGGTCACTCCTCCGCCACTCAACTACGCTGCCACTGTAGCACGGATTCCATCCTACCTCCAATGCACTGGGTTCCCCTGCTCCCATTCCACGACAGTCACCCCAGCCTCTTCGTCGAGCCAGCACATGGCGCATGCTAGACAGCAGGCCTATTTGCTTCGCCTGTGGCACTGCTGGTCACGTTGCACGTTTTGTCATCGCAACATGTCCTCGCACCGTGAGGCCTTTGAGGTCTCCCTCCACGCCACAACATGCTGGTGACTGGTGACTTGCCGCTGAGACTCTTCGACCACGACCGCCATTCAGACTGTCGCCGTTCTCCTTCTCCACGTTGACGGTCGCTGTCACCTATGCGTCGTCGGCCACCTACTGCTGAGGGAAACCGACTAGCGCAGTTCCGGAGGCAAGAACTGCAAGCTCATCGAACTTTCTAAGGCCTCAATTTTCACCACAGAATGTCATTGACGTCCATGTTGAGGTAACATTCGCCCAAGCGCTTATCGATTAATGGGGCCGCCATTTCAGTCATCTACGAAAATCTTTGTCACAAGCTGAAAAAAGTCACGACCTCTCCATCTGTCATGGCACTCAGCACTGTATGCACAGACCGTGTTGTCATCCAAGACATGTTGTACATCATCGAGTTTTTTGTGTTGCCCTCCTGTTCTCTTGATCTCATCCTCAGGTGGGACTTCCTGTCGCGTCATAGTGCCATAATCGATTGTTCTCGCGCGAAAGTGGCCCTTTCGCCGCTATGTGACTCCCCATTGGTCGGTGCCGACCTCAGTGTTCACAAGGTCTTCATTGATGGTGATACTGATCTACCTCCAGAGACGTCGGTGCTTGTGTCCTTGTTGTGTAATGCCGTGCGAGACCCAACTGTGGCGTTTACACCATCTGATATGCTTGCTCACCGCAAGGACTTATTTCTCCCGTTCGCCGTCCTTACAGTTAGGTCTGAATCCACCTTGATACCCATCCGTAATCCGCACCAGTATCCAGTTACCATACTGCGCGGTGAGACCTTAGGGTTTGTGCAAGCTGTCACGTGTGTTGAAGAGCTTGATGTTCTCGATGGCACCTCCTGTTTACATCTCGACGCCATAACTTGCACCTCCTCAACACTGCCCTTAGCAGTTTTCGACAACGCCATTGCCGCAGACCTTTTGCCGTCTCATCGCACTAAACTTCTTGTTCTACTGAACGACTTCGTTTCTTAGTTCGACTGCAACAAACCATCCTTGGGTCGCATGACATGTGTCTCATACTATCGACACTGGTTCCCATGCCCCCTTGCGACAGTGTGTGTATCGCGTTTCCGCAGAAGAGCACCTTGTTATCACAAAACAAGTGGACGATATGCTGCAGCACGGCATCATTCATCCTTCTCAAAGCCCTTGGTCGTCGCCTGTCGTTGTAGTATGAAAGAAAGATGGCACCATTCTATTTTGTATTGATTATCGCCGCCTAAACAGGATGTCAAGAAAAGATGTCTACCCACTGCCTCGGATTAACGATGCTCTTGACTGTCTGCAAGGTGCCGAATACTTCTCGTCTTTAGATCTCCGCTTTGGCCATTGGCAGATTTCCATGGCTGAGGCTGACTCCCCAAAGACAGCTTTCATCACTCCTGATGGCCTGTGCGAGTTTAACGTTACGCCTTTCGAGCTCTGCAATGCTCCCGCTACCTTTGAGCGCATGATTGTTACCATCCTTTACGGACACAAGTGGAAGACTTGTTTATGTTACCTGGATGACATAGTTGTTTTCTCACAGGATTTTCCGACATATCTCACCTCTCTGCATGACATCCTGACCTGTCTCACTTCAGCTGGCCTACAGCTCAACCTCAAGAAGTGCCGTCTCGCTGCCCGAAAATTAACTGTTTTGGGTCACATTGTCTCGAAAGATGGCATCCTTCCTGATCCCGACAAGCTTCATGCAGTCGCCGTATTTCCGAAGCCCACATCTATCAAGGCTCTGTGAAGTTTCATAGGCCTGTGCTCTTATTTTCAACACTCCGTGCGGAACTTTGCCTTTATTATTGCACCCTTGACGAAGCCGCTTACCGCAAGCAAAGGCATTTCCGCATGGTCATCAGCATGCGATAAAGCCTTTGACGAGTTGCTGACTTCCCCACCGATTCTTCACCATTACGACCCAACTGTGCCGACAGAGGTTCACACCGACGCCAGTGGTGTCAGCCTTGGTGCGGTCTTGGCCCAACGGAAAGCTACGAATGAAGAATACGTCGTGGCTTATGCCAGTCGTACCCTTGAGAAAGCTGAGATGAATTACTCCGTTACAGAGAAGGAATGCTTGGCCATCATTTGGACATTGGCCAAGTTTTGTCTTTATCTCTACGGCCGTCCTTTCAGCATTATCACTGACCATCACACCCTTTGTTGGCTCTCCTCCTTTAAAGACCTGTCGGGCCACCTCGGATGTTGGGTGCTTTGCCTACAGGAATACGACATTCGTGTCGTACACCACTCTTGTCGAAGGCATTCCGACACTGACGCGCTCTCCCACTCGCCGATGATACCTGATGTGGCTTCTCTTTCCGTTCCATCTCTGACCTCAGACCCATCGCTACTGACTGCTATTGACATGCCCTCCGAGCAACTCAAGGACCCATCGCCCTGCTGCTCGACTACCTTGCCGCTCCATCGATCGTTCCTTCAATGCGGACGTTGCGCCGTCAAGCAGCCCACTTTGTTGTGCGAGACAACACCCTCTACCCCAGCAACTATATGCCTGACAGTCGGAAATGGCTTCTGGCTATCCCTTGTCACATGCGCTCCAATATGTGTGCGTACTACCATGCTGACCCTCAAAGCACCCACGTCGGCATCCTAAATACCTTCACAAGGCTATGTCAACAATATTACTGGCGTGCATTGTATCGGTTTGTGCAGCAGTACATTCGATCACGGACCACCTGCCAGCAAAGCAAAATTCCCCCACTGCGCCCTACTGGCCCATTACAGCCGCTACCGTGCCCTGCTCGACTGTTCGACCGCATAGGCATCGACCTCTATGGCTTGCTCCCATGCAGCGAATGTGGAAACCGCTGGATTATTGCTGAAGTCAATCACCTGATGTGCTACACCGATACCGTGGCTCTCCCTGCCGCGACCACACGCGAAGTTGCGATCTTCATTCTTTGCAACTTCGTCCTTCACCACAGTGCTCCTAGGGAACTACTCAGCGATAGGGGTCGTGTCTTATTGTCAGAAGCAATACAATCCCTCCTTCACAAGTGCTGAATCATTCACCGGAAGTCGATCGCATATCACCCCCAAACGAACGGTCTCACGGAGCGCTTCAACCAAACACTGGGCAACATGTTGAGGATGTACGTTTCGTCCAACCACACTAACTGGGACACCGTAATCTCGTTCATTACTTTCGCTTATAATACTGTGACACGGGCAATTACTGGTTTTTAACCTTTTTTTCTCTTGTATGGGCGTGAGCCTTTGTGTCTTCTGAATACTATCCTGCCCTACCGACCTGATGCTTCCGAGTGCGCAACTATTTCGGAAGTCACCCGATACACTGAAGATTGCTGCCAGCTGGCTCATTTGTTGACCAGTGAGGATCAGGGGCGTCAGAAGACAAGCCGCTACAGTCATCAGGCCATGCCCACATTCCCTGCTGGTTCCCTTGTTTGGCTATGGATACCGCCTCACACGCCTGGCCTTTCTTCTAAGCTACTTGCGCGGTACCACAGTCCGTATCGGATCATCGATGCCTCCTCCCCTGTGAACTATATCGTTAAGCCCGTCACACCATCGCCGGACCTTTGTTGTCGAGGTCGCGAGGCAGTACATGGTTAGCCGGCTGAAGACTTATTTCGATCCCCTCATCTTCTCTGCTCCCTGAGTCGCCAGGATGGCTCCGTTTCACACCCAACGCCAATGTAATGAAGCAGACGTGCCTCGTGTTTCATATAGCAGCTTAGAGACGATGACGACCCGTGCTGTGATTTGCGAGAGAGCTCGGGCTGTTCGCTGCTGCTAGGCTGTTGTCTATCTGCTGTTTCTCACCTTCAATTAACATCATTACAAAGTATTTAACTTTTTATAACTTGTCTATGGAACACCATGTATTTAGAACCTCAATTTAATGAAGTGTGTTTATACACTATTTTAATATAAGGAAATTTCACTGCTACCGCGAATGAATACCGAGGCAATAAATAGAAACTGCCGTGGCCGCAGATGGTCAAATGGTTAAAATACAAGCGACTGCTTGCAAATCCAACTCTCCAATTGCGCACGTGACCAGGAGTGACCACTGAAGCAGAGCCACGTCATGTTCCTTTTAAAGTCCAAATGCGATGAGATCCTATCACGTCCCACACCCCGCTGTATGCTTCAGTGTGAGTGAAAGCATGTGAGAGTGAGCCGAGAAGGATGGTGGCTTGATGAGCACTGTGCCATCTTCCTGCGTGAGCAAGGGGAATGGGCTGGAGAGGAGCAAGCTCACGATAATGCGATCAAGCACGCGTGACGGGAGGAGGAAGGGGGGAGCAAGTTTTTCTAGCACAGCCATGAATGTGCATGGCTGTCAGTGGGGCTTTTAGATGTAATCTGGTGCCTGTGCAGATAGTGGGCGTGCAAGATGGCATGGCATCATGTTTGCCGTCTTCCTGCACCTTTAGTACTTTAGGTTGCGTAATCTCAAGCTTCGCAGATGCATTGAAGCGAGAGGCAGATGAAGTATTCGCTTCCTGCTGCCGGTACTTTTCATAATAGCATTGTCTCAAGCTTCGCGACCCAAGCTTCGCAGATGCATTGAAGCGAGATGCAGATGAAGTATTCGCTTCCTGCTGCCGGTACTTTTCATAATAGCATTGTCTCACTGCCGGTGAAAACTATCAGCCACGGAAGTGGAGTGGACGCGAAAATGTGGATGGCCTCGCTTCGTGCTGCCAATGTGAAGATATCCTTGACATGGCATGAATTCATATCTTTTGTTGCCGACTCTCAAATTTAACAAAATGAATTTTTTTCTTATTCATATTTGCTTTTCCCGATTGCCTGATAATTAGAAAAATTTTGCGGCATCTTCCGTGTAAGAAAAATTCATCAATGACTGTACTTATTTATATAAAAGGTCGAATTTCAATATGATGAAATTTTGAGATAAAAAAGCAAATGGCATATTTTACTGACTACATTATACCAAGGTTTAGCTGTATAATTAAAATCAACACTTCATGTGAACATGTGCTTCTGAAATGTCAATTACTGACTCAAAAAATTTCTTGAAACTCTGTGTTAGAGCAGTGCTACAGGTGCACTGGTGGAGGCTGAAATAGTGGCCCACATGAAAAGTTATGCACACTTTGAAAAAAGTTATCTTCGCTTTCTCACCTTTGTGAACTACCAGAAACTCCTACAGCATGATGTTATTTAGTGGTTTTGGTGGGTCTTACTGTTGTAGCCACTTATCTGCAAAATTTATCAATTTATCCTGCAGCAAGGGTGACTATGAAGGGGCTGTGCAGCAATATATACGCACCGTGGGCAAGCTGGAAGCCTCGTATGTCATTCGCAAGGTGAGGCTGTCATTTTCAAGTGCACAGAACTAAAAATACATACAGTTTATGCATTGGCATGAAGGGTGCCTCTTTCTGTCTTTAAGCAGAAGATGATGTCTTCACCATAGCATGCAATTCTAAAATGTACGAAAATGGCCTGGGTGTTGGCATCAGTTGCGCTTGAGTACCCAGAAAATCAATATGAAATCCACATCCTTGCGTACTAATATTGATTCTGACTGCTTTCTGCTATTTGACCCTTTACAGTTCCTGGATGCTCAGCGCATTGGTAACTTGACTGAGTACCTGCAAGAGCTGCACCGGCGAGGTTTTGCCAATGAGGATCACACCACACTCCTTCTCAACTGCTACACCAAACTTGAAGAGGATGACAAGCTCACCAACTTCATCATGGTGACTCTTATTTTGTCTCAAGCCTCTTCAGCATAGTTCCATGCAAACTGAAGCAAAATTGGTGCTGTAATGGCACTTCCATCGTTATAGGAATGGTGGCATGCACAGACTAGGTCTGCATACTGCCCAATTATTTATTTATTTATTTAAAATACCTTACAGGCCCATTTAAGGACATTAGGTAAGGGGGGACACAAAGTGTTTCAACAGGAGTAAACAATATAAATATCAATACAGGCATCCACAGGATAAGTAAAGCAGTACAGGAGTAAGCAATAGAAATATCAATACAGGCATTCACAAGATAAGTAAAGCGAAGTTCAATAAATGTTTGTCTAGGGCTAAGCTTTAGAGAGCGTAAACACAATAATATACTCATGCACACAAAAATACAAAAATACAAGTGTGAAAAACAGGGAAGGAAAGCAGGTCAATAACCTCCTTATACAATGTTTCTACAGAAAACTTTGCAATTCTTCGCGAAAAGCGTCACGATTTGTTATGCTCGCAATGTTATCAGGAAGACTGTTCTATACGGTTATGACACGTGCCAGTGCTGATGCGTTAAATGACAGTGTATTGCCGAATATGCACATGAAACTATGGCTATTGTTAAGGCGACGTGACGTGCGCGCTGGTACTTCAAGCGGCAACACATGAGGTTGATTACCATGGACGTATCTATGGAAAAGGCAAAGAAGACTTATTATGCAACGAGTTTCAAGTGGCTGGAGCGAAATGTCTGCTTTAATCTTGGTCACGCTGCAAGTTCTGTCGTAGTTACTTGTGATGAAGCGCAATGCCCTGTTCTGAATTTTTTCTAGCATATCAACTAAATAATTTTCATGTGGTGACCATACTGATGACGCAAATTCTAACTGTGGGCGAACAAAAGTCTGATATGCTGATTTACGAACTGTAGCAGGGGATTTTTGCAAGTTCCGTCGAAGATAACCCAGAGTTTTCGAAGCTCTTTATTCAGTTGTCCTACTCGGTGAGCTTAGCGTAGTTCTTTTTCAGAGTTTCAACATTCTCATAGCTTAGCTGTTTAGCACTGCTTTTATGTTGCGGTAAAGGACCGTAGCTGTGTTCAGATTTTATAGGCCTTGCATTAGTCAGTCTCGGAGTGCTGTGGCAATAACACTGTTGGAAGGAACTGCCAGCAAACAGATAGCTTGTTTTTTTGCAGCAGCTTTGCAGGGCTTAAACACATTCCAGTAATAAACTTTGCATGCTGCTTATAGCAAAAAAAAAAGTCAGTTTCATTCAAAGAACGAATTACTAAAAACAATAACAAAGTTTGGTGCTGCACTGAAGCTCCTTAGTCTGCATTGAACAACGCACGGTGGTGACACATCAGTGGAACGCAGAAAATGAGGCAAGTGCTGCTGGGCAAAAGAAATGGTGCCCTGGCAGATACCAGGTGCTTTGCAAGGGTGGCGTGATGAGGAATGTCGGCCGTGGTGTTGCTGGCATCGTAACTCCGTAGTGCATGAGATGAAACCAACGAAACATTGTCAGCAAATGTCATTGCCCAAGATAGTTCAGCATGACATTCACTGTATCTTTCCACTCTAACCAGTGCAGGCATCATGTATAGTATGCGCACAGCTGCACAGCAGTAGCGCTAATGCTTGTATGCACTATGCTCACGCCAGCAGTGGAAAAGCAAAACACTGTCCTGACTCCGCTGCAAAGTCAATTGACTTGAGTGTATTGGTGGGTCCAGTTGGCTTCGTTGTTTTTGCAGCTAAATGCACTGTTTGGCTTTTGCAACTTCGGAGTTATCCTAACTCTCCACATACGGGCAATGCATGCACCATCGATATGATGACAGCATGGTGGCTGCCGCAGTGCCAATGGTGGGAATATGCTTTGAGTGTGCATATAATTGCTATTAAAAAAAAAAGAATAAAGAAAAGCTTTCTACTGGTGTGTTTTTGCAGCCTTGTTGCCAAAACGACACTTAGAATGTTTTCAGATTGCAGGCTGACCCATGACTTTCACGATACAAGGCACATACAGTCGAACCCACTTATAATGATACCGGTTTTAACAA
Source organism: Dermacentor albipictus (assembly GCF_038994185.2). Lineage (NCBI taxonomy): Eukaryota > Metazoa > Arthropoda > Arachnida > Ixodida > Ixodidae > Dermacentor > Dermacentor albipictus. The sequence continues at coordinate 199,529,950 of NC_091822.1, read as the reverse complement.
TGTATTGGTTATAACAATGCGAAGCTGCTGCACCACCAGCCTTTCTATGTTTTCCGTGGTGAAACAACCTGCTTACTACAATGCCCTGATGCCGCATTATCATTTATAACTATGAAGTGTGGCTGTTGGGTGTCTGAGCCAAAAGGTAGTGAAATGCGAAATCCTTGAAAAGAAAAAAAAAAGAAAACGAGAAATTTGAGCCCTTCATGATATGCTGCTGCGTCAACATCCGCCGCACACTCATTTTCCAGCCATCTCCGCGTGCCTCTCTCCCGTCGCCCTTCCACCCCTTCAATACGAACAGGCTGCACCCATAGCTCTAAGCTGCCCCACCCTTCGAAACACAAATAGACTGTGCCAACTATGCTGGTCGCAGATTGCTCGCATGTTGTCGTTCGCTCCTCCTTCAGTGCAGTTCTGCAAACAGCTTAATCACTCGCGTTTGTCTTTGTTGGTTGTGTGCAAATCGTTCCTGGCCACGCGGTTTCTCAGCCTTGTTTGACCAACAGTTGGTTTGACTTGCCGCCGAAACGGAAGATGGCTGGTGCGCCCGATGATCATTGGTAATGCACAATGTTGCTGATAAAAACAAAGCGCACGGCTATAGGTTTGGAAACTAAGTGCTTCTAACCAATAAGGCAATTGTTGCGAAAGTGTTTGCATCAGATAGCGATGGCGACGACAGCCGTGATGACACGGTAGGGTAGGCTGCCTCAACGTTGTCCTCACAGGAGGCCCGGCAGATGATTCAGTTCCTCCGGGTCTTCGTTTTTGCAAGGAACCTTCCACTGCACAATGTGAAGCGCATGGATGCCTTGGAAAAGGATGTCGGCAAGCTTTGCGTAAAGCATGCAAGGCTGATAGACATAGGGTTTTTCTCATGCAAACTAATGAGAAGTACATGGCGAAATGCTTGTGGCGATCTCGCCTCAGCATTCCTTCTGGATTTCTCAAGCTGACAGGCTGCCGGGGCAGCTTTCTCGCAATTTTTAAAAGGCCTCTTTTGGAGCGGCCAAAGCAATGCCTCGGCGGTGCTTGCATGTCGCTTGCCACTCGTGACTCTTCGTTGCAGTTGTTTAGCAGTGCCAGTCTCTAACGCTGACAGCCACGGCTTGTTATACGCAATCGGAGCGCCCAGGAAGGAGTTAGACGAGTGAACACAATCAGCAGCCGGATGGAGGAAGGTGGGGAGAGAGGCACTGGCCTCCCCACCATTATAGTTTTCTTGCATCAAGTCTGTGATCCCCATATTTAGATTTTTTCATGCAACCCGGTCATAACAATTTTCGGTTATAACAGTGGAATTTTCGTGGCACGTGAATATTGTTATAAGTGGTTTTGACTGTAATGTATTCTATTCTTTCAAGGTTCCCCTGCTTGACAAATCCTATGGACACATTCAAAATTATCCTTTTTGCCTTTTCAAGTGGTTACACAGTGCTGTTCACCAAATCAGAAAACGACTGCCGTAACCTTTCCCAAGAATTTTGGAAAGTTATTCTTAGCCACTACTATGGTACCTTCAGAGCTTGTTGTGACAGCAGTTAACCTTTTATTGAACCCACAGCCTTTGATGGGAGTCAAATCCACTTGGAGGTATGGTTGAACTGGCCGTATCTCCAAATTGAATTCCAATTGACATTGTGAAAGTTGAGAGTTGAACCCACGACCTCTGTTAGGAGTCGAACCCCCAAACTTCGTTGTTAAATAAGGTGAAGAGAATTAAGACATAGTTAATTAAGATGAAGTTAATTAGGGCACTTGAACCCACAACCTTTGGTGGGAGTCGAACCCACTTAGATATATTATTACGGGGAAAAATATTTACAGCGTATATATATATATATATATATATATATATATATATATATATATATATATATATATATATATATATATATATTGACACAATGCTGTGGGGCTCCCGCACCGTGGGACGAAGCGCGCAACGGCTGGCACCTTGGAAGACCACAAAGCGCGTACACTTCACGCTCTTCTTCTGGCCCACCATTAAAGAGAAGCGTATATTTTGTAAGACTCATCTTCAATCTATGTTACATTTTTCCGGTGGAGGTGCTGGGTACATGCTACCACGCCTAGATCGAACGCCGTCTACAAGCCCAGTACGAAGTCCGGTCGAGCTGACTCCTGTTCACGTAAAGACAAGCAGTCGACTTCAGGGACTGCCGCCTGAGCACAAGCCTCTAGCCAATCGAGTCGGAAAGATGAGTACATCAGTTCCGTCTTCTTCCTCAACGGTACCGACCGAGGTCGTCCTTAACCAGCCACGAATCCCCACATCCTTCCATGGGGACACTTTCGAGGATGTTGAGGACTGGCTCGATCACTTTGAGCATGTCGCAGAATTCAATGGCTGGACTCCAGAGCGCAAGCTACGCAACGCCTACTTTGCCCTCGAGGACTACGCGTGGACATGGTTTGAGAATCGCTGTCTTTTTGTGGTGTCGTGCCCCAGTGAGCTGCCACTTTCTATCAAACGCTGTAAGAACTTGTTGTGCTTGTTCATATGTCGGGTGCGCTTACTTCTTTCTGGAGGCGTCGAATCAAATCTTGGTCCTGTTGACCTAGCTACCATTTTGGAATCGTTGCAACGTATCGAAACCGGTCAAGATGAAATTCGAAATGACCTGCGAGCCCATAAAAGTTGGCAGGCATCTGTCGACGGTCAACTGAAACAGTTATCCGTTAGGCTTCAGACTGTTGAGGGTGATCTCGAATCGATTAAAAGTTTTGGCAATAGGTCATCACCCGAGTCTCCTGAAGAATCCCATGCTATCTCGAGGCAGCTTAAAACAATAGAGATGCATTGCGAGGATGCCGAAAACAGACTTCGGCGGTGTAATTTACTCTTCTTTGGCATCCCTGATGATCGAAACGAATCATGGCCATCATCTGAATCTAAGGTTATCAACTTGTGCAGTGAACACCTTGGCATCACCATCGAACCCACCAAAATAGAACGCGCACACCGCCTTGGCCAGTTCAACAGAGAGAAGAACAGGCCAATAATTGCTAAATTTGCGTTTTTTAAAGATAAACAAAGCATAATAGAAAATGGCTATAAATTCAAAGGCACGGAATTCGCTGTTCGCGAAGATTTTTCCCTCCAAACACGCATCGCCCGAAGCAAGCTCATTGCCTTCGCGAAAACTAAGGGCGTACCATTGAAATTAACCCTCGACAAACTGCGAGTAGATAACACTACTTACAGGTGTGACTCGCTATCCGATACCGTGGTACCAATTTCGCGATAGCTAGAACTTCACTCCGATAACATTTGCGTCTGACAACCCCTCTGCGGCACAATATACACACATCGAGCCTTCGTACCTAGCTTTATCATTTACTAACATTCGTAGTATAATTTCTAAACGCACCGAAATCGTATCGTACTTGGAAAATAGTAACTGTGATATTTTGGCACTAACGGAAACTTGGCTCTGTGGCGGCGTGAATGACAGCGAAGTTTTTCCTGATACGGAAGACTATGTCATTTATCACCGAGACAGACATAATCGAAGAGGAGGTGGTGTCTTGCTGGCAATAAAGAAGCACATCACTTTGTTTATAGTACCGATACCCTTCGCTATTGAGATAGTGTGGGTTTGTGTAACATACTATCAAAGTCACTTTACGGAGTGTGTTACAGGCCTCCTGACAGCACTGATAACTTCATTTCTAACTTGCGTGAGAACCTTACTGCTGTTCGTTCTAAATTCCCTAAAGCTGATATATTCATTCTTGGCGATTTTAATTTCCTGGACATAGATTGGCCTAACTTAAGAGGCAATTCGCATGCATCTAATGATTTTGTCCAGCTCAACCTTGATTTTTCTTTTGAGCAACTAGTCCTCCAACCAACGCGCATTACTAACGTCTTAGACCTTGTTCTAACAACAGCACCTAATAGAGTTAGCACCATTTTAATCACTGATGGGTTCAGTGACCACTTGTTATTAGAATTTACAGTTCGCACACCTTCATGTACACGTAATCTAACAACAAAACGAATATTTGACTATAAAAGAGCAGACTATAATGCCATTAACCGAGATTTACAAAGCTTTTCATCTAGATTTATCGCAACATTTTCTCAACGATCAGTCAACAAAAATTGGTGCCTGTTTAAAGAACAACTACTAGGTTTAGCAAATAAATACATACCTCAGATCTCATTTCGCACCAACTGCTCCAAACCATGGTTTAATAAAACTTTGAATGCGTTAAAAAACAGAAAGAAACGTTTATACAGGGTAGCCAAAAGTGTCAACACGTTAGGTTCGTGGAATAAACATAAAGCCTGCGAAAAAGCCTACTGCAGTTCCCTTCGTCGTGCAAAGCATAAATTCTTTTTTGATGACCTTCAGTCACTGATAAAAATAATCTTAAGACATTCTGGAAAACGATATCTCCTTCAAACAGCACTGACACTCCCACACTCGTGGATAGCACTGGTCTTCCCATACCGCGAGAGCGCTGCGCATCTGTATTTAACGACTACTTTCTTTCCACGTTCACAAAGGAAGACCATTCCAATATGCCAAAGATGGCAGACTCTGATTACCAATATATGACTCCTATTACCGTAACAGCCGCTGGAATCGCTACTTTGATTAACAATCTCAAATTATCGAGTAGTTCCGGATTTGATGGCATCAACACGAAAATCCTAAAGAATACAGTAGTCCCTTCCAGTACAATCCTTAGTCATACATTTCAGCAGTCACTGTCAACAAAGGAGCTATTGAATGATTGGAAAGTTGGCAAAATCATACCCATTTTCAAGTCAGGTGACAAGAGCAATGTGAGTAATTACCGTCCAATATCACTAACCAGCGTTCCCTGCAAGTTACTCAAACACATCATTTTTACTAATGTCGTTCATCACTTAGAACGTAATAACTTCTTCTTTAAACATCAGCATGGATTCAGAAAAGGCCTTTCATGTGAGACACAACTAATTGAATTCACTACGGATCTTTTTCAAAATATGGACGACAATGCTCAGACTGACTCAATATTCATCGACTTCTCTAAAGCATTTGATCGCGTAGCTCACTGTTGCCTCATTTCTAAACTCTCATGCTTAAACCTTGACGAACTAACAATTTCTTGGATAAGAAACTTTTTGTCTTTTCGAAAGCAGTCCACTGTCATTGACCAGTACTCTTCCCCTTTCAGTAACGTAACATCAGGCGTACCTCAGCGAAGTGTCCTTGGACCCTTACTTTTCCTGATTTTCATCAATGACTTGCCATTAAACATTACATCCAGTGTTCGACTATTTGCAGATGACTGCGTTATCTACCGTCAAATCCGCTCCCCCGCTGATCATATTGCTCTTCAACGTGATCTTCATTGTGTCACTAACTGGTGTTTGGATTGGCAAATGACTCTAAACACTAACAAATGCAAATTGATGACATTTACACGTAAAAAGTCCTGCTCCATTTTCAGTTACTCACTTGACAATAGTATAGTCGCTCGCACGTCTTCATACAAGTACCTTGGAAATATTCTAACACCTAGCCTTTCATGGTCATCCCACATTGAGAAAATAACGGCTAAAGCATTGCGCACTCTCACATATTTAAAACGTAACCTTCGCAGCGCTTCTTCCCTCACAAGAAAGATAGCCGACCAAACATTAGTGCAACCGCAGCTCGAATTCGCAGCTTCTATATGGTCACCTCATCAGGCATGTCTAATCCATCTTCTCGAGTCGATCCAAAACCGTGCTGCATGTTTCATTGCCAGAGATTATAGCCCATTTTCGAGCGTAACTAACATCAAGCTGTCGTTGTCGCTTTCATCTTTGGAATCGCGCAGGAATATAGCATTACTTTGTCTTCTTCACAAAATCATGCATAATGTACACCCATCTACTTTACCACTCGTTCGTCCCTCCCGCACATCTAGACGCCTGCATAATCATCGCAGTTTCCAACGCATCTTCGGTCACACCAATGCATTCAACTGCTCAGCTTTGCCACGTGCGATTGCACTGTGGAATGGTCTTCCTGATAACCTCGCTGACATTAATGACCCATTAACCTTCAGACAAAAAATCACTGCATATTTGGCTAGTACTTAGCCAAAAACAAGTATCTGTTCAGTTTTGTTACTTTTAACTTCATTGTTATTTATTTATGTAAGCATTTGTTCTAAGGTTGTTTGCTTTACTGTATACTGAAAAGCTAACACCTGTTCGTTTACCTTCCTTGCTTTTTATCTTTGTTTACTTCGCGTTCTTTGTTTATTATTTGATTCTTGTTTTGTTCATACTTATGTAACAAAAGCTATGTTTTTGCTCCGCATTTGTTATCTGTACCGCCCCCCTCATGCAATACTCCTTCTGGAGCCTGTGAGGTATATGAAATAAGTGAGGCGGCCTTATCGACATGGGACGTATTCCAATGCTAGCTAATCAGCACATACACCAGCCTCGATCGCGAGGAGCGAGCTGAATCTGCAATTCAGGCGAGAGTACAGCGGCTGAACGAAAGCGTCGCATTGTTTGTCGAAGATATGTGCCGACTTTTCTGACGCGCGGATCCATCCATGCCGGAAGAAAAGAAGGTCTGGAACCTGATGCGTGGTGTCAAGCAAGAGTTATTCGGTGGCCTAATACGCAACCCACCAAAGACCGTCGCAGAGTTTCTCGCGGAAGCCAATCAATGGAAAAGGCACTGCAGCAACGAACAAGGCAGTACAACTGCGACGTGTCGACCCTATCGCGTGAGCCTCTCGCTGTACCCTTGGACAACACCGACGCCTTGCCGGAGCTCATTAGGCTTGTTGTCCGAGAGAAGCTCCAAAAGCTTCAGGTGGCTCCGGTATCGGTACTGCGACTCACTCTGGCTGAGGTCGTCCGGGCAGAAATCAGGCAGGCAGTACAAGTCCCGGAGCGAAGCGGGGCACCACAGCACGAGGTACCGCAGCCACGGCCTTGCATGTCGTATGCGGAAGCTGTGCGAAGTTCGTTGTCTCCGACTTTTCACAATGCGTGTGATGTCCCGGACTTTCATGGTGTGAGCGCCGTTGAACAAGCAACTGCCGACTTCTGGACTCGCCGCACGCCATTCATGGTTGAAACACGACCACCCCGCAAGAGCAATGTATGGCGCACTGCAGACAGGAGACCCGAGCCGAGCTGGGCTCTGTGGATTTTCACTGAATGCGCCTTGCCCACGCAATGGCGAACGCCCCCTCGAGATTGAAGCCTACCTCGCAGACGCCAGGAGCTCGTTTGGCCCACGATTCCGTGACCCCCGGTCACCGTCACCTGCCCGATACAGGTCTTCCAGCCTCGTCTTCACGCCGAGCGCAACAAGGCGTCACTCACCCAGCCCTCCTCCCGGGAAAACAGAGTCCAGCGACCTGCGGAGGTGAGGTTGCTGACTTTGCGAACGCTGAAGATCCTCCATTACGACGACCGCGAAATGACGTAATTGAGACGCAGAGAAAGCAGTGTAGTTCGGTGTCAGTACCTTGCGACGTACCAGTTACCATAGATAACTATGAAGTCACGGCGCTAATTGACACAGGTGCGGACACGTCTGTTATGAGCCAGAATCTCGCGCGCACACTGAACAAAGTTTAGACGCAATGGACCGGAACTCAAATTCGTACTGCAGGAGGACACCTCATAACTCCAATGGGCCAGTGCACGGCACGAGTCAACATTCGGGGCTTCACGTACATCGGCGACTTCGTCATTCTTCCTGAATGTTCAAATGACCTTATACTCGGCATGGATTTCCTTCAGGCAAACGGTGCCATCATCGACCTGCAAGAGTCCAGAGTTAGCTTCACTACTACGCAAGCCATAGCGAACAGTAGTGACAACGACAGTGATATCGCGCTTCGCGTAGCTGCCGATCACATCACATTGCCACCCAAGAGCAACGTGCTTACCCTTGTCCGATGCGACATGGAAGATGACGCCGAAGGAATTGCTGAGGCCAACGTCCTCCTGCTTCTTGAGCGCCACATTTGCATAGCCAGAGGGCTTCTTCAGGTGCGAAACAAATGTTCAGTCGTTTTGCTAACAAACTTTAGCAACGAGTATCGGCATGTACCGCGAGGAATGACAATCGCATTTCTTCACGAAATCATTGATCTCACTGACATTACCACATTGGAAATCGCATCGTCTCAGCAATCTGAGTTACCCAGCCTAAAGGAACGGATTCATGTTAACGCTGCTCTGCCAGACCATCAGAAAGACCATCTACTGAGTCTCGTGAATGAATTTGCGGACTGTTTTTCAATGTCGCCCAAAGTATGGCGCACGTCCATCACAAAGCACTGCATTATTACGGCCGAGTCCGCACGTCCTGTTCGTCAGCATCCTTACAGAGTGTCTCCACTGGAAAGGGAAGCGATCAAGCATCAGGTGAAAGAGATGCTCCAAGACGACAAGATCCAGCCATACACAGGCCCGTGGGCCTCCCCTGTAGTGTTAGTCAGAAAGATAACACACTACGGTTCTGTGTAGATTACAGGAAATTGAACTCAGAGTATTGAAATCAGAGTATTGGCAAATCGAAGTTGATGAACAGGATTGTAAAAAAGCAGCGTTTGTGACACCTGACGAGCTTTACGAGTTCAAAGTTCTCCCCTTCGGTCTCTGTTCCGCACCTGCCATTTTTCAGCGGATGATGGATACCATGCTTGCTGAACTCAAATGGCAAACCTCCCTCGTATACTTGGACGACATCGTCGTGTTCTCGAGCGCATTTGACGAACATCTCGCACGTCTCGAGAGTGTCCTCGCTGCGATCCGTACTGCCTGCCTCACCATCAAGCCTGAAAAGTGCTACTTCGGGTTCCAAGAGCTCAACTTCCTTGGCCATGTCCTTGGTCCTAAAGGTGTCCGACCAGACCCCGACGAGTTAACTGCCGTTGCCGAGTTTTCGCCACCCACAGACGAGGCTGTCCAATGCTTCCTTGGTTTGTGCGCATATTATAGGCGCTTTGTCGAGGGATGCTCGAGAATTGCTGAGCCTCTGACACGGCTTACACGCGACGATGTGCCTTTCATTTGGGCAGATGAGCAGCAGCAGTCGTTCAATGAATTGCGCCAGCGTTTGCAAGCGGCCCCGATACTTGCTCATTTCAACGAAGACGCTGACACTGAAATCCATACTGACGCCAGTTATATGGGTCTCGGTGCAGTTCTTGTGCAGTAGCAAGCTGGTGCGGAACGCCCCATTGCTTATGCAAGCCGCAGTCTCACCAAGGCTGAGAACTACTCAACCACTGAAAACGAATGCTTAGCGGTTGTGTGGGCCATTGGTAAATTCCGACCCTACTTGTATGTTAGACCCTTTAAGGCTGTCAGCGATCACCACGCCCTGTGCTGGCTTGCCAACCTCAAAGATCCTTGAGGCAGACTAGCCCGTTGGATCCTGCGCTTACAAGAGTACGACATCATCATCGTCGTCATCATCATCATCATCATCATCATCATCATCATCATCATCATCAGTCTGGTTACGCCCACTGCGGGGCAAAGGCCTCTCCCATACTTCTCCAACAACCCCGGTCATGTACTAATTGTGGCCATGTCGTCCCTGCAAACTTCTTAACCTCATCCACCCACCTAACTTTCTGCCGCCCCCTGCTACGCTTCCCTTCCCTTGGAATCCAGTCCGTAACCCTTAATGACCATCGGTTATCTTCCCTCCTCATTACATGTCCTGCCCATGCCCATTTCTTTTTCTTGATTTCAACTAAGATGTCATTAACACGCGTTTGTTCCCTCACCCAATCTGCTCTTTTCTTATCCCTTAACATTACACCCAACATTCTTCTTTCCATAGCTCGTTGCGTCGTCCTCAATTTAAGTAGAACCCTTTTCGTAAGCCTCCATGTTTCTGCCCCATAGGTGAGTACTGGTAAGACACATCTATTATACACTTTTCTCTTGAGGGATAATGGCAACCTGCTGTTCATGATCTGAGAATGCCTGCCAAACGCACCCCAGCCCATTTTTATTCTTCTAGTTATTTCCGTCTCATGATCCAGATCCGCCGTCACTACCTGCCCTAAGTAGATGTATTCCCTTACCACTTGCAGTGCCTCGCTACCTATTGCAAATTGCTGTTTGCTTGTGAGACTGTTAAACATTACTTTAGTTTTCTGCAGACTAATTTTTAGACCCACTCTTCTGCTTTGCCTCTCCAGGTCAGTGAGCATGCATTGCAATTGCTACCCTGAGTTACTAAGCAAGGCAATATCATCAGCGAATCGCAAGTTACTAAGGTATTCTCCATTAACTTTTATCCCCAATTCTTCCCAATCCAGGTCTCTGAATACCTCCTGTAAACACGCTGTGAATAGCATTGGAGAGATCGTATCTCCCTGCCTGACACCTTTCTTTATTGGGATTTTGTTGCTTTCTTTATGGAGGACTACGGTGGCTTTAGAGCTGCTATAGATATCTTTCAGTATTTTTACATACGGCTCGTCTACACCCCGATTCCGTAATGCCTCCATCACTGCTGAGGTTTCGACAGAATCAAACGCTTTCTCGTAATCAATGAAAGCTATACCTACCCCGCAGGGGCGTCTGCGTCAGCAGGCGTTTGGTGTGTGGCGACACCACGGACCCGAGCACACGAGGGTTGGACCCTCCCGCGTGTAGCCGTGCGCGGCTTAGCCGTGTCTGGGGAAAAGGGGATCCTGGGGGTTGAGCCGATGCTGGGTGTTTGGACCTTTAAGGCCCCCCGGCGGAGGCAACACACCCCTTTGGCCTCAAATCTTTGTCTTTATCTCTTACTTTTTATCTTTCCTGTCTTCTTCTCTCTTCCATTTACTTCATTCTCCTCGGCGGCAAGGGTTAACCCTGTGTGGTTATCCAACCTTGGGTACACCATATTTGGTTATAGTGGCGGCGTACGGCTGGCGTCGTGCAGACTTGTATGCAAGCTCTGCCGCGTCCCCTCGTTGGGCTCCGTGGTGGGTGGTCGGCGCTGTTGCCGAATTTTTATACATTTTCATGGAAACCTCTTTCCCCAATCTTCCTGATCGCCCTCAGAAACGAGGGCGCACCGAAGACCTCTTTCAATTTTTCGGACGACAAGTCCACAACTTTCCTCGATTCCACGTCATTCACTCAGAAAAGCCAGACAAACTAGTGCGATCCATTTCACCGTTCCTTGTTTCCAAGTCTTTGACCGAAGTTTTCGGTACAGGATATAAGGTGTCGAGAATGTCAAGTGGCGATCTCCTTTTGGAGCTCCAAAACCAGAAGCAGTATGAAAAGCTGCCGAAACTTGTCGCATTTGGCGAGACCCAAATAACAGTAACCCCGCACCGTACCATGAACACAAGCCGCGGTGTTGTCTCGGACGATGACTTGCTGGAGCTCACGGAGGATGAACTCTTGGAGGGCTTCAGTGACCAGAACGTTATCAATGTTAAAAGAATTAAGATCAGGCGTGACAGCAAAGAAATCAAGACCAAACACCTTATATTGACTTTCGGCTCAAGTATTCTGCCCGAGTCTGTAGAGGCCGGGTACATCAAGCTCCGTGTTAGGCCATATGTGCCAAATCCGCTTAGATGTTTCAAATGCCAACGCTTCGGTCACAGTTCGCAGAGCTGCCGAGGCCGTCAAACCTGTGCGAAGTGCAGTGCACATGAACATACTTCTGAAGCTTGCGTGAACACTCTCCATTGTGTAAACTGTGAAGGCGAGCACGCCGCATACTCGCGGTCGTGCCCGTCCTGGAAAAAAGAGAAAGACATAGTCACAATCAAAGTAAGGAAAACATATCATTCAAAGAGGCACGCAGGCGGGTAGCATACTTGCCAAAGAAAAGCTTTGCCGAAGTGGCGCGTCAGGGGGCAGCGTCACAACGGCCTCCGGCGGCTGTCCGACCCACAGGCAGTGAGTCGGCAGCTACGCCATCTGCCCCCACGGCGGTTGCAGCTAGCGCTGCTCCGTCAACCCTGAATGAGGGATCATCGACCCCGAAGGTTGGCGCAGCCGAGGTTGCCCCGGCCTCCCCGGCCCCTTCCTGCGCTGGCAACAGCCGGCGCAGCCAAATCCCTCAGGGAGCCTCATCGACCTCCGGGCTGGTGGGCGCAGGGGTCTTGCCCTCCAAGGCGGGACCCTCTCTAGTAACTTCTCGCTCGCAAGAGCACGTGTCCGGCGCCTCACACGAGGCAATGGACACTACACCTTTCCTCACGGCGCGCCAAGCGCCTAAGGAGCGGCGAGGCTCCCTCGAACGCTCCAGAAAGGGCAAAACCCCGATTACAGGGCCTCGAAAGAGCTCTGTAATCTAAGACATCTTTCAGTTTCCGTACACACAGCACCAACTTACTTTAAAAATGGATACACAAATAATTCAGTGGAATGTCCGAGGTCTTCTTAGAAACCTTGATGATGTGCAGGAAATCCTCCACCAACACAATCCAAAAGTGCTGTGTTTACAGGAAACACACTTAAAATCCAAACACACAAACTTTCTCCGACAGTACATAACTTTTCGCAAAGATCGCGATGATGCCGTCGCATCATCGGGTGGTGTGGCGATTCTCACCCATAAAAGTATAGCATGTCAACCTTTACAGCTACGAACGCCCCTTGAAGCAGTGGCAGTGCGAGCTGTTCTGCTAAACAAACTTATCACTATTTGCTCAATTTATATACCCCCACACTACAAACTGAGCAAACATGAATTTCAGTCCTTCATAGATGAATTGCCAGAACCTTACGTTGTACTTGGGGATTTCAATGCGCACAACAGCCTGTGGGGTGACTCTCGTATAGATGCGCGAGGTCGTCTTGTTGAACAGTTCCTATTCTCTTCTGGTGCATGCCTCCTGAATAAGAAGGCACCCACATATTATTCTCTCGCCAACAGAACATTTTCATCAATTGACCTCAGCCTAGTTTCCCCATGTATACTGCCTGAACTCGTATGGGAAGTTATGAACAATCCTTACGGGAGCGACCACTTCCCCATACTGATAAGAACATCTAAAGAAAACAAATATCCTCCACAAGCTCCAAGGTGGAAGATAGACACAGCCGACTGGCAGAAATTTCGAACTCTCTCTAGGATCTCATGGGCTGACCTGTCTTCCTTAGAAATTGATGCTGCTGTGGATTATCTTACAGCATTCATAATAGATGCCGCATCAAGATGCATATCCGAAGTAAGTGGTTTGGCATGCAAACCACGTGTACCGTGGTGGAACAGTGAATGTCGGACCGCCCGTAAGAATCAGAACAAGGCGTGGGGGTTGCTGCGAGCTTCTCCCACCGCAGAGAATCTTGTCAACTATAAAAAAATAAAATCCCAAGGTAGGAGAACCCGCCGGCAGGCCAGAAGAGAAAGCTGGCACAAGTTTTTATCGAGCATTAACTCCTTTAAGGATGAGGCCAAAGCCTGGAACAGAGTTAATAGGATAAGAGGGCGGGAAACACATTCACTCCCCCTGGTAAACACACAGGGCGATACACTGCAAGACCAGGCAGACTCACTTGGGGAATATTTTGAGAGCGTTTCAAGTAAAACAAATTATACACAATCCTTTCTCAAATCCAAACAAACAGAAGAACGTAAGCCATTAACAAGAAAAGGTCGAGAGAATGAGCCTTACAACCGTCCTTTTGGTATTGCTGAATTGAGAGCTGCCTTGAGCGCATGCAAGAGCTCCGCACCAGGATCGGATCGAATCATGTATGAAATGCTCAAAAATTTACACCCGGATACGCAAGTTACACTACTCACACTTTTCAACACCATCTGGGATGCAGGGTACCTTCCAATTGCGTGGAAGGAAGCCATTGTGGTCCCTGTTTTGAAACAAGGAAAAGACCCTTCCTCAGTGGCAAGTTACCGCCCAATAGCCCTCACAAGTTGCATTTGTAAGGTGTTTGAAAAAATGATAAATCGGCAACTCATCTTTTTTCTTGAACAGAGCAAAATGCTTGATCCTTATCAGTGCGGCTTCCGAGAAGGGCGCTCCACAACTGACCACCTTGTACGTGTAGAAGCAAATATCCGGGACGCATTTGTACACAAACAATTCTTCTTATCCATATTCCTCGATATGAAGAAGGCGTACGATACGACGTGGCGTTACGGAATCTTAAGAGACTTGTCAGAAATGGGCATCCACGGTAATATGTTTAATATAATAAAAAGCTATCTGTCAAATCGTACCTTCCGGGTAAAAGTCGGCAATGCACTCTCACGTCCTTTTACGCAAGAAACGGGTGTACCCCAAGGAGGCGTGCTCAGCTGCACGCTATTTATCGTGAAAATGAATACGCTTCGTGCTTCACTACCACCCGCCATCTTTTACTCTGTCTACGTGGACGACATTCAAATAGCTTTCAAATCTTGTAACCTTGCAGTCTGCGAGAGACAGGTACAGCATGGCCTGAACAAAGTGTCAATGTGGGCAGAGAAAAATGGATTTAAAATCAATCCTAACAAAAGTTCTGTTGTTCTTTTTACACGAAAGAGAGGCCTGATCCCGGATCCTTGCTTAGAACTGTGTGGACACCAAATACCTGTAAACAAGGAGCACAAATTCCTAGGTATTATACTTGACGATAGACTCACTTTCATACCACACATTAAATATCTAAAAGAAAAATGCCTAAAAACAATGAACCTAATGAAACTTCTATCTAAGACTACGTGGGGTAGTGACAGAAAGTGTCTAATGAATATCTATAAGAGCCTCATCCGGTCACGATTAGATTATGGTGCCGTGGTATATAACTCTGCCGCCCCGAGCGCGCTAAAGATGCTAGACCCTGTTCACCATCTAGGTATCCGCTTAGCCACAGGAGCTTTCAGAACGAGTCCCGTACAAAGTTTATATGCAGAATCGAATGAGTGGTCACTCCATATCCAGAGAACATACATCAGCCAAACATATTTTTTGAAAGTACACTCTAATCGCGAACATCCCTGTTTTGACACCATTAATGATATGACATATGCTACACTGTTTCGTAATCGTCCTTCCGTAAGACAGCCTTTCTCGCTGCGTGTGAGGGAGCTTAGTGATCAAATGCATGTGCCACTCCTCGAGCTCCCCCTAATGCATCCAGCCAAGCTGCTACCTCCTTGGGAGTGGCAGCTCATACAATGCGATATATCTTACATGCAAGTTACAAAACACGCTTCAGACATTGAAATCCAAATGCATTTCCGTGAACTCCAGCACAAACACTCCTGCACGGAGTTCTACACAGACGCATCAAAGTCACACGACGGGGTGTCCTATGCAGCCGTCGGTCCATCCTTCTCGGAATCCGGCGTACTGCATCCAGAAACTAGTATCTTTACGGCTGAGGCCTACGCAGTATTGTCGACCGTGAAGCATATTAGCAAATCAAAACTCAAAAAATCAGTCATATATACGGACTCCCTAAGTGTTGTGAAGGCTTTGATATCGTTCTGTAAGCACAAAAATCCTGTTATAATCGAACTCTATTCCATGTCATGTAAAGCATATGTATCTAACCAGCATGTGATTATATGCTGGGTGCCTGGCCATAGGGGCATCCAGGGTAATGTTCTAGCGGACCAGATGGCCATATCAATTGCATCACACACTGTTAATTCTACCGCTGCGGTCCCTGTCACAGACCTGAAACCCTTCTTAAGAAGGAAACTGCGAAACTACTGGCAACGATTGTGGGACCTGGAAACAAATAATAAGTTGCATGTAATAAAGCCAAAATTAGGTTTCTGGCCCTCTGTAACAAAATCACGCCGAACAGATGTCCTATTCTGTCGTCTGAGAATAGGACACACATTTGGCACGCATAACTATTTACTCACTGAAAATGATCCTCCAACCTGCGGTAGATGCGGGGAGAGGCTGACCGTCCTCCACGTCCTCCTGGAGTGCCGGGAAGCCGAATATGAAAGAAAGAAACATTTTCCCTTAGCATACCGACAGCACATCCCCCTTCATCCTGTTATGTTACTCGGCCCAGAACCTTTATTTGACACCAACGCAGTCCTAAGTTTTCTGAAAGATGTTGTTTTGCATGTTTTTAGCCCCACATGTTCGTAGCGGGTCTTCTCTTCAGAGGATGCCGCTGCGATAGCTTTTTCGTATCGCACATGCCTCTAGGCCCTTGTGTCTCAAGGGCTCTGGCGAGGCAGCAGTGCTCCAAGTAATTTTAACATCCTATATTTTTCTATTTTGCATCATTCTTCTACGATGGATTTTAATGTTCATAGTATTCACCATCTGTCATCGCCATAATTTTATAACACGTTAATTTTACGCACTTTACAGCGAATATTTTTAGGCCACTTTACAGCCAAGTCACATCTTCATAATACACCGTCAACATTACCACTTGTCATGGCGCTCTTTGGCCAAACCTGGCCCTTGCGCCATTAAACACCACATATCATCATCATCAAAGCTATACCTATATAAGGGTTGGTTTTATTCCGCACATTTCTCTATCACCTGATTGATGGTGTGAATATGGTCTATTGTTGAGTAGCCTTTACGAAATCCTGCCTGGTCCTTTGCTTGACAGAAGTGTAAGGTGTTCCTGATTCTATTTGCAATTACCTTAGCAAATACTTTGTAGGCAACTGACAGTAAGCTGATCGGTCTATAATTTTTCAAGTCCTTGGCGTCCCCTTTCTTATGGATTAGGATTATGTTAGCGTTCTTCCAAGATTCCGGTACGCTAGAAGTCATCAGGCATTGCGTATACAGGGTGGCTAGTTTCTCTAGAACAATCTGCCCACCATCCTTCAACAAATCTGCTGTTACCTGATCCTCCCCAGCGGCCTTCCCCCTTTGCATAGCTGCCAAGGCTTTCTTTACTTCTTCCGGCGTTACCTGTGGGATTTTGAATTCCTCTAGACTATCCTCTCTTCCATTATCGTCGTGGGTGCCACTGGTACTGTATAAGTCTCTATAGAACTCCTCAGCCACTTGAACTATCTCATCCATATTAGTAATGATATTGCCGGCTTTGTCTCTTAACACATACATCTGACTCTTGCCAATTCCTAGTTTCTTCTTCACTGGTTTTAGGCTTCCTCCGTTCCTGAGAGCATGTTCAATTCTATCCATATTATACTTCCTTATGTCAGCTGTCTTACGCTTGTTGATTAACTTCGAAAGTTCTGCCAGTTCTATTCTAGCTGAAGGGTTAGAGGCTTTCATACATTGGCGTTTCTTGACCAGATCTTTCGTCTCCTGCGATAGCTTACTGGTATCCTGTCTAACGGAGTTACCACCGACTTCTATTGCACACTCCTTAGTGATGCCCACAAGATTGTCGTTTATTGCTTCAACACTAAGGTCCTCCGCCTGAGTTAAAGCTGAATACCTGTTCTGTAGCTTGATCTGGAATTCCTCTATTTTCTCTCTTACCGCTAACTCATTGATCGGCTTCTTATGTACCAGTTTCTATTGTTCCCTCCTCAGGTCTAGGCTAATTCGAGTTCTTACCATCCTATGGTCACTGCAGTGCACCTTGCTGAGCACGTCCACATCTTGTATGATGCCAGGGTTAGCGCAGAGTATGAAGTCTATTTCATTTCTAGTCTCGCTGTTCTGGCTCCTCCACGTCCACTTTCGGCTATCCCTCTTGTGGAAGAAGGTATTCATTATCCGCACATTATTCTGTTCCGCAAACTCTACTAATAACTCTCCTCTGCTATTCCTAGTGCCTATGCCATATTCCCCCACTACCTTGTCTCCAGCCTGCTTCTTGCCTGCCTTGGCATTGAAGTCGCCCATGAGTATAGCGTATTTTGTTTTCACTCTACCCATCGCTGATTCTACGTCTTCATAGAAGCTTTCGACTTCCTGGTCATCAAGACTGGATGCAGGGGCGTAGACTGGTACAACCTTCATTTTGTACCTTTTATTAAGTTTCACAAGACCTGCCACCCTCTTGTTAACGCTATAGAATTCCTGTATGTTACCAGCTATATTCTTATTAATCAGGAATCTGACTCCTAGTACGGCATAACAGTTGTCTACTGATCTGGGAGGAAGCACAGCGACGCTGACTGTCACGTGCACCACTCCCTACGACGTCATCGGACCCTGACCATGACTTGCCATTTATCGGCGTTATTGACGCCATAAAGATGGCTGAGCACCAGTGCACTGACCCTGAGCTGTTGCCGTTGATCGAACACCTTCAAGGAGTTGCAGGTTTTTTACCCCGCTCGCTCGTGCGCGTCTGATCATCGTACCGCTTGCACAACAGCGTCCTTTTTAGGAAAAACTGCGGAAGCGGTTCCAATACGTACCTCCTTGTCGTGCCGTCGGCGTTGCGCCAAGACATTTTGCAAGCCTGCCATGATGAGCCATGTACGGGACACCTGGGATTTGCTAACACATTAGCAAGAATACGACAGAAGCATTACTGGCCCTGGCTTTAATCTTCTGTGAAACGGTACGTGAAGACCTGCCGTGATTGTCAGCGTCGCAAGAAACCACCAGTTAAACCGGCTGGCTTTCTCCACCCTGTGGACCCTCCTCAAGCACCGTTCCAACAAATAGGAATGGATCTACTTGGGCCATTCCCAGTGACCTCTTCGCATAACAAATGGATAGTCGTCGCTACCGACTACTTAACTCGGTACACGGAAACCGAAGCTATTCCGCAATCAAACTCGTATGAAATGGCCAAGTTCTTTGTACGCCACATCGTCCTACAACATGGTGCACCGTCTGTTGTCATCACCGGCCGCGGTGCAGCATTTACAGCCAAACTTAGCAGGCCGTTCTCCAGCTGACGCATTGCTCTCACCACAAGAGCACTACGTATCACCCTCAGACCAATGGATTAACCGAACGTCTGAACAGAACGCTGGGTGATATGCTCTCCATGTATATTGACGTAGAGCACAAGACGTGGGATGAGATTTTACCCTATGTGACCTTCGCATATAACACTGCTGTACAGGAGACTACGCAGTATACGGACGTCACGTCACGTGCACACTTGATGCCATGCTACCTCTGGCTGATAATAGCCTGACCAGCGAACACGTAGAAGAGTTCGTACAAAGAGCTGAAGAAGCCCACCAGCTTGCTCGGCATTGTATCCGGAGCCAACAGCATGCCGACACCCTTCGGTACAATCAGGGTCGACGCGATGTCTATTACAATACCGGCGCCTTCGTGTGGGTCTGGATGCCCATCCGTCGCCGTGGACTCTCGAAAAAGTTGCTCTGCCGGTATTTTGATCCCTACAAGGTTACACGCCACCTCGGTGACGTTACCTACGAAGTCGTCTCCTGCAGTTCTGACCCCGGTTCGCCCCGTCGTTGTCCTCGCGCTAAAGTTGTTCATGTAGTGCGCATGAAACCCTACTATGCGCGTACGTGAACACCGAGCTGCACCTGAGGAGCTCCATTTGTTGTCGTCGCTGAAAGAACTTTTTCATGCGACCGAGAGAGTTGCTTTTCGCATGGGGGGCTATTGACACAATGCTGTGGGGCTCCCACACCGCGGGACGGCACACGCAACGGCCGGCGCCTTGGAAGACAATGAAGCTTGTGCGCTTCACGCTCTTCTTCTGGCCTGCCATTAAAGAGAAGCGTATATTTTGTAAGACTCGTCTTCAATCTACGTTACAATATGTATATATATATATATATATATATATAGAGAGAGAGAGAGAGAGAGAGAGAGAGAATGTGTAGCTTGAAACCACTGATCGATGTTCGCATCACATCCTCTTCCTTTTCTCCTCACAATGGCTTTCTATAGCGGCACAAATTACTACGTAACATTAACTCCCGGTGGCAGAAGCACCGTTGCGGTGCATTTTAGTGTGTTAACTCAGTGTTCGAATTATAAGGCTTCAGTCAGGAAACATGTACGATGTCAGTCACTGGTGGATCAGAGGAAGACTTTGGAGTCAATGGTGAGATTTCACATATTAGTTCGCTCACTTGGCGCAGGACCCGGTAGGGCCCACCGTAGCATGGGAGCAGTTTCTGGCACAGGCCAACATGACCTGAAGGCGGCCAGAGCAGGACAAGCGACCTATGGCTGAAGCTTACATCTCAATGGTGACGGTCATAGAAGAGCTTCTGGGTTGTCCGAGACATCTCAAGTCAGTCACGGGCAATGCGATGTGCTATGGCTGCACGAACAATGGCATCGGGAGCATAGAAAATAGTGGAGTTGGCGTCGGGAGGGAGCGGAGAGTCAAGAGGCAGGAGCGGGTTGCGGCCATACAGCAGATGAAAGGGACAGTAGCCAGTAACATCTTGGCATGATGAATTGTCGGCAGATGTAACAAATGCCAAAGTGCAGTCCCAAACCCTGTGTGCTGTCATTGGAGACGTACATGGAGAGCATGTGTGTGAGTGCGGTGAGTGCATGGTAAGCCATGGTGAATTTGTGAGAAGTAGAACCAGAGCGGAGAAGGTCGTCGACAACTTTTGAAAGAACGCAAGAGCCCCTATCAGTGAGTAGGTGACAAGGCACGCCATGGTGCAGGATCACTTCGTGAAGTAGGAAATCTCTGACATCAGTTGCACAGCTAGTTGGAAGTGCTCGGGTAAGGGCATAATGCGTGGCATGGTCTGTTGCGATGCCGAGCCACTTGTTACCATAGGATGTCGTTGGAAAAGGGCCAAGGAGGTCCAAGCTGACATGGCAAAAAGGTTTACTTGGGACATCTGTTGACTGGAAGTACCGAGCAGGAAGCAAAAGAGGCTTCTTGCAGCATTGACGGAGCTTGCAAGCTGCGACATAGAGTCGAACGGGGCGTTATAGCGCAGGCCAGAAGCATCTGCGAATGCGATCATAAGTGCGGGAGACACCCTGCTTGAGAATAGTGGAGTGTAGGTGCTGGGGAACAACAAGGAGCAGTTCACTGCCATCGGCTTGCATGTTGTGCCGGTGTGAGGTGTCATCTAGTAGCAGGAACAGGTGGAGGGAACGGTTGGGCTTTGCCGAGCTGAGGCGCTCGATATGAGATCGTAAAGAATGGTTGTGACGCTGTTCGATGGCGACATTGAGGAAGTCGGTAATCGTCAAAACACAAGCATTGGCTTTAAGTTCTTCGGCATGGGGCAGATCGACCAGATAGTGGGAGAGGCACTCGGCATCCTGCACAGATTTATAGGACACAGAGAAGTGTCACGATCCACCCGGGCTCGTGAACAAGGGAGGGCTCAAGGCACCCTTCGATAGACGGACGCTCCGCAGCGTGGTGGTGCTGAACGATGACTGACCGGCGAGCAGCCGTGCTCGTCGGTGTTTATTGTGGTGCGGTGACCAATGTTGCCTGCCGAGCTTTAGCAGGCCACCGAGCTTGGTGGCGAAACCAAGATTATGCCCGAGGGGGTGTCACATACTTGCTACAAGAAGGTGTACTCTTGTAAACGTAAAGCGCAGCATCCAAGATAGCCTGTGGGGTCCTTGAGTGAGGACAGCCAACATAAAGTGTGGTGATCTGTAACGACAGAAAAAGGTCTGACGAACAGGTAAGGGTGGAGATTAGCAATGGCCCAAATGAGAGCAATGCACTCGCATTCAGTTATTGAATAATTCCGCTCTGAGGCTGAGAGAAGGCAGCTAGCGTAAGCAATTACGTGATTTGCATCCTGTTGATGTTGGGACAAGATAGTGCCAATTCTGTGGTTACTTGCATCAGTGCGAACTTCCATGTAGATATATGGATCAAAATGGCCCAAAGTGGGTGGATTTATGAGGGGAGCAGTAAGCGCTGAAAATGCCTCAGCCTGTTCACGTCCCCAACAGAAGCTAATGTCCTTTTTGAGGAGGTTGGTGAGAGGATGAGCAATGTCAGTGAAATTCTTAATGAAGCTTCGAAAGTATGAACACAGCCCAAGGAAACTTCGGACATCAGCGGACGAACGAGGAGATGGAAATTAGCTGACAGCACATATTATTTGTCAGGGTCAGCCTGGATACCAGTAGCGTCGACCAAGTGTCCAACAACTTGTATTTGATGACAGCCAAAATGGCATTTTCCGGAATTGAGCTGTAGGCCGACCCGTTGAAAGACGTCAAGAATGGCTGAGGGCCGATGGAGATGGCTCTTGAACGTTGGGGAAAAAACAATTATGTCAACAAGGTAACAGAGGCACGTGGACCATTTAAAACCACGTAGAAGAGAGTCCGCCATTCGTTTGAACGTAGCAGGGGCATTACATAGTCCTAAAGGCATGGCTTTAAATTAATAGAGGTCATCTGGGGTTACAAATGCAGTCCTTTCATGATCCTTTTCATCGGCAGCAGTTTGCCAGTAGCCTGAATGTAAATTGATCGAAGAGAAATAACTGGCACCGTGTAAGCAATCCAGCACATCATAGATATGCGGAACAGGATACACTTCCTTTTTCATAATCTTGTTCAGATCATAAAAATCGATGCAGAATCTTCAGGTATTGTCCTTCTTTTTAACCAGAATGATGGGTGATGCCCATGGACTGCAGGAAGGCTCGATGATGTCTTTGGAGAGCATTCTGTCCATTTCTGTTTGTATAACCTGGCATTCAGCTGTTGACACACAATAAGACCATCCATGGATAGGAGTCTTGCCGGTGTGGTTAGAATGGTTGACAAAGTTGGTTCGACCTAGCAGACGGCTGCTGATATCAGATAGTGGTAGGACATATAGTCAGGACACAGGTCGGCAGCTATCATTTTGGCGTTTTGGCAATTTTGGCACCACCCAGCTCTGAGCTCTGGTCTTGACCAGAGCTGGGTGGTGCCAAAGATTCAGCAGGGTCAGACGGTAGGTAGATCTGGTGTTAATGCAGAAACTGCAAAGCCATTCAATGGATACAGCATGGTAACTGTGACACCTTGAGCAAGAACCTGCGCAGTGGATCCAAAGTTCAGGATGGGGAGCCACGCACGATTGCAGGTAATTGTGAGAACAGCACTGCAAAGTGCTATTTGTTTTGTCAAAAGAACGTCATAGAGGGGGGATACCACATATTGGCCATCGCAAAGAAGTGGAAAAGGAGACATTTGGACATAGGTCGCAGCACTAGGTTGCATTGCAGCTGTACAAATTCAACACACCGAGGTCGGGATTGGTCTGCAGCAGTGTCGGCAGAGTACTCGGGAAGTTCGAGGTGGAGAGCACCGGTTAAACAATCATTAGGGGCAGAGTGGACTGTCAAGAGGTGTATTTCAAGAGTCAGTTCATGAGGGCACTTGACAAGCACAGTGAAGAGAATGGATGTTGGATGACCGGCAGTGGTTATGCAGGCTGTACACATTCCCATCACGGCTGTGGTGCTGCCGTTGGCTACTTGAACAGCAGGTAACTTGGCAATTGTCAGAACTTTCCGGAGGCCACAACGAAGATCTGAGTGCATTACTGACACTTGAGCCCTAGTATTAATGAGAGCTGTAGCAGGCACTTCGTCAACAAAAACTTTGATTAGGTTAGGTCTGGAAGCAAGGGTCAAGAGAGGTTTTGCAGTCCAGGTTGTCAATGCAGCCTCACCTCCGAGAGCTGCATTGTTTAGTTTAAGAAGCGGCCAGAATAAGGTGTGGAAGGGTACCGTCGAGGTGGAGGCAAATGGAACTGGCAGCGTTGGGGGGAGGGTGAATGGCTGGTAGTATCCCTCCATCTGTTTAGGTTAGCATTGCAGTGCTCAGCGAGAGGTGCCTGTGGTCAAGATTCACGTTCAAAGGGGCGGTCAGCATGTGGTAGCGCTGAGGAGGAGGAGCAGCTGCGGCAGTGGCGGGAGATGTGGTAGACCCGAGAGTACACGAAACAAATAGGTCTGTTGTCCGGTGTTTGCCACTCCACTGGGTTCCTGTAACGTTGGCTTGAATTTGGCCTCAGTGCAACAGTAGCAGCAATGACAGGAGCAGCAGGGACAGAGCACTGGCGAACGGTTGGCTGAATGTTCATATTTGCAATCTCTTGGTGGAAGACGGCTTGAATCAGTGAGATGGTTAAGCCGTCGTGTACCTGTGGACCGTGAGTGCTTGGAACCATCGCCACTAGCTTGCGACGGATGGCTTGCGACAAACTCAGTGATGCAGGCTGTTGATGTTGATAAGTTGTCACAGGAGGGGATGGCAACTGTATTGGGAAGATGATCGAAGTCTGTGCGATATGTTTGATCTGAGCTTGTTCGAACTGTTGGCACTCTGTTGTGAATGACTCAAACGTTGCACAGCTCTAGGTTGAATGCATCGTCTGTGATGCCTTTTAAAATGTATCCCTCTTTATCTTAATCTGACATGTCTTTATTTGCTTTTTGACACAAAGTCAGAATGTCCAGAATGTACGATACATATGATTCCGTGGATGTTTGGGCACGAGAGGTGAGCTCTTTCTTGGCTGCTAAATGGCGTCCAACAGGCTTTCCGAAAAGATAGGGCAGCATCTCTTTGCATGTGTCCCAAGTCATAATGTTGGGTTAAAGCATCTCAAACCATACCTTCATGGTTCCTTGCAAGAAAAATATAACATTAGCCAGCAGAAGTGTCACATCCCACCTGTTGTGGTTGCTGATGCGTTCGTACCACGCCAACCATTCTTCAATGTTGATGTCATTGACACTGGTGAAAGTTCCCGGGTCCAGTGTGTAGCAGAGGACACCTTGTTGTGCTAGCCATGGCACTAGAGCAGTCCGCTGTGGAGATCCAGATTCGCTTTGTGGCAAGTTTACCCCGCACCTCCACCAAATATTACAGGGAAAAATATTTACATGGGATATATATATAGGGAGAATGCATAGCTCAAAACCACAAGGCAGAGCAGTAACAATGATCGGTGTCAGTGTTGCATCATTTTCCTCTTCTCCTTACAGTGGCTTTCTATAGCAGCACAAATTACTATGTAACATTACGCGCTAACCGGCCATATCTTCAAGTTAAATTCCAATTGACATTGTGAAGGTTGACAGTCGAACCCACGACCTTTGGTTGGAGTCGAACCTACGACTTTTGGTGTTAAGGTGCTTGAACCCACGACCCAACATGGAGATATAGGTGAACCAGCCATATCTCCAAATTGGATTCTAACTGACATTGTGAAGATCAAGAGTCAAACCCACTACTTCTGGTGTTAATTAAGGTGAAGTTAATTAAGGTGCATTTAATTAAGACAGTTAATTAAGGCACTCAAACGCACAACTTTTGGTGGGAGCCAAACCTGTGACCTTTGGTGTTAATTAAGGCAAGGTAATAAGGTGCAGTTAAGGCACAGTTAATTAAGATATAGTTAATTAAGGCACTTGAACCCACAACCTTTGGTGGTAAACTTCAAATTCCACCATGGCAAGGAGAATCGCGACAAACTATTGACCAATGAGTTCCAAAGGTTGAGCAAACATCGTATACATTCCATTACCAAGGCATGTAGTGAACTGGCAAGTCAAGCACCCATGGTAGTGACATGCGATCGCTGCCAAAACATCGACAAGACATTATGCATGACATCAACCTAATGGAAGCACACATTCTGTGCTTGACAGAAACAAGGATGGAAGCAGCAGATCCCAGAGAGTTGTTTGGGTATCGTCATGTGTGAGGCGCACGTCATGACAACACTGCAGCAGGCGTAGCCAGCGACTGTAACTCTGAGGATGATGTGCGCTGTGCTCCAAAGCATTCACATGTGGATCTGAATCAAGCCTTTGCAGTCCTTACATCGGTGAACAGCGACAGCACAACACTGGCAGAAATACAGGTGTACTTGACTGTACACCACAGGTGTATTGCATCTAAAGATGAACGATCATTAATAAAAATATGCATATGTATGCCACAGCAGGCATTTGCTTGGGCTGGCTTTAAAGAATATGTATGTTATCCCCCTCCCCAGCCTCCTTGGTGTCATGGGTGTGGGAGTTTTACAAATTTTGGAAGTTCTCATGCTGGCACGTATGTATTTGTCGCCAAATTGTGCTGCATGTTATACAAGAAAAGATAGTGCTTCATTTTGTATGATCTCCTCTCTCCCCTTGCCTGTTTAGCTCAAGCATGCATTAATATGTTTGAACCCCTCCCTACCTGTAGAATTTCTAATAATTGCCTAGAGGGAAAACTGGGGTGCTGTCAGGCTTTAGATTGGCATTTTTCTCAGAGAGCCAAGACACTGTGAAGATGAGTCTGACTAACAGCATTCCATCTGTGACTTGGTTCATTCTTTACTAAAGTGGTGTATGAATTGCCAATTTTTTTCATTACTATATAAATAAATTAAATCATGAGAGCTCATTCTGGTTTTGCAATTATGTCAAATGTGCACGGTATAGGAGTAACGCTAAATTTGGAAGAAAAACAAAGCTACGATGTCTGCACTCACTGTGCATCAGTTTTAAGGATCTGTTTTTGTTTACTTCACATGTTGAATTAAATGCAATTAAAAAAAATGATGCAGTATGGGCACAAAAAATATTTTGTATGATGATTTCATTTTATGAAAGTTTTTGTGCAGAAAAATACTGTGTATGAAGCCATGTTTGAGAGAAGCCTCATATGTTCATATGCTCGAGCATTCCCATGGTGGCACAGTGTTCAGTGGGACATTCGCTTGCATAAACAGTGGTGCCAGATTTTCCTCCAGTTAATATTGTAAGAAACTCTACAGAGCCCCCCGCCCCCATTTGCATTAACCATGCGCCCTGACTGCATGTTGCAAATGGGGTTGTAGGCTACTGGGAATCGCTTACATCTGCGAATCTTTTTTTGTGTGCGTGTGATGCAGGTAAGACTTCGGCACAGGGATTCCTCTTTAATTCATCTATCCATTCCAACATATTGGAGTATGTGTGTTTTGTCATTATCTAAGCATATGAATCGTCAAGGTTTGCACTCCATTTCAATAGAAATGAAATGCAATAATGCTTATGTACTGACATTTAGCTACATGTTAAAAGAACCCAGATGGGTGTAATTAAATGGGGTTTTCCACAGGGAAATGTTTTTTTCTGTTGTTTACATCTAAATAAAATTGACTGGGCTTATTAACCCTTGAAGCCTGCTGTAACGCTTCGACCTTCAGTGCTTTTGCAGTAGCTGCCACGCACTGTGAACAGTGCAATCTTCGTCTTTTTTTGTTTAATCTTGAAATTGTTAGTCACTAACATTGTTCTCTTCAATAAGATTTCTTTTCATAAAACACATCACCTTTATAAGATGCAATGCACCTTTTTTCTTTGTTTTTTACATAATTGACAGAATTCCACATTTTCTTGTTAATGCAAATGATGAGGAAACAGCACCTGATCGGGCTTTTGTGGCTGCAGACGGAGGACGTGGCCTTTGACGTGGAGATAGCTGTGCGGGTCTGCCGCCAGGCTGGCTATTTTGCCCAAGCACGGCACCTGGCCAAGAAGCACGGTTGCCATGACCTGTATGTGCACATTCAGCTGGATGACTGCAAAGACTATGCAGATGCATTGCAGTACATCAGCCAGCTGGACCATGCACAAGCAGAGGGCTACATGCAGAAATATGGCAAGGCGTTACTGGATGCGATCCCGGCTGAGACGACCCAGCTGCTTATGCAACTCTGCACTGGTCGCAGTGGAAGTAAGGGCCTTAGTTCTCTCCTGAAACCATTTAATTGACAGAATAAATTGATCCAAGTCTTAGTGGAACAACCTGAACACATATCCATGAAGCATTTCACATCAAGTAGAGCACTAAGAAAAACGTACCCTGGATAACCAAGCTTAGTGGCAAGTGCAGCTGAGCAAGTGGAGAGCCCTGGTGTTCGTGGCTGGCTCTGTCTGTTGTTTTTGAACTCTTGGTTTTAGCAATGCAGTACCAACAAGCTCAGGCATCCACTCTTATGCCAGCTTAATATAAGCTCAGTGGAGTTACCATGAGGTCGCAGGATCACTAAACTGCTTTCTAATAATAAGCTTTTCTACATTGCATTTCTGCCCATGGCTTTCGTTAGTGTCCAAATTGAAGTGAAGACTGCGCATGCTGGCTAGTGGCTGTTGCACATGAATTTGTCACAGGAGCCAGACTAACATCTTTTATCTCATAAAACACAGTCTACACACATGCTCACCACTGGTGAATCCTGAGGGGGGGAGTGCAGGCACTTCAGTGCTGACAATACTAAGTGTGCCACAACCTGTGGATGATCATATGTCCATATCTAGGCAACGTTGTGCTCAACTTGCTCAATTCTTGTGCTGTGCCCAACTGATGCCAACATGTTAAGGCCAATGGCCCTTATATACCTGAGCTACTGCCAAGTGGCAATAAGGTTGAATAAAAACAGAATATTGTGGAACAATAGACATTTTTGCTTAAAATTATGTTCTAATGTGAAGTAATCAGTGAATCTGCACAGAGTGAAACTACCTCCCTGTCCTCTATTGCTGCTATCACCGACAGTACCAACTGCAAGGAAGTGTGCCACAACCATATCATGTCATTCCACTCCTCTCTGTAATGCCTGATGGGCCTTGAGAGTACTGCCAATCAGTCATCAGCGAAATGGTATGGGCCTTGGCATGTGTAGTGCAGAGAGAAAACAGCAAAGCCGTGGTTGTGGCAGCATCATTTGTTGGGTCTCATTGCCAGAAGGAGTAAGCAGAGCAATGTACTTCCGTCTTTGCAGCCTGGCCGTGTCGGTCACAGCCGGAAGATTTCATACACATCTTTGTGAACAATTCAGAAGAGCTGCTGCGGTTCCTGCAGCATATGGTAGAGGTGCAGCCAGATTCATCCAGCCTGGTCTACAACACTCTGCTAGAATTGCATCTGCAAGCCTACAAACATGAGGCGAACCCAGAGGTGAGGAATTGAGGCAACAGTAAGGGAAGACTGGTTTTATCTAGGGTAGGCATGATTAAAGGAGGTGGTAGGGGTTGGTGTTCTGGGAACACTTACAATGACTTGAATCAGTTGGAAATGCCCCAAGAATAATTGCTCATAGTTCTTATTAGAGGGGTTCCTTTAGAGATTCATAATATAGTACTATTGGACATCAGTCAATTCTGCTGTTTCAGTTGCTGAAGAATGACTGGAAGTGAGGGATTTTATTCGAGTTGGCCATGGACTTGGCAGAGAACAATTTGTTGCTCTTTTATTATTGTGGCAATGGAATGATCAGTCGCCTTGTTGTAAACAGTTTTGAGGTTTCCTCCAGAGTTAAGAGAACCTTTTTTGTTGTCAGTGTAGTTGAGAGCTTGGTATGGTAATAGTCAAACCTCGATATATCGAACACCGCGGTGATCGCAAAATAGTTAGATATAGCCAGAATTCAATATATAAAATAAAAAAAAATTCTTAAAAGGCTTGTATAAATGTAACAATGAACCAATTGTAATGCAGTAAATACTCACTTGAAGCTTCACACAAAATATTTACTTCTTTGGCTGAAAGTACTACAGCAGTGTAGCCTGCGTCTTATTGGCAGCCACGTGCTTAACCATGGTGTCCTCAACATAGTCTAAATGATCCACAAGTGATATGCCGGTGCTTTCTATTGCACCGAACTAGTGGCGCAGAAGGGCCAAAGCAGCTACAGCCTCAATTGAAGTTGGGTGTGGGGCAACGTCAGCGCTTGTGGCATCAACTTTGGCAGCGTCTTCGTTTGGCCACTAACTTTGCTACGATCTCCACGTCTGTCAATCGAGGTATTTTGAAACACTGGTTGAACAAAGTATTGTCACATGGTAGTGACGGGTAAGAAGGCAACAAAACTGTGATTAACGAAACAACTGTTTTATTGGGCGAACTTGTGTCCTCAAAAACAGGCTACACTCAAAGAACAACGGTAGTGGCGAACACACTTGGCAATCGGCAAAAATCTGATCAGCGGGTCAAGCGCATCGGCTTTTATACAGCTGTCGTCGAATGTTCCAGACTAATCGTTGGGACCTGCGTGCCTTCCACAAAGTTCTACACCATTCGCGTCAGGCGATGTTATCGCTGCGCGATAACATTTGTTAGGCAGCAAAACGTGGTCGCCCGATAAAGATAAGTACAGGTGTCAGTATTAAGTGGCGTCTGTGAGTGAGCCCAGTGAATGCGCACTGTCGCACATTTTGTGGAAGCAAACCGCCATTCCTCACGAGGCACGGCAGGCACAGAGTGCTGCATCGAGGAGGAGTCAATGCGGCAAATGCAATGGGTCGTTGATGTTGTTGAACTAGCCGAGCCTCCGCGTGTGTGGTGCTCCCAGAGAGTTAATAACGAGAGTTAACTAACGAGAATAATAGAGAGAACTAACGAATAATAAGAGAGTTAACTAACGAGTGATAGGGGCCGTGTCTTCCTGTTGGAGGGCATCCAAGCCCTCCTCGCTGAGTGCAGGATAATTCACCAAAAATCGACCGTGTACCACCCCCAAACTAACGATCTGACCGAGCGGTTCAATCGCACACTTGGTGACATGTTGCCGATGTATATTTCATCTGACCACTCCAACTAGCACACCGTACTCCCCTTTGTTACGTTCGCATACAACACTGCGATGCAAGTAACTAGCGGCTTTTATCCCTTTTTCTTTGTGTCTGGCCGTGAGCCTTCATGCCCATTGGACACTATACTGCCGTACTAACCTGATGCTACAGAGTATACTCCGCTTTCCGAAGTCGCCAAATATGCTGAAGATTGCCATCAGCTGGCACGTGCCCTGACTAGCGAGACTCAAGAACGTCGTAAGACACCACATGACCATACTCATCAATCACCGCACAGCTTTGCTCCTGGTTCGCTTGTGTGGCTTTGGATACCAGCCCACATTCCTGGCCTTTCTTCCAAACTCCTTGCACATTATCACGGTCCGTGCCATATCATCAATGCCACTTCACCAGTCAACTGCATCGTTGAGCCACTCACAGTGTCACCAGACCTGCATCGTCATGGGCAAGAGAGAGTACATGTCAACCGCCTGAAACCGTATTACAACCCGCTTGCCTGACATCCAGTTTTTATACTGGATGTCCAGTATTCTTATCCAGTCATTTTATTGCATGCGTTGACAAATCTGGGAATAATACAGAGAGAACTGGAATTGTGTGCACAAAGTTTTGGCAGGCCTATGAGTGCTATCATAGAGTGTTTAAATGAAATGGCTTCTGTACCTGTATAGGCACGGCAGGCTCGGGAACAGCACATCATGGAGATGCTGCGAAACATGCAGGTGAGTACACACAACATGTAGCAGGTGTGGTGTCACAAGAAAGTGTTGTGCACTGCAGTCGCGATATGACCTGGACCAGGCCCTGGTGCTGTGCCAGATGAATGGTTTCAAGCCAGGTATCCTGCATCTCTACGAGAAGGCCAAGTTGTGAGTTGCTGTTGTTGCAGCTTTAGCTGTTTTACCCCTTGGTACCATGGCTGATTAACCAAGTGTATTACAAAGAAAAGCATCTATGACTAATATTTTATTGAAAGCTCGAATGTACAATAATTGCTGTTGGGTAATTTCGCTGTTGGTTAGCTCAATTGTAGGGGTGCGCAAATACTGAATAGTAGACTTTGAATCGAATATAAAATTGAATCAAGAAAATTAAGCTGAATATTGAATCAAATGTTGAATATTAGATTTTCACAAAATTTCATGCTTACAAATTTTTGGTAAGAGAACACAGGGCTGAACATGCTCGGGAATCTCCTAGCATTGCATAACAAGAATGTAGCAAGCTATCAGTAACTTATGTACATATAGAGAAATCAAAATATACAGTACGGTCTACTTTTATTAAAGGAAACACGAAATTTGTATGCCAGCACAGGTTACAGCTCAATTCTAGTATATGAAGGTCTGGAAGGTATTTTTTTATCAATAAAATTTCCGTTGCATATAAGGAGCATTTCCCCTCTGCAACCAATGAATTAGTGAATTAGTTCCATTGTGCTGAATACTGTAACGGTTGGCATGTACCACACTGGGCAAAAAGGATGCTCGAAAGACCCTGCTCAACTGAAAAGGAAGATGGATTTCCAATTTGGCGTGGTTGTCTCGAGTGGTTACCGGTCTGGCAGGTGCACCACACTACTTACGGGCCCCTTCGTGTGTATGCATGCCTAAGTGAAACGAAGAATGGATTCCTAATTTGCTGTGGTTGTGTCGAGTGGATGCCGGTCTCGCGGACGCCCAGCAGTGTTCACAGGCCCCTTTGTGTGTGTGCGTGAAAACCCTTTCCGCGAACCAGACGGGACGCCTAGGCTGCCGCCATCGAAGGCACGCTCGTGAAGACGTCAACTGGGACAGTGGATCAGAGCCCTTCCGCAACTAGACGTCCTTTCCGTGAACCAACGTCGCCTAGAAGAAAGGCTAAGTGTCTAGTATCTCGGACCTGCAGGTTGCCACCTGCGTAGGCGGGCTCGTGCAACCTCACCAGAAAGCAGTGGGTGCTGCCGCCAAGTACCGTGGGACTCGGTGCATGTCACGTGACGTTGACGTAAGCAAGATCCCGCCTACGATTTTAGAGGGCCTATTTAAGTGGCCCCGCAATGTACTTTTTTACACTTCATTCTCTTCTTCTCATCTTTCACCAACCATTGAATAAACGGTGCAAGTTTCGCACTAGAAATCACCTCGTCCTTGTCCGGTCGCCATGGTCTACCAGATGCCTGCAGCCCGCCGACAACGCTATGCTACCCAATAGTAACGTCGGTTGAGCTTCGATAAACGGGCGTCGCAACAACTGATCGGCAGCGGTGGGGTACGCTACCCTGGAGAATGCAACAATACCAATGAGGCTCTCAGTTTTATAGTGCGCCTGTGTTCTGCGGCAGCCTTTATTTATTGCATAGAAAGCTTTTCTTTCCAGTTTTTCTCTAAAACACAAATTGGTTATTCCAGCTTTCCTGCAGGTGGGTTATAGTAAGGCCAATCAGCATGACAAGTGAAAGGACCACGCATCATGTGACTGGATCATTGTTCTGCTCGCAGCCGGTGCCGTTGGTAAAGAATGGGTGCCGTCCGTGCTGTTTCATTGCCAGGTTCAGCGTTATTTGCCACTTACCAGATCCTGGAATCTAGAGGGTCACAGCAAGATCGTCCAATGCCGGGGAAGCTCAATGTGTCAGCCAGGGCTGCCTGTCTGCAGCACCCTCAGTGCGCCTTTTGCGCCAAAAATGAACGCTCGTTTGGGTGGCATCAAACAAGAGAGGCTCCGCAGTACACGCAACCTGTGGCACTGTGTGGGTCTTCACATCGAATATATTGATTATTCGAAAAATCAAATAGTAGATATTCGATTCATGAATAGAATAATTTGAATGTTCCCTGTTCAATTCAGTTCATTAATATTCAAGTATTAGCACACCCCTACTAATTGGTACTCATTTCTGAACTGAACTCCTCCAGATCTTGGTCATGCTGTCCGGTCAACGGTGAGAGGTCCTCTGAGAATTTTGAGCTGGAGTGTGATACTTTTGAAGAAACCAGACCAATTTGTTTCGAGTGCTGAATTTTGACCAGTCAGATGTGAAGCACTCCTTCAAAGTACTCGAAAGCAACCAGCTGAATGTGCTATTAATGTGGCTGCTGCATGCACATGCGAGCTAGAAATGTGATTTATGTTTTACTTGACTGAGCTACCCGCATTGCATATGACCAGACAAGTGTTGTTTGATAGTAAAAAATGTAGCGACTCAAAACCCTGACAACCAAGCTGGTTTAGAGCTGTGTTCTAAATGAGTAAGCTGGCTAGCAGCTTTGTGACTGAGTCATGAGATAATGAATAAGTGACTGTAAACAGATGGCCTAATTCTTAAGAGGAAGCTTTAGCTCGGTGCCAACTCCAATGCAGCCTATTCTAGTACATGTAGAACTCAGAAATGTGTTAATGAGGCAGCCTCTGAACCGATTTGAATAATATTTCTTGCATTTAAGAAAGAAAGTTTAATTCTAGTGACGATAGGAAGCAGAGGTTAAATTTAGGACATGAATTTTTCCACAAAGATTGCCAAAAATTGGTATGCTAAAAAAACAGCAAGAATAATTCAACCATGAAGTTTACAGATCTGCAATTTTGCACCAAAAAGGAATATCACAGTTTTGTAAACAGTATCTGTTAAAGCATCTGAAGCAAACAAATTTGATCTATCAATTTATATTTTATGTGAATTTGTTACAATGTTTGTGAGTGTTCTGCAAAAGTCCTACTCACATATAAGGGGTGTAATTGAGAGCCCTGTATAATATCTCAATATTGCCTGCTTTAGATGTACTATTAGATGCACTTCAAATAATTTTTGTATCGTTCATGATTGCTGAGTTAGAGTTGTAAACTTGATAGTTACATTTTTTTAAAATTTGGAATTTGTAGAAATGTTGCCGACCTAAATCAAAATTTGGCATCCACGGGTAACTAGATCTTCACTTTTTCTTTCAAATGCAACAAACCTCATCAAATTTGGTGCTGTGGTTGCCAGTAAAAGCTATTTATATGTTTCCATGTATTTAGATAGGAGCCCCCAAGCTAAAGCCCTAAACCTTCCTGTGAAGTGAGGTTCGAGTATAATTTAGTTCTTGTAGGCCCTGGAGTGAGCTTAGCTCAGCTCTTTTAAGCTTGTGATGGATGCCTTTATGAATAGGTGGTGTCCAAAACATGGTGACCATGACATGCTTCCGGCTCCTGTAATCACTTCTGCCACATACAGGCCACAAAAGCATGGCTTTTGAGGTTCACATTTGTTACTACAAGAGAGCTGTTGCAGGGGATGTGGTTTTGATGCCACCTATTTGGAACTCATGAATATGTGACTGCAAAGTGATAAATTTGTTCACAAGTAAGGTTCGAGTCTAATTAAATTTCTGTAAGCACTGTAATGGGCTTATGGGAGTTTGTGATTAGCCTTTTCTTTGGTGACTGATTCTGCATGCAGTGTGCAAGTTCGTAGCTTGAACAGCAACATTTCTTTATTTCCACACTTGAAGAGCCGCCAACTAGGTGGCACCTGCTTCTCTCGAAGAAAAGTGACAGATCCAATTTTGACAAATTTTCATTGGTGAACAACCATGTAGGTGTTATGAAGTACATGGCAGAATGGGCAGGAAATGCAGACTGCCGCCGACTGAATAGAAGCCCACAGCAGTCTAAAATGGATGACAGCAGCAGGCAGCAAACTCAAATGGACAACGGCAGCAGTTTTTAGCATAAGGTGGCAGCAAACTTCTGCCGCTTTGACGTTGTGCTTCTGGTGCCGGCCAGAGGCGCTCTGCTTCCTGTAGACGGCCACCTGGTCTTTAGAACAACATGCGTAGATGCGGGTTCAGCTGTCTCTGTGGATCTAGTCATGCGCACCTGGCCCAGCGGTGTTCGAATGATTTTGTCCGACTGGAGTTCACTCAAACTGCCAAGAGCGATTTTTAACATTTTTCACTGTACGAGGCCTCCGCTTCTGTTTCGTCGTCCTCTTGTTGGTGTTGGCTGCTCCGTCGTCTGCTATCCTTTCTACTTCGAAGACTGCCATGTACTTCATTACAGTAGAAACGAAGATATCAACATGAATGAGCTCCTGTATAAGTGCATAGTTGAGGAAGTGTTAAATATACGAGGTTCGTCTAAAAAGTAATGGGACTGGTATCACTGACACTTGCTTATATGCAAAATGGCAAAATACAAGGTGCTTTCTTTAAGGTAATTCTCCTGCAGTCTAACAACATGCTTTTCCACCCATGTGTACCACACCTCTATGTGTAAGGATTATTCTGGGATATTCTGCAGCGCTGTTATTACAGCCCCCTTGACCACCTCTGCACCTTCAGAATGAGCCCCATTGATAGTCGCCTTCAGCTTGGGCAATAAGAATAAGTTATAGAGAGCACGATCAGAGAAATAGGGAGGTTGTTTCAAGATAGTGATGTTCCTTTTGGCCAGGATCTTGTCCTGCGAAGTCTTGTCCTGCCACAAGCTCCAGTTCTTGTTGTGCCCTAAGTGATGCAAATGCCACAGGGTATTTTCGTATGCACTTGCCAGATAGCTGTCTGTCCCCGTGGTGAGTACTTAATGTGGACGGTACCTCTCACATTGAGAAACGTGATCAGCAAGTGTTCCTCTTTTGACTTGGACTGCCTTGATTTATTTGGTCTCGGCGAAGTCTGAGACTTTCATTACAGCTCTGGTGCTTGAATTCTGGGTAATACCAACAAATACGTGTTTCATACCCAGTGATGAATCTCTAAAGGATGTCTGGTTTAGTTTGAAAACGTGTGATCATGTATTGACGCAACTGCACGTGGAGCTCGTTTTGGTAAGAATTCAGCAGCCATTGCCCTATTTCTGTACTGAGTTCATGCACACAAAAATCTTTGGTGATTCCAAGTGCTGTCATTTTGCATATGCAACTGGCTGGCAATTATTTGAACAGTTAGCTGACAATCAGCAAGCACCCAACACCTGGTCTTACCCATTCCACATTACCATCAGTCTTCCTTACTGAAGGCTTCCCGCTCCTGGATTGATCTTCCACTTCCTTGCGCCCCTCTTTGAACCTATGGTGTCACTCAGACACATGTGTGCATGACAAGGTGTTATCTTCATACACTTGCCGAAGCATTTAAGTGTTTCTAGTGAATTATTCCCCAACCGGACAGCAAATATCATGTTCATCCATTGCTCCATCTCCACGGTTTATTCCAGAGCTCTCACAGCTGAATGAAATGACAAGGGTGCAAACGAATGTATGTTATAAAAAGTCAAACAGTTACAAAAAGCTTTAATTATAGTTATACACTATCAAGACGTCACGTTACTTGATTACATAAAAATTGTACCCCAATTATACAAAGCCTACAGAACAGGCTTAGCCCTGTTACTTTTTGGACAGACTTGGTAACTGTGTGTGGTGCTGTACATCAAAACTTGGAATCTTGCAGGTACCACCAGATCCTCGCCTACCATATTGACCAACGCGACTACGATGGCGTGATCAAGTTGTGTGAGAAGTTTGGGTGCGTGTAGTGCCCCCTAGAAGCAGTGAGCTGGCGGTGACTGAGGCCATTACCTTTGCAGTATCTATGATCCCAACCTCTGGATTCAAGCACTTGGCTTCTTTGCACGAGCTGAGGGTGCCAGCCAGCATCTGTCCACTGTACTGCAGCATATCCTTTTGCTAGGAACTTGGTGGGAATGTCTACTGTGCAGGGCCCTCTTTATCAATGGGACAGTATGCTTTTAGGGCTCTACGTGCATGTTTGCTTGTGTGTTCATGGCAAAAATGCTTGCTGAAACAGAGCCTGCCAACCTTTGCAGTTTTGTCACAAAATACCAGAGTTCCTTACTATTGTTGTCTTGGCACCAATAACCTTGATTTTTCATTTGTGTCCAGCTTAGAGCGAGAAACTTATTTAAAGAAAATACAAGTGCATTTGCTCATTGATTTTCTAAAGACTGGTACTTCGGACTCATTTCAAAACTTGGCGGCTATTACGTGACTGTTCTGTTAAAAACCTCATGAACATTTTTCTTTAGCACAGGGTATTCTCTGTGCCAAAGAAAATATCGCTGAATATTTAATGCAACTATAGAACAGAAGGCCTGTTCACAGCCTCCCAAGAGAATAAACTCCACAAAATTATTTCATTTAATAGTCAACATCTTGAGTAATACAGTAAAAGCTCGTTAATTCGAACTCGTGGGGGACTGAAAAGTTGTTTGAATTAAGCGGAGTTTGAATTAACGAGCGGGCGGCAAAAAAAAAAAAAAAAAGATGGCCATTGCATTTGGCTGCTAGGGCCGAAGCCAAAATAGCCATATCTGGGATCGTCATCGAGGAATACGCACTACTACTCTTTGAGGTCGGCGATTGCGGGTATTAAGATCATGCGAGTCCAAACACCAAAGGAAATAAAGATATCCAATCAATTTATGCGCCTGGAACTAATGATAAATGTACCCACGTGAGCGTCAGGCTTAATGATGAAATATGACACTAGAAAACCTGCTACGGCATGCGCCGGAGAGTGGTGTGCAGCGAGCGATGAGCGAGCGCGGCTTCGGCCGCTTATCTGTTTTTTCTGCCAGCGTCCGCTGCGGCGTACGCGGTTGTTGCGACGCGCGTCTTTTCTTTTCTTTCTTTCCTCTTATCTTTGAACTCTCCTCTATCTGCACGCGGCAGCGGTGATGGCTCGGCCTGAGCCAATCGGCAGGCCCGTGCACTTTCCTTTTCATCCTTCCCTCAGTCGCAACAACAACAACGCCGGAGGCTCCAGCAAGGAAATTGGCGGCTCGCCTCGTGCGTGCAAAAATGTGCGCTGGCTTATTTATTCTCGTCGCTGTGCATATTAAAAAAAAAAATTTCGATGCATTGTACTCGTTATGAGGCGACTTCTATTTACGAGAAGCAATGTCGGCTGCCGGCTCCTAGTTCTAATTAACCGACGTGAGTACCGGTACGTTCGAATTATCGGGCGTTCCGGCCCATTGATATACATAGGGCTTTGCAGGGACCCGGGCATCAGTTCGAATTAACCGGCGGTTCGAATTAAGCGATTTCGAATTAACGAGCTTTTGCTGTAAAACAGTTATTATTTTTGACCAGATTTTGGCATTTATTGGCTTAAACTGTGGCATTTTTCAGATTTTAAGGTTGGCAAGTTTGCTGAAGTCTTACATTGAGTTTTTGGGCAAAAAAGATGCCAGCGAATCCCCCGTTATTCGTGAGATTTTTTTCTTGCCCACAAGAACCATTGCTGAGCACCGAGTGTCGAGGCACATGAGTGTCCGGGCACTTGCTGTTTGCTCCTTGACTGTCGTGCCTGCACAGGTGGAAAAGGGGCGCCTACTGCCACCCGTATTGGTAGTGGAAATGACTCGGCCTGCACCCCTATCAACACTGCGGGACTACCTGGTACGGCACCTACAGGCTGAGAGCCGGCAGCTAGATGAGCACCAGCGGCTCATTGCTCAGTACCGCCAGGAAACTGAACGTGTTCGGCAGGAGATGCATGACTTGCGTAATGGCCCACGAATCTTCCAGGTGAGGTCCTGGCCTCCAGGACAAGAAGTTGAAGTTGTGATCATTCTGGAATCTACTATATTCTGTGGCACTTAAAGATGAGAACAAGAAACAAGCAAAGGAAATGTGCACCATGCAAATGATTATATTTCACAAACAATAGCCAGGGTTGGTATTCTCAAACAATCACTGTTGGGGCTGCTACAGTAGACTCCCTTTAAGATGAACTCGAAGGGACCATGAAAATTAGTTCGTCTTATCAGAAGAATAATCGGCAACTTGACCAGGTGCATCCAAATATTTGACTTCAAAATGGTAAATGAAGGTAACTTAACACAGTGAGAAAATGACATAAAAAGCATTTATTTAGCTGAATTTAATTGAAAATTGTTTTCAAGTGGTACCCTTGCTTGGTTTAATCCAGTCTGTGATGGATGCTTGGCGCTTCTGTGCTAATTGGCGAGCAGCCACAAATGATGTCATCACACCTAATGTCCTTAAATATCCTTCTATGCCTTTGTGCTGCTGGAAAACGTTCAGTAGGAAGTTAAAGCAGGCATCTGCCACCTCACAGGTCATTGGCGCCGATTCCGAGCTAGCTGAGATATGAAGGAGTGCACTGAGCGCACGGCAGAGCAACGCAACCTAGAGGAAAGTCCAGGTGATATTGAGCGAAGTGGGGAAGGAGAAACAAGGTGAAGCGTCACGGAGGAGGAAGATAGGCGGAAGAGCGCTGCATTGACCTCCTCTGGCAGTTGCTACAGGTTTCATTTGCAATACGGACATACTGGGTTCATCTTGTGATGATATCGTCCTCGGGCACTGTACACTGTGTGTGTGAGGGAAAGCGTGCGACAGTGAACCGACGATGGTGGCTCAGTCTTGCATGCGCAAAGGGGGAAAGGGGGAAGAGGGAAGGCAACGTGTTGTCTTCAGTCATGCGTATGGCACCGGGAGGGGAAGGAGGCGGGTGTTGTACTCTGGCCTTGCGCAGTCGCGCGGGCTATATATTGAATGTGATACTTTGGGGGCTCAGTCTTGGTGGGCCGATGGCTCATAGCTTTGCGTGGGCTGTGTTCCCGCCCCTCAGTTTGAAGCGATAGCGTGAAGGTCACTTCGCTCGCTGCTGCCGCCGCGATTTTGTCAGTTATCGTCCGCAGTCATCGAGTGTGATTTGTTCACGCTTGCCTATGCATGCTGACACCATGCTTACGAACTTAGTAAACGAACGTTTACAAGGGGATGTTCTACTCCAGCGGCTGCTGCTTATGGCATGGCCTCGCGAGTCCTGTCTTGAATACGATCTGCAATGCAAACAGTCTAGGTGCACTAAGGGCTGATAGCTTCGTCTGCGCTATAACACCCATATGCTTGCGCGTCACCCGCACTCACGAAGTGAAACGAGGCTGTCTCTTTTGTTTCTTCCTCTTGTTTTCACCTCTGTCTACGGGCGATGTACGCTGCAGTCCTTCAGTAAGGTGTCTTGATGCACGTGCCCCCGTGCGCAGCACATAGAGGCACCCTAGCCTCTAGGATCAGTAGCAGTGGCGGTCACTCCGAATGTTCGTCTTAACCAAAGAGCACGCCTGAGGCAGTTCATCTTAAGCGAATCCGTTTGTGCATTGAGTCTATAGAAAGCCAAACAAACTTTTTTGTCCAGTCCATGCTTAACAAAAAAAGAAGAAAGAAGAAACTCAGTGTCCTTCCACTCTGTGAAGAAGGATGACCAGCAATTCTGTGTATGTGGGCCCCTTAATGGCAAACTGCACCTCCACCACGGGTCAGCCCAGCATTACACTGTCTTTGGGGTCGGCCCACGTGTGAAAAATTATTGGTCTACGTGTGAATGTGATCCACCAGATCATATAGCTATAGACAGCTTCGCTGTAAAAAGCGGTGCGGCAACTTAATGGCAACATACTGGATATGGCGTTGCGCTGCTGAACTCGAGCTCATGGGTTGAAACCAGGTCGCGGAATTTGATGAGAATGAAATGGAAAAACACTCGTGTACTTCTGTTTAGGTGCACGTTAAAGAACCCCACGTAGTAAGAACTGAACAGGGTGCCTCATAGTCATATTGCTCGACGTAAAACGCCAGAATTTGCTTAATTAAAAAATAAATAAAAAAAGAAGGTAGCTGTGTGTTTCTGCTTTTTTCTAGGGTGGTAAACAAAAGAAATTATTCTCGAGTCTGATTTCTGAGAAAAACCTCTTACGCTTATCTTATATTTCATCCCTAAATGTAATATGCCCTTCCCAACTGTACGTCCGCTCAACTATATATATAAGCAGCTTCTGTATTATAAATGGCTGCTTTCAGTTATCTGGTGCATTATCATACGGACAATCATGAAGCAATTAAAGGAATGGCATGCCTCACATACACATAGAGATATTTGTAGATCTGCTCTGTTCGTTGAAGAAGATAAGTCTGGTACTACATTAATTGGTTGCTTAGCTTTAATTGGTTGGAGACATGGTGAGACTGTCAAAACATGTTCCTTTGCCTGAATCGAGTTAGCAGATTTACAGGTTGCTCCAAAATGGGGTGTTTGTATTGAATGACAGCTAGAAACCTGTTCAGCAGAACCGATTAGCACTCGTGTGTTAATTCTCTCGGGAACCGGTGCACCTCTGCGCAATAGCTACGACTTTCCAGCCGCACAATCATTCGGAATAAGAGTCCTGACTTGCATTGGCCTCTTACCTTCAAGACTTCAAAAGTGCTGTCCATATGTTAGATTCGAACGAAAATGGCTCTTCTATAATTTTGCAGCGGAACTGTCTTAGGCTAGTTTCCAGCATTTCATGATTTCATGATCTGTGTAGGCAAAAATGTGGCAGAGTTAATCGAGCTAAAATAGCTTAAGCATCAGGCAAAATTGTATCGGCAAACGCCTCTCAGGTGCATTTGCCAGATGAGTCAAAATCTGTGATGGATGATGGTTTGATGCGTTGCGATCTACACAAGCGATGACAGCACAGCTGTTGAGACTGAGGATGGAATTGTTGTCGCCCACCGTATACGTTCGTCCCAGAACATATGTTCATCCCGGAATGATTGACACATTTGAGTGAATCCTGCCGGTGGACCCCAATCCCATCATTATTGTGGGTGACTTTAATGTCAACGTGTCTCGTCCAGACAGAAAGTGGTTCTTGGCGTTTCTCTTGGAAAGGTTCGGCCTTCAATGTTACACTAAGACCAATGTCTCCATGATGCATAGACCTAACGTTCGCCAAGAACATCTCCAGTGTCGTCACAGAGTCCAAGGCCATCTAGCATAGTGACCATAAAGCCATAATTACTGTGGTCACAAGATAAACATAAATACAAATAAACATAACAATGTGCATGTTTGTGTCATATTCTTTTGTTTTC
This sequence comes from Dermacentor albipictus, assembly GCF_038994185.2. NCBI lineage: Eukaryota > Metazoa > Arthropoda > Arachnida > Ixodida > Ixodidae > Dermacentor > Dermacentor albipictus. Next base: position 199,487,659 of record NC_091822.1, on the reverse strand, counting down.
TTTTGTTTTCTTTATAGTTATAAACAGCTCTGCTGGTCATCCACCTTCACAGAGTGGAATGGCTCTGAATTCTTAATAGTAAATTCTGACGTCGTATACGATCTGAATAGCAAATACCATTCGATTAGACTATTTGTTTCTACTTAATTTCGCCTGCTGGCTCTTTGAAGAGCATTGCTAGACAAAAGAAGCCACGGAGATTATATTGCTAAAGACTTCCCGGTCTTCCCCATTCCATCTGAGTACACAGTAAATATCTTTTCCCTAGAACTGTTGTTCATATTAAGGTCCAACCGTCCAACATTTGCCTTGATTTCTTTTCTCGGAAAGTCAATTGGTTCACCTGGGGCTGGTTCCGCTTTTAAAAGAAACACGTTTATTCCAGTGGGGATTTTTCACATTTCAATCAGTGAATTTAGAATATTTGATAATTTTTCTCTTACATATATGTCTATGTACCCTTAGATTTATCTAAAAGTGCATTTGTCATCTGCACCCCTTCGCGCCACGCAGTTAATAAATCCTGTTTATTTCACTACAATATTGTTTTATTTGATCATTGTTCCTGATCAACATTCCACTAACAAGAAGAGTGCGTAAAATCACACGATGTCAATAATATTTTCTTATGTAGCTTCATGTTGCAGATAGGCAGCTTCTGTGTCAAAAACAAAAAAAAAACCTGTTACTTTTAGAAAACAGTGTTTAAAACAGCAGTTCACCTGGCTAAAGCGACAATTGGTACCGGCCGGCAAAAGTTGCAGGTGCAACAAAGTAAAACCATAAAAAATTTTACTGCACAGACTTTCTGCGAGAACAAATGGGCATCCGCCAGCATCCCTGCAACGAATGCGCACTCGCTTGCAGATGACACACTTGACAACGACAGCAAAAGTGAAGACTTCGTGTTGTATAACCCATGCCTCAAATATGTGTAAGTAGCAAAAAGTTGTCAGTATAAATTTGCAGTTGAAGCAAAGCACCATTATAAGATCATACGCGGTGCGGTCTCAGTGCCCGTAGTGAAATTACGTTGAATGTGCCGCGAAGCGCATCTCCACTCCAATCCACTTCATTCGCAGTGCCCTCGCACAATTATTCCACACGCGGCGCCTCAGCGGGAGAGTGCTGTTCGGCCCACTTGACCGTTGTCTAGTACACTCTAGCTTAGTCTACCTTTGCAGACATATACCTTCCACAAGCAGTTGTCTGTTAGCACTTATGGCACAAGACAAATGCTACATCATTATGCATTAACTCTGCCATATGTCTCCATTTTCAGTTTCATTTCAATGAACAGAGTGAATGATAAGGTATAAAACCTTATAGTACTTATGGTGCCTAGAATATACCTGTCGGTCGTTTTCAAATCGAACATGACACACACTGCCTCCAGTTGTGTGGTATGAAGAAAAAAGTTTTTTAAAAGTGCTGCACCCTTTTGTTTGATATTGTTACACCTTTTTACTTTTTACTTAGAATTTCCATGTCACTGTTACATGCAGGATGCAAAATGTTCAGGCTGCAACCACCAGTTGGAATTACCCTCTGTGCACTTCCTCTGTGGCCACTCCTATCACCAACAGTGAGTGGCCCACTCTTCATGTTTCTTTGAGCAAGTACGCATGGACTGCAGTCAGAGAAACTGCAGCCTTGTCGGCAGTTGCAACCTTTTCTTGCTGTCTCTAAAGGCGGTGCTACATGAAGCAAACAACCGGCGTCAAAGCTGCAAACATTGTCTGGCAACTAATGCCTAACGTCCAGCATCAAAAAATTCTCCCGTTGAACTTTGCTGCCAGAAGCGGCGCAGCTAAGCTTCTCTCTTTCTCTTTCTTTTTATTTCCGACTTGACCATTCCGCCATTTTGAATTGTAAATTTGCTAATTTTGCATTGTGGATACCTTAACGAAATTAACGCAAGCCAGTGATGCATCCTACCGTGATCATCAAACGTAGCCGATACATAGAAATACAGAGCTCGCTGCTGTCAAAAGGCGCATAAAATACATGCCGACGATTCAAACCTGCATCAGCTAATAGGAGTGCTTCCTGTGTGTGCATGGCAGTAGTAACAAATCACGATGCTAGTCTTTTCATTTTAGAGCACAGCTCTTAATGGCCTGTTTCTGCAGCGAGCAGTAGTGGTGGCAATGTAACTGAGCAAACGACCACAAAGAAAAAGATGGAAGAGCGAACACAAAGTGGCAAATGCCAGACGTGAGCTGCAAATGGTGGAGATCGATGAGAGCGGCCCGTTCAGTAACGTGCATATAGGAAACTGGTTTCATGCAGACCCGCCCGACCTCTCGATGCGTACTCATATCGGGTTTCAGCTGGGCTACTGATTTCATACTATCATCTGCTCACATCAGCGCCCATTCGTCCTTGTTTGGTTTGCTTCGTTTGATCTTGTTTGTGCTTGTTTGCGCTTGTCATGGTTTGCAATTGTTTTGTAATCTGATTGTATGTGCAACGCGAATTGTGTAGTAATTTCTGGAAGCCATGCAGGCACCAGCGATTACTCTGGAACCTTGCTGGCTACACTTGCTGGTTACACTGGCTTGACTCACAGATCAGATTTTTGATGATTTCCAACTCTGCTACGTGTCTCTCTCAAATTCTTTGCCTCAATGTATCGTGAAATGAAAACACGTATAGAGCTGTGCTCAAATTTCACATTAGGGAGTATCGTAATTGTTGATTTTTTTTGTTTGCTTCTTTTGCTTTTATTTCTGCATGGTGAAATAAAGAGCTATGGCTATCTGAAGCTCAGATTTGTCCTCTTTCCCAAATGGAGGCGTTGCATCAATGGAAAGTTGTGCTAGTCGCATGCTCTACAGTTCTGTGGCATCTATGGACGCCCAAACTTTTGCCAAATGTTTGTCTACAGCAGATTGGAATATAGAGATTTTCTCAACTTCTGTGTCACTTTTCTGTCTATTTCCCTAGGTAATAAAAGAACACCCGAAGATGGCGAAAAAAATGAGTTGAAATTTTGGTCAACTGAAGTGGAGTGCTCAGTAAACTTTGAGCTGCATTTTGACCACCGCCCACTGTGTGGAGAACCTTGATATGCAGTTAAGCCTCAATATAACAAACTTCAATACAACAAACTTTTCAATATAATGAAGTATTTATCTTTCTATAGCTTCTTGTCCATAGAGCACCATGTATTTAGAATCTGAATATAACGAAGTGTATTTATACATGATTTCAATATAACGAAATTTCACTGCTGCCATGAAGGAATGCCGAGACAATAAATGGAAACTTCCACTGGCATAGATGGCCAAATGGTTGAATTACAGGCAGCTGCTTGTGAGTGCACCTCTCAAATCACAAGCCGCATGTCCAGGAGGTACCCCTGAAATGGAGCAGCATCATGTTTCGTATAAAGTAGGTGTGTGCGGATACAACACAGCACATTTTGAATTGAGTGTTGAATTGAATAGAAGAAAAGCTGAATATGGCATTGAATATTGAATATCAGAAAATTTTTCAAAAAACTTGATGCTTACTAAATTTGGGAAAGAAAATACAGCGCTGCACATGCTTGGAAGTCTCCTAGCATTGCATAGCAAGAATGTAGCAAGTGAGCAGTAACATAGGTACATAAAAATCAGGATATACAGTACAGCGTACTCCTATTAAAGGGAACACCAAATTAGTATGCCAGTACTCGTTACAGCTCAGTTCTAGTATATGAAGGTCTGGAAAATAGTTTCTTTTTTTGGTATAATTTCTCTGAAACTGATCACCTGAAACTAATCATCTGAAACTAATGAATTAGTGACGTTCTGTTGTGCAGAATATAATGAGGTTCTCAGTTTAATAGTGGATCTGTGTTTTGTGGCAATCGTTTGTTTATTGCATAGAAAGTTTTGCTTTCCAGGTTTTCTCCAAAATAAAGAAGGGCTATCTCAACTTCACAGTAGGTGTGTTAGGCCGATCTAAGCTGGCTAAAGGAGTAGTGTAGTTCTTAGACTAGAGTAGCGTAGTACTTTAGAGAGTAGTAGTGTAGTAGTGTAGTGGAGATCCAGTGTAGTTCACCACTTCTCCGCATAATGACACAAAAATTGCATTGCTGTCAGTAGAACGGCGCTCCTGTATGCGTCGTCCGTATGCAGGAGTGTGGTGTAAACAAAAAACGTGTTTGAAGATATTGCTGCCACTGGTTTCGTTTATGATGAACACTTGAAATACAGTTCTGAAAAGGGGAAGCAGAGCTGTATGGGAAATTTTGCTATTGTCAGAAAATATGAAGTGATGAAATTTTTTTCTAACTTCTGTGCAAGAACCTCACACTGCAGTCTAGGTGATTTTGACGAAGTGTGGAGTTATTTTGGCATTTTAGGCTACAAACTAGTCCACATAGTTTTGTTGTAGATTTAGTGCAGCCTAATATCATTTGAATCAAATAATTTATGAGGTTCAACATCCAGAAGCAATTAATGCACGAGCTATGAGAGGCTCTGCAGTGGGGCACTCCAGATTACTTTTTGACCACCTAAGGATCTTTCACGTGAGTCTAAACCTAAGTACATAAGGGTTTTGCATTCTGACCCAATCAGAATGATGCCACCACTGCAGGTAAACGAACCCACGACCTCGTCATCGGCAGCATAATGATCACCACTGGGCCATCATGGTGGGTGAGAATTCCGTTTGGAGCAAGGATGTTGCACTTGGTGCTGAATTGACAACTCCTGTGTAGTTAAGTCTTGTCGTTCATCTTTCCTTAACCTTAGCAAAAAATCTCTACAATTGCTGAAGCCTTAGCTGGCGCATTTTGTCTATTGCAGTAACAAGCGAACTTACCTTTCCTGCAGAGATTTGGGGTGTGCTTGTCGGTTCTTTGCATGGAAATTCATACACTTCCGAGTGAATTTTATTGAGGGTGATGTTACAAACCTATTTCCCACTAAAGAGAAAATGCAGCACATGTGGAACCTTTCAGTGCCAGATTCAGTAACCGAGCATGAGGTAACACCGTAAACGATGACAAGCTCCTCAAATGCCAGCACAGAAGTCTTGACATCGCAATTTGCACAGGCTTCATTCACATTCTGTCTGTGTCCGTGTTATTTGTGCTAGTCTTTTGATTAATGATTCATTCACAGCTTGTTGCTGTGATCTCTCACTGTTTGTGGTCATAATCATGTTGTGTGATTGCAGTCCCAAATAATGTTCCCTCTTCTTTTCTCGTGCATCACATTATAGATTTGAGCAGAAGCGCCATACTATTGCATCTTTGGTAAACCTCTCTTAACCACATTGGTGAAATTGCGCTTGAGGAACTGGGCCTGCTAGTGTCCTTCACCCACAAGCGATGTCCGCTGCTGCTCGTGGTGGCATTGAGAACAATGCAGCTTTAGGCTACCCTGACTTACAGTTCAGAGTGAAGAAATAAGTGTCCATGTTGATCCTCTTTGAGACAGAAATACTGATACTATTTGGTGCGGACCTTGATTATGCAGCCTCAAAGATAAGCTTCCGCTAACCCTTGCCGCTCACTTTTTCATCGTAGAAGCTTCTACATATTTTAACAACTTGCAAACATGTAATAACAGTGACCCATACCTCCTCATTGCACAAACTGAGGGCTACAGATAACAGCTTTTCACTTTGTGTGCACCATTTTTTGCACGCCGTCTGCCACTAGTACCAGACGACATGCACCGCTGAGCACCATCATACAGAGCACAGCGTCACTTTTTAGTCATGATGTGGAGAAGTGGTGAACTGTGCTCCAGACAGGGCGGTTGGCATGCCTACTTCTCTTGCCACCATGGCCAGTCTGTGCAACAGATGGAAGGACCGCACATAACGCGGCTCTAGTAACTGGCACTGACAGTAAAGAGCAGCCGTCGTATGTGCTCTTTCATTGTTAGGTTCGGCGTGATTTGCCACATGTCAAAGATTCTAAAATCTGCAGGGTCATGGCAAGTTTATGCCAATTCATGCAACCAGGATCTGGCATGACACTTTTGCACCCAGCCTGTAAATCCAAAGCTAGTCATGTAGCGAGGTGCTTGAAGCTTATTTTAAAAAAAAGTGTTTATGTGAATGGCATCAGTAAAGCGTTGGTCACGAAAAAGAGATCGCCGTTCTGTGTGTTGTAAAGATAGCACAAATGGCGGCTGTGAGCAACTAGATTGCCATCCCATGCACTTGCTTTCGTTTCCGAGGCGGTTTGTCAGCTTTCAGAGAATCGCATAGTTGCTGCTAATAGATCTGTGTTGATTAGGCACCAAACCATAACTTCAGTCAACGACACCGGATGCAGAAGCACTGATTAGGCCGAATGGCCATGGCAGTGTGGCCTGTGGTGTGGCTGTGACGAAAATTCGCTGCCTGCCCATGTAGTAATGGGCCATAAGCCGTCATGGAATGCTTGCCGCTAGTATGTTTACACAGGTGACTCATCATGTGATTGGTCCCGAGATCACACTTGTGGGTTAGATTAACGGCTGTTCAAGTGGCACGAAATTCATCACCGCGTATCCAACACGGTCTGCGTACCTATCGGCAGTTAATATGTCCAGATGGCAGTGAAGCTGCCTTAGGAGCCCGTATGGCCTGCAATGGCGGCTTGTGGAAGCACGGCTGCACCATCTATATTTCGCGGGGCCAACTTCTTGGTGGAAAAGAATCGACATTTGCCAATTTTAGGCTTGTCACGCCAAGTCGTCTACTGCGCAAGCTCACATCACATCGCATATACAGAGCAGAACAGTAGAAATAAAGCGTAAGTGAGAATATTCGCCACAACATCTTGTTACAATCTAACCTAAATACACCCATCTGTGTTTATAGCCTGCATTCTATAACGGCACTCATTGCACTGGTGATGCTTGAGAGTTTTGCATGAATTGAGATCAATGGGATCACTCAGATTTCAAACTAAGTACCATACGCATGTGTCCTTAGTGCCAACACACATCTGTTATTTTGGCATTAAGTTAATATCAATGTTACATCAAAATGATTAACAAAAACCACACTTTAATCTTCACAAGCACAGCACACATGCCATCTATAGTTCTTCTCTGGTACTGAAGACCTAGCTAAAGCATAACATTTAGTGCAAAGGCACTTAAAAATTAAAGTTACTGATAAAATCTTATGAGGTTACTGCTATATATATTGCCATTACTTTTCATGGCTACGCATAAGAGAGTTTTGATGACATTACAGTGTTAAATAATGTTAAGTATACAATCTCGGCATATCTCAGCATGCATCGCCGTGAGCAGACTTCAGAAAGCCTGCACTGTTTCTTACTCATAATTATTCATGAATTGAAGCAAACAGCCTGTGCCTTCACATTTTCCTATTCTAATGGCACTGTCTGTACTTTTTCAAATCTTTCCATTGGTGACATATTGGATGCATAATTTTCATCAACTAGTGTTTTGCCCTGCAAGATGTAGTCATGCTTCAATTGCACGACCATAATTGATCTCACTGCTCATTGGTTTGGAGCCGCACTTCAGCCTCATCTTCGCAACCATGTCCTTGGCTAATCTGCCCGATCTTTGCACTTTACAAAATGTGCTGCTTTCGTTGCCATTCCTTCTTTCTTTGTCGCATTATCATTTCGGTTAGTCGTGTCAGCCCGGACGAACCTTGTACAGACAGAGGAGGTCACAGCTGAAGCAGTGCCTTTTGCGAGTTGCGGCGTTTGGGCACTGTGTGTATGAACCCTGCCCGGGCCGATGTTGGGAAGTGCCCACAATGACAGACCACTGCTGTGTCAGCTGTGGCTGCCTGACTGCAGCGCCCTCAGTGCTCCTGTTGTTCCAAAAACAAAAAAGAAGCACTCACTTGGGCAGCATCGAGCATGTGAGGCTCAGCGGTGCATGCAATGTGCATGCATGATTTGGCACATGCATGCATCAAATAGATAGAATATCCGAAAAATTGAATAGTAGGTGTTTGATTCAGTGATATATTCAATATTTGTACACATTTAGTATAAAGGCCAACTGCAATAAAATCATACCTAGAGGAGGCTCAACGTAACACAAGGCAGGCGAAGTACATGAATTTAAATTTTCAAAAGCCAATGATGTGTACATCTGTCATCTGATGTCCTTTGCTGGCTGCAAGATGTGGAATGAGATACCCTTGTGGATTAAGCATGCCTGGAATTTTACAGCCGCTTTATAAAACCACCTAATGCCACAAAATTTCTTGTGTTAATAACATTAGACATCAGTGTATACAGCATGCGACCTATCCCTTCGTTACCTTGATTATATCTGTTATACCTTCTTTATTTGCTATTCATGCATACACTTTTTTTATGAAATGTTTTTGTGATGTGTGTGCCTTTTTGTTTGCCTTTTGCTTTTGCCTGATTTAGGCTGTTTTTATGTAATGGATCCATTACTACCCTAAATTGGCTAAGGGTCCAGATACGTGATTACAATATTGTTGTGCCATTTATCTTTGGCAATGAAAGTATTTCATTCATTTTGTTTTATCCTATTGTTCCCTGTGCGCTGTGCGATTCTGGTGTGATTGAAAGCGTGCGAGGGGTGAGCCAAGAAGAATGGTGTCATGATGAGCGCCGTCTTCCCATGGAAGCAAGGAGAAAGGGGGTGGGGGAGGGAAGTGAGCTCGGGGGGAAGGGTGGGGGGTTAAAGCAATTAAGTGCTTATGAGGGAGGGGAGTGGGTGGCAGGCTAGCACACGTCTCCCTTTGTAGCATAACTGCGGCTGCGCATGCCAACGCAGTTGAGCACACACGCAGCCCACATGCCCTGTTAGAAAAATTCATCAATGACTGTGCTTATTCATATAGGAGAAATTTCAATATAATGAAATTGCTATATAACAAAGCAAATTACCGATTTTATCGACTTCGTTATATAGAGGTTTACCTGTATATATCATAATATAGTCAATCTCGGATATATCGAACTAAAATATATAAAGCAGTTGTTAAATCCCCTTGGAAATACGATGTAAAGGAATACTGGGTGTCCCACGTAACTTCAGCCAAGCTTTAAATATATGCAAATACCATGTAGCTGGACAGCACTAAGTAATGTTGTTTGCGGTCGATTGGAGATACTCAGATTATTTCTTGCATTCTGCCCAATTACATAATCAGTCTTAATCAACTTCTATGGCATTCCACTCTTAAAGGCAAAGCTTAAGTTTCCTCCAAATTTTTTCATGTAGCTCTACAATTTTTCTCAATGACACTTTTCATCTAATCATAATATTTGAGAAGTTGGTCAAATAAGACTACAGTCGGATACAACTTTAGAAAAAATGGGAGGCCCTGCCCAGATGATCGAAGCGCGATGTCCGATGGCCTCCGCAACTAAAATAATCTCTCTCAAAAAGTCGTGCTTCTGAAACGTGCAATTCTCTGTATAACTAAAGACTCTTGTATTTTGATGACTGGTTTAGTAGAGCTCTCATGTGCTACAGCACATGCCAGATTGCGACAGAAAAATAACCCCGTGCCTTTCACAATGCTGCCCGTTGTCTGCTCTTTAGCTTCATTGCAAGTGACGAAAGTAGGAAGAGCAGCTCTGCAAGGCTTTTGCGCTTGTTTACATGTACACGGCAAATATACTACTCCTGTTCCGAGCTTAAAATGAATCAGTTGATATTGAACAAGTACTTATATAAAACAATGCATTTATCACAACCATTATAAACTCAAGATGCACGGTGTCAGCGAAAGCACAGTGTTCAAGGTGAGGAGGGAGGTCAAACCTTCGCATATTTCGGGTGGCAAACTGTCAACGCCGTCGCAAAAGCGCCCACAAAATGCAGAGAAAAGAAGACGCAGAACGAAGTATTACACGTTGTGCGCGCTGAGGTCGTGTGCACGATTTCTTTCACCGCAACGAGATACCGACGGTCGTGAAGATCACTAACAAGTTCTCAAAGCGTATATGGTGTTACGTTTGTGCCCTGGGATTTGCCTGACGGAAGGCCAGTGCTATGGTGTGTTTACCGTGGAGGCAGCATTCATCCCCTCATGGTGCCTGCTTTGGGCACATGACTACGTGCACGGCTCGGGTTTCCTCGCGGCTGCGCGGCGTCCACGACTGAAGCAGCCACGGAGTGCTATTCTGCCCCTCCCCGTGCCGGCAGCAAAGCAACCCCCCCTCCCCCCCTCCTTTGTCCGGCGGCGCCCGCACCACGAACGACTCCCACTGTGTTTGGGACGGTTTCCAAAGGAGGGCTGTGTTTCGACCCCGTGCCTTGCAGTTGGTTCCCTTTGTCCTATGCGGGCTATAAAACTTCCCCAGCGCACCATTCTGACCGACTGCCAGATCGGCGCGACGCCGCAGTGCTGTTCGAGGAAGCGCCGGCCACAGAGAGCGGTGTTAGGACCATGGAGGCTACCCGGACCCTCTCTCTCGACCTTGTTTCGTTCTTAGGGGCTGTCTGGGTAATCTGGGGACTGAAGGGTGTAATTTAAGCAGCTTGCAGCTGCTTTGTTGGTCTCTCTCCTGATAACGACCACAACATGTAAACATTGTATAAAGAATTCTTCGCCGAGAAAGCTCTCCTCCTCTCTGACTCTGCGTGAAGTGGGGTCCAGACCTCCTGCCGGCCACGCATACCTCGGCACACGCAAAAATGGATCTCTCATCACTGAAGCGGTGAACTGTGTGTCGCCTGCTTGTCGAGATCTGATTCAAGCATGAGAAGAGGAGCCGCAATTCGCTGCTTATCGACCAGGATGACATCGCTGAATGGTGGAATCGCTACATTCCTGACGTGGAGCGCTACAGGCAGTGGGCCGAAAGATCTTTTTCCTGGACGAGACATGGGTGACAGCGGGACACATAGGGTCGATCGTGTGGACAGACATCGTGGTGCAGAAGCACGGATGCCTATACGCACAAGCAAATGGCCTGTCGACGGGTCTGAAACAACCTTCTGGAAAAGGCCAGTGCCTGATTGTGACGCACATCGGCAGCTAGGATGGCTTCATCGATGGCTGCTTAGATAGATTCCGTGGCCAAAAAACAGCCAACTACCACAATGAAATGGATGGCAATCGCTTCAAGAGATGGTTTAAAGGGACACTAAAGTGAAAGAATAAATCAGTTTAGACTAATAAAGCATTGTTTGAGAACCCTGCGGGCAGTCATTTCAAAAAAGTAGTTTGATTATTAGATGAGAAAAAGAAGGTCCAAGTAATAGTATTTGAATTTCGCGCCGAAACCCCAGCGCCGGTACGTCAGCGGGACGTCAGGGATTCCAAAGTATGTTTTCGCATTTGGGCCGCGTTGGCTGAATAAAGGTTCCCAAAACTTGCCATGTTTGATATTTAGTTCCTTTAGAACACAATGTAGTCAATCTGTACCGCTACATGTAATTAGTAGGCCCCAGAAGATGCCATCAAAATCCAAGACGTCACAGTCCCCAGGTGCGGGAACTTAAGTAGGCGTCGCCACCCGTATTTCGTTCTTGCGCTTGTTCTGGCTTACCAAACGTGTTATCGTTGTAAGAGTGGTGTTTTTGGGTGTGGTAGAACGGTAATTTACTTATGCAAAAAAAAATTATTTTTCACTTTAGTGTCCCTTTAATGACGTTCTGCAGAACTTGCCTGCTGGTAGCATCATCGTTTTGGACAATGCACCTTACCATTCCCGGAGAGAAGAGAAATTGCTGATGACAGCTTGGAAGAAGGAAAAAATACAGGAGTGGCTCAAAAGCAAAACCGTCACCTACAGCGAAAGGATGGTTAGAAAGCAGCTGCTTGAGTTGGCCACGCTTTCTGAGCTACATCGTAGACAATGCAGCTGAAAGGGCTGGATGCATTGTACTCAGGCTGCCACCATACCACTGTGAATTTAATCCTATCGAGCTCGTGTGGGTAAAGGTGAAAAATGGCATCGCTGCGGACAACGGAGACTTCAAGCTGTCCACAGTTGAAGACGTTTTGAGAGAAAAAAATCAAGCATGTAATGGCAGAAGACTGGAGGAAGAACATTCACCACGTGATGGACCTGGAGGTAAAGTTCAGGCTTGATACGTCCGGAAGTGACCGTATCCAACCCATCATCATCCAAGTGGGTGAAGAGGACTGTGAATAAAGCGACTCCGACTGCGAGCTGTCTGGCATTGAGCCACTCGATGAAGCATAACGCTTCATGTTAACAAAAGAACAGCCCTTATTAGGGCTACCAAAATTTTGCCGGTGGGTTCGCAGCAGCCAAGCATTCTCTGGTGACCTCTTAAGTAAATAAGCAGTTCATTTGGTGACACATTTCTTTTAATGGAAGCTCTATTCTTAAAAAGCATCGTCCTGCACAAATCGTGCTCAATATAAGATTTGGCGTGGAAACGTGCTGAAATGCTAGAAAATCTAAATGCAAATGCATTTATTAACCCTGAATAACTATGTGGGGTCCAAAATGCTAATTCGGGCAGCCACTGTCCAGCTTCACACGAAAAAGCAGTAGTCAACGTGAAAGTGACAGCCACTCTTAGTAGCCTGCACACCAAAGCATATTGTGCTTTGCGTGCAGTTGTGCTGCCCCTATTGTTTTTTCCAGCCCATTGAGATGAATAATGCCAATGTCAGAAGGCCCAAAATACTCTATTGGGCAGCCACCTATGAGCATGACGGGCCCTGTGATGAAATAACAGTTGTCGGGGCATGCTTGAAAGGCACCTTTAGTATGTGCACTTCAAAGTGCAGCCATGTCGTAGCCATTGTAGGTGAAACAGTAGTAGTCAATGCGAAATTGACTGCCACTTTTAGCAGTTTGCATGCAAAGGCACATTCATGTGGTCGCATTCATTTTGGTTACCTAGTACAGGCAAGTAATGCGATAAGAGAGCAATTATCAAACATCATTAGCTTAGTGAGGCTCAAAATACTTATTCAGGTAACTATTAATAGAAGTAGTTGAGGGCATGCTTGAAAGGCACCATTAGCACTCTGCACATCAAAGCGCAGTCAAGCTGTCGCCACTGTTGGTGAAACAGCAGCAATCAACGCGAAAATGACAGCCACTGTTGGGAGCTTGCATGCAAACACACATTCATGTGGTGGCATTGCTTATTTTGGTTACCTGGCCCAGGCAAGTTTTGCGAATAAGAACAATTATCAAACATCATTAGCTTAGTTAGGCCCAAAATACTCATTCGGGTAACTATTAATAGCAGTAGTCGAGGGCACGCTTGAAAGGCATTGTTCGCAGTCTGCACATCAAATCACAGTCATGCCACAGCCATTGTTGTATTTGTTTATCTGACTGGGCAATTAACACCAATGTAAGCACAATTATTCACCCTGAATAGCTCTGCTAGCATTGTTTGTACTAAAAAATGCTGAGTGAAGTTGAATGTGTTTTATTGAGGCAATTATTTATTTCACAAGCCATCGGCATAGTGATGGACAGCCAGGTTCAGACAATGATATTTGTGAAGTAATAAATGGTGAAAGTTGCAAAAGCTCTCAGTGCACTGCTTCGCTGGGCTCCATTCACTGAAAAATGTCTTTGCAACGATGAAAGCGTCAGACAGGAAATGACTCCCCACTGCACAATGTTATTCCTGTTGAAAACTTTTACCAACATATGTGATGGGCATCGAAACCGTCTGTTTACTAAGACTGAGTGCATGAAAAATGCAACAGCATAGAAAGATGTTGCTTCACAATATGCAGCCTTTCATGCGCACTTCTGGCGAGCTGCCACATGTACTGATGCATAAACATGAACAGAGGTAAGAGGCAAGTTGCTGTGCAACCCACATGACGCTTTTAAGAAAATTTATCTCTAAACCTTTCTGTTTTCATAGGCGATCAAAATTTGTTTTGAGCAAGTTGGTTAATCACATTGAAGCAACAACACAAGAAGCAAGGACAGAAAACACTGCGAGTAGGCAGATTGAGAAGACGAGTTAAACCAGTGAGAAAGGTTTTAATGAGATGGAAGAGGCCAGCCCTGCAGTGTACAAGAGTTAGTGCTTTGAATGAGATTCGTTAATGAAAATGTGTAAAGACTTTGCTGAAAGAAAACTAGAAAAACAAATGCTAATATAAAATAAAGGGACAGAAATAAGAGTATGTGCAAACATGCATGGAATCAGGCACACAAACGCGAAAACTAAGAAAAACTCAAATATAAAGAAATGTGGGAAATAAAAAAAAATTGACAAATGCAAGAAAACATACACACATTTACAAACAGACCTGGGTAGAAGTATTATAGGAGCGGGTTCACAAGCTGCTGTGCCTACTTTCTCATGTTTTTTTTTAACCGTTCTCTTAACACTCTCTTGGGAATTTTTAATTGCAACATATCACAAGAATCGAAAAGCAGCGCGAAGCTATGTTGTGAAAAACCATATCGAGCGCTGGCAACACAACTTATGCGTGACTGTGCCACAGCACGCATTCTACAGCTTGCGCGCGCGTTGAGCACTGGTGGAAAGCAATCAATCGACGGTGCTACACAACGCACGAGCACCGCTGTTAGACGCTCGGCCATCTCACTGCTGAAAACGATCGTTCACGCTAAATTGACGGCGACAAATCTTTGCGTTGGAGGCTTCGTTTGCAAATATTTTCTGTTGAGACGCTCATAGGTTTGTTACACGCGCGTACGCTTTTCTCATTTCTCCTGAGAATGGTTTTGCTCCATCGCTTCACCCCGTCCGACGAGAAACGCAGCGACACAGTACACGAACACACCCGCCGCTGACAGTAGGCACCAGACTTTGGCAAACTTTTCTCGTCGTAACTTCACTCGAGAGCAAAGTAAAACACATGGAACAAACAGGCAGGATGTGTGTTTGCAGCGGTCGCCGTGGGATCCTGTTTTCAGGCAAAGCGTAGTGCAGCATCAGCGATGCTCGCTGCAATGTTTCTTCGCTGGATCACGGCTTGGAATAAACGCACGCGGCACAAATGCCGCATCGTAAGCTTTGCAGTAATATTTCCGGCATGATAGACAATCACAAACAGTTTGGGAATTCACTGTGACGAGGCGTTGACGTGCACAGCTGACGCAACTTGGCCCAGTTCGAAGCCTGAGCGGCCATCTTCTCCGATGACGGGGTCACCGGCCGTCCGGCACATGACGTCGGTCTAGAGGGCGCGCCCATTGGTTCGTGTGCATTCACCTCGGTGGAGTAAATGCCCCCTTTCTTCTAAAGTTGTATCCGACTATAATTATGTATTTAGGCAGAATGCAAAAAATAATTGAAGTATCTCTAAGTGACGGCAAATGACATTACCTTGGTTCTGGCCAGCTACGTGGCATTAGCATATTTTTAAAGTTTGGCTCAAGTTACAAGGGACATCCTACAGATGGCATTGTACTACGCATGTATTGCACTCTTGTTCACTGCCATGATGGACAAATCGAATGATGCGACGTGCCTTGCCTCTCCGAGTGTGTGTCTCCTTATGGGGATGCAATCATTTCTAATGCCGCAGAAAATATTTAATGCTGGCACATTTGAAATGGTGCTGTTTTGACAGATTCCATCAAAAAAGACATTTATTCGGCAAGGCAGTACATGCAACAGAGAAAAAATGAGCAGGGTGCATGTGTCAGTTTTTCTCGCTACACAAATTGCTCATGGAAACTGCGGCTGTTCATTATCAGATAGAGCAGATAGCCACTTTGTTTCATGAATACAAATGGCCTTCCAGTCTGACACGCTTTCCTCAAGAATGCATTGATGGGACTCGTGTTGAGGCGAGAGATTTTCAGGACAAATGGTATGCTGCTAAAAATAAACTTGAAAGAATCCAAAAGAAAGCAGTAAGGTTTATATATAACACTTACGGGCGAGCATCAGTCAGTGACCTCCTCAAAAAAAGTGGTTTACCCTCTATTCCTAACAGAAATCGCATATGTCGCTTAAAGTTTTTTTTATCAATTAATTAATAATAATATCAAAGTTGACACCTCCAATATCCTTATCTATTCCTCGGGGTACCAAACTAGAAATCGCCATTCTCTTTCTATAACACCATTAAATCCGCGAGTTAATTGTTTTAAATATTCCTTTTTTCCAAGGACCATCACTGACTGGAATAACCTCACGGATGATGTTGTCAGACAGACATCATTACATTCATTTCAAGAGCTCTTGAATTGATTGTTGTTAATTCACCTTGTCGCTGTATTCTCTTGTTGAATTTCTATGTGCAATTTTGTTTTCTTGTGTCTGTAATTCTGTATCTTAACACAATGTTTCCTACCTGCTATGATCTTGTGTACAAGATCGCAGTATTCATAAATAAATAAATCTTTTCACTGAGTTGCTCCAGACATGGTATGCCAAACCGGAGATGACTGCACCGCTAGGTTTGTATTTTAACAGACGACATTTTAGGGTTCTGTAAGCTGCCAAAACTAATTCAATCATTCAAAAGATTATATTTCCAACATAATACTTGGGGGTCACCTCAGGTGAAAAAGCGGCAAAATGTAGCTTTAAGGTGCCTGGGAGCCCATACACACCTCGTCTGTACAGGCCCATGTCCACATTGTCTTCAACACCAATTAAACAAACAAATAAACACCACATCCCATTTTGATGGATTTTTACATTACAGGTTCTGATTTAACAAAACCTGAGCATGCCCCATATTCATACTTTGCAGAAAGTCTATTGCGGCAGTGGTGTGCAAGACTGGGTGCTTCGTGATTCGTGGGCAAACAGTTTGCACTGAACCAGCTGGATCCATTACATATGTGCTCGCTGTGCTACACCTGAGTGAGAATAGACTTTGGATGTTCTACAAGCTGAAAGCCACTTTTGAATCTAACATTACCTTATGTGACAGTGTTGGCAGTCACCAACACAGTGGCCACAGAGAAAGGGCCGAGAACAAAAGTACCACGAGTACCACGTCAGAGGCACGCAAGAAGAGATGGGTGGATGAGATGCGAGTACAACTGTTTATGACCAGAAGTTGGTTCTGAAAGAGAAACCCGATAAGTCTGTTGAGTTGACTTCCTGTCAATGCATGACAATTGGTCATTGAAACGGCACACCGTAACGGATATGCAGTTGAGCACATTCACACAGGATTTGCAGTACAAGTGCACTGATGGTGGCATGGCGCATATCCATACAGGCTGGTTTGCCTCTGCAGTGTATCCATTTCTATCTTACCCAAATAAAAACTCGAATCAAGCACTTTGAAGCATGTGAGGCACGTTGCTGCTTTGTATCCAGGTGACACAGGCTTTAGTGTTACCATTGTGATCAGCATAATGAAGACAACGCCGCAGCGCGAGCTTGTCAGATTTGCATGCAAAAATTAAGTAAACTATTGTATATTTAAAACGGCCTTGAAGAAGCAATTTTTTTTATTTTGAATTATCCTAACTGTTTCACAATGCCCTGAGAGTTCAATATGTCAAGGATTGGCTGTATATATATAAATGTATATGTGATGCAGGAAAACAATAGATTTTGAATATGTTGGCATTGCACTCAGCAAATAATTGGTGCTATCCAACATGAATCCTTACCAACTAGCTCAGCTTTCTGTCGTTCTAAGCTATCCAACTGTTTTGTCATACCCCAACAGTAGTTAGTCTGTCTGTAACACTGGTTGTTTTGTTCATGTGGTGGCAAGGTATTCCATATCCAATGTTTTGCTGTTACCATCAATATCTTTAGTGTTTTTGAGTTCCAGATAGGCATGGCCACATAAAATGTCTGTATTGGTCTTAACATTCCTTGGAACTGAAGTCAAGCATACTTGCATTGTCCCTCATGTGATGCATCATTGCTGGTGCTTCAAGGAAAGCAAATCACAGAGACCCAAGCAGCCAAGCATTTACGTTGATCTGCGTCCATGCGAGAGAGGCTGCCAGAGGCTCAAGATCGTCTTTGCAATTGTCATCTAAACACGACTTGCTACAGTATATCTATATTTTTGCTTGAGGTAAACAAGCATCCAAAAACACCAGGTTTTGTAGCATTGAAAAGAGTGGCCATCTTTGCTGCAATTGCTTAACTCCTTGCTGCCATATTTAAAACTAATGGGAGCCAGACTTCTGTTGTTTCCACCAACTGCAGCAACAACAGTAATGTTTTCTGGGATGCTTGCACTATTTAGTAGTGCAGCATACCCACCAAAATAAAACAAGACTGCCGCTCGTCTGTGGCATCAAGTTGATGAAAGGAAATCCCTAGACATGTGGGACCTTTCCCTGGCAAATTTAGGTGAAAATGCTTGAACGGGAGAGACTCGTTCATGGCACAAAAGGGCTTAATGGTGATACTTCAACAATGTGTTGGTTGTTCATTATTAATTGCAAACTGTTGTCAGACAAAAGAAGCAAAACAAACAATTTATCCTGTTGTGCCCCTGTTAACTTTTTGGTAGTGCTGCTTTGCATGACTCAGCAGTCGAGTATTCGACTTTGTGTTGGATTTCTGGTTGCTCTTTCAAAGTATCTGTGATCAAAATGTACCCTTTCCATATGTCTTCCTGCAGGTGCTTTGAGAACTATGCTGAAAATGACACAGACTGTCCTGAATGCCTGCCACAGCACAGGTAACTGGAGGAGCACTCTGTCCTTGAGCATTGCAATTGACAACTTTATGTTGACATACTGGAATTTGGATGGGCTGGTTCTCCTCCATTTTAGAATGCCAGAACATCTAGGGTGTTTTCTTTTCCTTATCAGTGTTATGGGGAAATGTTGGCTACTATAGTTTTATTGACCATTCTGAAATTACCTAGTTTCATTGTGTGTTTATGTGCACACATTGCTCTATGAGTTCTGGTAATCTTTAATTGGCAGCTTGTTGCTGCTGGTGCTGCTGCTGTTTTACTACTCAGTGTAATGACATCCTCGTGTTTCTCCTGTGCCTCTCTTCTAATCATTTGCTTTGCACTAAACTTCATGTTCAAAAAGAGAGTCCTAGGAAACAGAGTTTGAACATTTAACCCATTAATGATGGCACATATAAATACCCCCAAAAATGTGTATTTTATCTAAATTTCCAAAGACATTGAGAATAAGTACAATCAACAGCAATGGAGGGAAACTCCAGGCAGAAAACTGGAAGTGGGCTTCGCCCCAAGCCATGTAAGGCTTTATGTAGAATTTGTACAGACAGCTCTCATCATATGTGAACCATCAATGTACATTTACTTTACATCACATGTGTGAAACCACTGCAGCTGGATATCTTGCGATTGGTCTGTCGCCTCTGACAGTGTTCTAAAAAAAAAGCGAGTCGCGCATCAAACTTCTTTCTCATCCTATTTTCCTGCTCTAAACCAACAAACGAAACTTGCTGCATGTCATTTAGTGTTGGCCGAAGATATATAGCCAAAAACTTCGTACTCAATGTCAAAAATCGCCAAAAATAAGCAACACATTTTTTTTCTTTTTCTTGTCAATGAAGGTTCAGTGCGATAGGCGAAATGCGAAAACACCCGTGTACTTAGATTTAAGCGAACATTAAAGAATTTTAGAGTTAAAGAATTAGTGTTCATTTTAGTGTTAAAGAATTAGAGCTTGGTAAAACCACGTTAGTGGTCAACATTTCCGGAGTTCCCCACTACGGTGTGCCTCATAATCAGAAAGTGGTTTTGGCACTCAAAACCCCATCATTTAATTTTAATGAAGGTTCAATGTCACGCTCTAGTGTAATGCTCAAAGCGCACACATTAAACTATTCTCGTGGACAGGCTAAGAGAGACATGGGTGACATAGTGTTGAGCAACTGAAGAAGAGAATTGTAAAATATCAGAATTGTGGGTAATTAGGTTATTCATAATTAGTTTATTCATAATTGCTAAATATCAGCTAATTCAAGGCCAAGTGAATTGGTATGTTTTCCTTGACTGATGCGGTAAACATATCGTCAATTAAAGTATGTTTTGCTTGTATCTGAATGAAGTGTGCGAAAACACTTGTACCTAATTAACTTCATTGCACAGAAAATTATTTAAGGATGTCGAAGATGTCTGCGTCTAATATTTTCTTCTTAATAACTTAATTTTTGCATAACCATGTTTAGAGAAATATTCGGCACAGACACTTCAGACTGCTTATGTGTGAGAATGCGAAAACATTATACCATTGGTGGACCTCAGAATGTCATGAACACGCTCATTTTATACACTCATGGCATGGCGCACCACATCCTTCCCTTTGGCTATGCCATCATGTGCCCAATGACACATGCACTAGGCTGCACCTTTAGTCACCCAGATGGCTGCAACGAGACGTGTGCCATGGTGCATGCACTAGATACACCTTTAGTCAGCCAAAACCGTGGAGCTGCTGTGGCATCGGGCAGGCGTGCTTGTCATGCACTCCGGAGGCCTGGGTTCGATTCCCACCTAGACCGAAATGTACCAAGTTTTCTTTTCGTAGCCATTAATTTACTTTGTTTATAGGAACCTCTTTGTGCCATCAGCCATCTTGGTACCAATTTTTGGTCACGCCGACACCGATGGGTTTTTTCGGTGTAATGGGCCCTATAATGCTTTCGCATTAAAATTAGCAATGTGGTTTCATCTAGATATCATTGGCAGCTTTTCATCATTCACGCTTCAGTGTCGTAACAAAGCTTTGCAGATAGTGCTTGCCTTCTCAAGCTAGTTGAAATGACACTTTAGGAATTATACCTTGCCTCTGCAGCAAGGTGTTGGACATCCTGCGGTCTCAAGAGCAGGCACGAAACCTGCATGAGGACTTCCATCATCAGGTAGGCACCTTTGAGAAATGCACTTATCTGCACTGACTTTTGTGTTGGTTCAAATGGGCACTAATGTAATAAAAATATTGAATCAATACAAAACTAAGCACAGCATGGAAGACGGGGACACAGGAAGACACACTTGGTGATGATTGTCAAGTGTGTTTATTAATGATGCAGAGATCACATGCTATATACAGGCACGGGCAAAAAGAAAAAAAGAAAAATAAGCAAAGGTGAGATATCAATAAATTGAAAAAGATTTCACTATTTCATGACCACATACTGACAATTTGCAAGCAGCATTACAAAACACTTCATAATTGATTCACATATGCAGTATTTCTTCATGGCAGCGCAATAGATGATGCACTAATTAAGCTAAAAACTGTGTTTGCTGCACATGCAAGAAAACACAGTATTGCCCTAAATACAGTGAAACCTTGTTAGTATGAACATCACATTAATGAACTTTTCAAATGAATAAACTTTTCAGAAATCCCCTGCTGACTTATAGTTTCAACGTAGAAATATTTCAGTACTATGAACTTCGGAATACCGAAGTGTTCAAAATAATGATCGCTGTTCAGTTTCCCTGTGATGTTAACAATGCCTCAGTACTACGAAATAATATTCCAAAATCTGGGGATTTTTAGATTTCTGTGTATCCTTTACAGCAGCTGAAACAGTAGGCTAGCAGACGATAAGGTGCACAGAGCAGACGTCGTGTGTGCATGGGTTCGGAAAGCATGAGGCTGTGCCCAAGAAAAAAAAAGACTAGGGCGTTCGGAGGTCACGACACATCAGGTTTTGTGAGCGCACGCTCCGCCCAGAAAAGTGTCGCCTAGCAACAGAGGCGTACCTCTACCTTCTTTCACCCTTCTTTCTACTTCTTCTACTTTCTACTTCTTTCGTGCCGCCGTACTAGCTACGCGCCTGGCACAGTGTAACTTCTGTACTCACGGCGATGCCACACAGTCGCACTTTGGACTTTCCAGACGGTGACGTTCACGCGCGCTTGCGCTTTGACATAGTTCAGGTGTCCACTTTGAGCGAGACAGTTGTGGTGTCCATGGCAAGAAATCTGGAAAACAAACAAAAAGCAAGAAACATTGCTCTTTAGAGGTCACATGGTGCTACCTTTTTGTCGGTAGTTTTCTCGGCGGCAGTGTCCATTTTGCACACGTCAGTTTTATTATACAGTGCTTTGGTGGTGCATGGTGGCAGAATCTATGGAAAATAGCAACAGCATGTGCCGACAGCCAACAGCAAAGTTTTCGTGGAAAGCACATATATGGACAACTAATGAACTGATGGGTTGGTGGGCAGAACAGCTAGTTTTGGGGCTTTCACTATAACGATCTTTCAGAATAACGAACAATTTACCGTGGTCCCCTGAAATTCTTTATATCGAGATTTCACTGTAAACAGAAACAGTTTATTTGTCTCCGGCGACACCTAGCACTGCACAAACACCCGATCCTGGGGTGGTGCGGGAATCGGGAAGAAGGCACTGCTAGCACATTGCTACAGGAGAATGGCTCCCTACCACACGCCGTTAGAGAAAAGTGTCCCCACGGCTATGCTGTATGCTCTTGCGATAATGAGTGGGCAATCTCCATGGGCTTGGGCCTCCAATAAGTGTGGCTAGGCGTAGTATGACCATGCACAAGCTCTAGGCGCCACTATTTGGTTTAGCGTTTGGAAAGTGACCAACACTAGGTAGGCACTTGCTGTAGGTGCAAGGCACCACACACGAGCGCAAGTGCATGTGATGCTCAAACAAAGGGGCCGGCGGACAAATGGAAAAATGTGTACATGCCCTGATGCTGCTTTGGCGAGGTTTCTCTAGCACTCACTCTGCTGATTGCCTTGGTCGTGCCCCCGCTGGCGCCATGGCTGCTGCGGCCAGCAGTGCCATTAACCAGTTCGCATTAAAAGTTACTCCCGACAGCTGTCACAAGTGGAAAGTAGGATGTGTACAAATGGCAGTCGCTTATGCACGAAAAGACAAATGAGTGTTCCATTTAATAGCTCCATGCTAATCTCAGCCCAGTCCAGTAGCTACTGCTAAAACGCATTCTTACACTCTTACTAAAGAAACTTTCATGCACTGTGTATAACATAAGGGTACTGGTAAATTAAAATAATAATTTAAGAAATGAAATCCTATATACTTCAAGAAAATGACGCTGCTAAAGAGGAGAAAGTAAAAAGAGTTTCATCTGCATACGTGGGACACTCTCCATCGGGTGGAGACATGACAGCGTATAAATTTCTGTGGCTGGGCTGTTCTTCGAAAACGCTGGAGTTGCAAAAGAAGGCTGAAGTGTAGGTCACCGAATAGTAGGAATGAGCTCACCTTCGATACGCTGGAGTTGTTAGCGAGCCCAGCAAGTGCCGCTTTCATGATGGTTTGGCGGTCCTGAACTATGGCTGGATGGCGCAGGGCACCGCCAGGTTAGCTGGCCACGATGCTGTAGCCAGAATTGAATGGGCAGCCAGAACAGTGGATGCAGGGCATCTGCATTGTGGCGACCACTACAGAGAGCTGTGGTCTCAGTCTGACATCAGTGGGTCAGTGACCCCGTCCACCTTTAATGTCTATGGCAATTCGATGAACCAGTTGGTGTAGTTTGTTCTGGTTACCCCAGTGCACCACGCGCATTCCTTCACAGCACACACGCACCCACAAACCCCACAACAGTGCAAACCACTGTCCACAGTGTGCTGTGCGATGGAAAGCACAAAGCGTCCTTCACCCCACGTACTGACATGTGAAAAGGGATCATTATCTCCCTGTGCTTTGTGACCACGGAAATTAAAGTCCTCCTTCATTGGCAAAAAAAAATATGTTAACCCTTTAAGGGTCAGTGACGTAAATATACGGTGCCGCGAACAAGTCCAAAAATGGTCGATACCGTATATTTACGGCACCGTCTGTACATTTAAGAAGCGCACTAATTTTCTAACTTTTTCTTTTCTGTCATGTGCTGCCACTATATGGGAATACAGGGAATTTTTTTCACATGCCTTCCTTTCTCGGTTTTCATTGCATGGTTTGTTTTAGAGCTAGTTTGCTCCCGTGCATCTATATACTACCGCTCGCGCACTGGCGTGCGTGCGGACAGGCGGGCAGCGGTTTGGGTTTTGTTCCGTGGGCGGTTTCGGCTTCTTGTGCTTGCAAAACTGATGGCTATCCCGTTACTAATCGCTCAAAGGGCGACCGCCTGTCTCTTTCTCATTCTGTGCTCACAGGGGTGCGCATAGGATGCTGCCGTGCATGCGTTTCCATGGCTTCTTTTTTTTTTTTTTACACTCTCAAAAACTAATTGCCTCTGGTTGGCGATAACATGATTAGCGAAAGTTTGTCACACGTGTTGCTTTTTTGACGGGCACACAACCACACAGTTTTCTTGAGTGCGCACACCTATGCAGTTCTATTACTCTGTGGATGTACATATTAGTGTAAGAGCAGGAACATTCGAGTCTTGTGAAATATTCTTGTGTGTGCATTTTCAAAGCCTTGAACTATGTGCATCCAATTTTTAATTCTTATAAGTTTATTTCGTTTTTTATTGTTGTTATTCATGAATGAAGAATACATATATAACAACTCAAAATATTTTTTTCTCACTTTACGGTCACCTTAAAAAAAATTCAAGTAAATTTCTTTTTTAAGTAAGTCCCGAAGAAGAATTGGAATCTGCAGTTAAAAAAATCGACCCTGGGCGGTCGCATATGGTGAAAAAAAATCGATACTCAAAGGGTTAAAAAAATTTGCTTGCATGTTTAAAGTTTTAGGTCTCAAATATGCTCTTGGGACAAGGGAAAAACAACGAAGGAGTGCAGACGATCAAAAGGACATTTTTTGCACCTTTTATACACCAATCTAGCCAGCCGAATTACTATCAATAGAACACGCTGATGTATTCTGATGAATCGAGGAAGTCCGACTCACCGCGACAGGATATCGAGCCAATATGCTTGCCCTCTTCCACGCTGGACACCAGTGCCTAATCGTTTGCATGTAGTCACACGAACAGACCCGCGAAGTGTGCCAGGCGGCGTGCAAGACGTCCGGAGAGCCTGCCAATCCCAAGAGGAAGAGGCTACTCCCTTTTGTGCCGGAGTAACCCCGCCATTAGGTGGCTTTAGCAGTGTAACACTTATGCCATCCCTCATACTAGTCCGTAACTGCACCAACTGCAGCGGCGCTCAGCTTTTCGAGCAAGCCAGATTACTGGAGGTGCGAGAGCAATGCAGCAAAAACAACATAAAGGGGCGCAAGAGAGTCTAGCCTCCCCACATCCTCTTTAATTGCTACATCCTCTGGCCAAAATGCTACGTGGTCTAACATGAGTGTGTGCTTTCACAAACAAGGGATAGTACATGCGACAGTGGCTGCGCTGAGGAACTGTCCAGGCACTCTTGTCCGCAACCCTTGTGCCAACTATGCCTCTGGGGCACACCGCTGGTGTCAAGTGGTCACCGCAGCTGCTCTGCAGACGGCGTGTCTACAGACTCGAAAGCATGACTCCAGGCCAGTATGAAAAGGTAACTTGGTAGTCGACACGAGAAAGCGTTGCTTGTGCCAATGTGCCCTGCTGCCTAGAGCCGCAGTAGCCATTGGCCTGCTCTTGTCCCAGCCACTGAGGGTTGCAAGCCAACGAAGGTGGCCATTGCACTGAACGTGCCACAGGCATCCCCATTGCCTGGCATGGCTCGAGCATAGTCTGGGGCCGCAGCTGGCAGTGCTGGTAATGAGCAGGGGGCATAAAATTAAATGTGATTCTGCTCACACTGTGTACACTCAGCACACTCTACAAACATTGAAGTAGTGCAAGGTCGAGCAATTGCATATGTATCAACCATGTGGTATGATTTTCATTTTGACTATCAAAATATCAGGCGGCTACTCAGATGCTAAGTTCACGTGAACAGAGCTTGCTTTGAGTCAAATGAGTAATTTTGATTCATGGCGAGGCAAACTAAAATTAGGGAAGCAAAATGTGACACCTCAACGCCACTGTCCACCAGGCTGTGTCCCTCCAAGTGTGATGGGCATCTTCGTAAAGCCTTGAGCCTAATGAGTTGCTACCCTGAGAACTGGCATCCAAGAACAATGCCCAAAATGGGTGAAAAACAGGCAGCTGCAAGGAGATGTCAAGTCTGATAGGTGGCATTACCCAGCTTGGCGTACACAGATGGCGCCGACCATCCCAGTTTGGTGTCGGAGCACATGGTGCCAGGCCGCAATACCCGACAGCCCCTAGCGGCACCTGTGGCCCACAGCCACTGAGATCCCAGAGCCACGACTCCCAGAGTCAGAGAGGTAGAAGAAGCAGTTTGCATAAGAATCTTGGAATACCCACGAGGCTTCCGTACTCACTCACATCAGGCTTGCCAGTGCTCTTTGGGCACTAGGCCTCGATCTCCCACAATGCAAACCATTTGGCTTTTGTACCGATAAATACCTTCCAAGAACTTTGAAAAAGGCTTAGCATGTCGGCAAGTTCAAACACGCCACAGCAACAATCGCCTCACTCTCAAGAAAGCGCGCTGCTGCCGATGGCAATCAAAATCCATGCTAAGCCCATGCTTCAGTTCAAACAAAGGGGTTCTCGAAACGAGGGAAACTGCCAAAACTATTGTCCGATGTCCCTCCTTCCCCGCAAGAACCCTGTGTTGGGTGTCACATAGGGGGATCTCAAGCATGCTCTTGGAACAAAAGAACGACAGCGAAGTAGTGCAGACAATCAAAAGGGCATTTATTGCACCTTCTGGCTAGCTGAATCACTATGAATAAAACGTGCCGAAGGGCGCTGATGAATCGAGGACGTCTGACTCACCATGACAAGATATTGTTACGTGTGGAAAGACACAGACGAAAGATGCTATTTACATGCTATTTACACTGGAGCCTAGCAGCCAGGCTGACACTCGCTCGTGCCAAGGGCACCGACCAACTTCTTCGTCGCTCTTGTGGCGGCTCGTCTCTTGAGCATTGCTCGATGATATCGTAATATTACCTCCCGGCAGCAAAAGCACCGTCACGGTGCTGGTAAATATCCAAGGTGCATGGAGAGTTGTAGGGCTTGAGTCGGGCAACGTGGACAATGTCACTGGTTGTCACAGCGGAGGACATAGTGGGCATGGCTAGAGTGATTTCATAGGTGACATCGGTCACATTGTGTATCACACGATACGGGCCTGCATAACAGGAAAGCAGTTTTTCACAAAGGCCGACTTTACGCGATGGTGACCAAAGCAACACGAGGGCGCCGGGCACAAAATGGACATCACGGTGACGGAGGTCGTAGCGTTGCTTCTGCTCACTTTGAGACACTTGTAGACGAGCGCGCGCAAGTTGGCGAGCTTGGTCAGCATGGGCACTAGCATCACGGGCATAATTACTAATTGAAGCTGTGGCGGGACGGAAGCACAGTGTCCAGTGGTAGCGTCGGTTCGCGCCCATACAAGAGGTAAAACGGGGAAAAGCCAGCAGTTTCAAGACAGGGAGAGTTATATGCAAAGGTAATGTAAGGCGGAGCAAGGTCCCAGTCACGGTGGTCGTCTGAAACGTATTTGGATAACATGTCTGTAAGGGTGCGGTTCAGACGCTCAGTGAGGCCGTTCGTTTGGGGGTGGTAGGAGGTGGTAAACTTATGCTGTATTGAGCAGGCACGCACGATGTTGTCAATGACTTTAGCCAAAACGGTGCGGCTGTGGTGTGTAAGCAATTGACGTGGAGCACCATGCATCAAAATGATATCATGTAGAAGGAAGTCCGCAACATCTGTTACGCGAATGGTCGGAAGAGCACAGGTTACGGCGTAGCGGGTCGCGTAGTCCGCCGCGACTGCAACCCACTTGTTTCCCGAGGCAGATTCCGGAAATGGGCCAAGAAGGTCCAAGCCGACACGATGGAAGGGCTCGGCAGGGATGTCAAGCGTCTGCAGGTAACCAGCAGGAAGCTGGGAAGGCTTCTTGCGTCGTTGGCAAAGTTCACAAGCGGCGACGTAACGTCGTACGGAACGGGCAAGGCCCGGCCAGAAAAAACGCCGACGTGCACGGTCATAGGTTCGAGATATGTCGAGGTGTCCTGCCGTTAGTGCGTCGTGAAGCTCTTCTAGAACGGTGGAGTGGAGGTGTTTAGGTATTACAAGCAGGAACTCGCAGCCGTCCGGATGAAGGTTATGACGGTACAGAGTGCCGTCGCGGAGGACGAAGAGGCGTAGAGCAGCATCGGCTGGAGAGTGTTCAAAACGGTTGATGAGTGCTCTGATGTAGGCGTCACAGCGTTGCTCGTCGGCGAAATGAAGCAGCTGGGATACAGAGAATACGCAAGAAGCACTGGCAATATTGGAGGAGTCAGAGTCGTCAACAGGGTAACGCGACAAACTGTCAGCATCTTGGTGCAGACGGCCAGACTTGTACACCACAGAATATGAAAATTCCTGTATCCTCAAAGCCCATCGACCAAGCTGGCCTGTAGGATCTTTTAGCGATGAGAGCCAGCAGAGAGCATGATGGTCAGTGACTACGGAAAAAGGGTGACCGTAAAGGTAAGGACGGACTTTCCCAATCGCCCAGACAACAGCAAGGCATTCGCGTTCCGTTATGGAATAGTTGCGCTCCGATGGTGCTAGGAGGCGGCTCACATAAGCAATAACGTGATCCTTGCCACGCTGACGCTGGGCTAAGACGGCACCTATGCCATGACCGCTGGCATCTGTACGTAATTCTGTAGGGGCATCAGGGTCGAAGTGGGTGAGAATGGGTGGTGAGGTTAGAAGAGTGACGAGACAAGAGAAGGCGGCGGCTTCTGCAGTACCCCACAAGAATTGTACGCCTTTCTTCAAAAGATTAGTTAGGGGCCTTGCAATTGTCGCAAAATCTGGAACAAAACGATGAAAGTACGAGCACAGCCCTACAAAACTTCGAACGTCTGCGGCTGTCTTCAGAACCGGAAACTCTCGGACAGCGCGAGTTTTGTCGGGATCAGGCTGTACTCGGGAAGTGTCAACGAGATGGCCCAGAAGAGTCATTTGTCGTTGGCTAAAACGACATTTGGACGAGTTAAGTTGCAGCTTGGCCTTTCGAAATACATCAAGTATAGTTGTGAGACGCTCAAGGTGAGCGTTGAACGTTGGCGAGAAGACGATGACGTTGTCGAGGTAGCAGAAGCATGTGGACCATTTGAAACCTTGGAGCAAGGAGTCCATCATACGCTCAAAGGTGGCAGGGGCGTTGCATAATCCAAACGGCATTATTTTAAATTGGTATAGGCCATCAGGTGTGATGAACGCGGTTTTTTCTCTGTCCATATCGTCAACAGCAATCTGCCAATATCCCAAACGAAGATCAATAGACGAGAAATAGCTGGAACCGTGCAGGCAGTCAAGGGCGTCGTCTATACGTGGGAGCGGGTAGACGTCCTTCTTTGTAATGTCGTTCAGATGACGATAGTCTCCACAAAAGCGCCACGTGCCATCCTTCTTAACCAACACCACAGGTGACGCCCAGGGACTCGATGAAGGCTCAATGTTATTTTTATCGAGCATTTTGTTCACTTCATCTTGAATTACTCGGCCTTCCGATCTAGAAACTCGATACGGTCGTCGGTGAATAGGCGCAGCATCGCCAATAAGAATGCAATGCTTGACCGCGAGCGTCTGGCCTAAAAGGCGATCGTAGACGTTGAAAATATCGCAGTAGGACGATAATACTTCGCAAAGGTCTTCAGCCTGCGTTGAGGACAGGTCCGTCGCAACCATTTTCTTTATGTTGGGATCGACGCCTGAGGCTGGCACGAGGGGCATGCTAAGCTCGCGAGAACCATCGGTCAATAACGCTGCCACGTATTGGTCGCCGAGACAATCAATGGTGGCAAGGCAAATACCTTGTGGTAGAATTTGCTTTGCCAATCCAAAGTTACAGACAGGCATGCGAGTGTGGTTCGCAGTAATAGTAAGTATAGTGTAAGGCACGGTGACGTCATACTGTATTGGGATGTTGGGCAGAGGAGTGACGAGGTACTCGCCATCAGGAACTGGTGGGAAAGACAACAGTTCAATGTAGGCTATGGACTTTGGCGGCAGGCGAAGAAAGCCGGTGGAGCGTAAGCGGCAGTGGGGTGCGTCGGAAGGTTCTGCGAGCATCGACAACTCAAGGCGAAGGGTACTGGAAGAGCAGTCAATAAGAGGAGAATGAGGTCGTGGGGCCAATGAGCAATTACGGTGAAGAGAACAGGAGTGTGGCGGCCGGCGATGCTGACACGGGCCATACACATGCCGATGATAGGCACAGTACCGCCATCCGCAACGCGGACGACGCGTACCAATGCTGGGGTGAGGAGCTTGTTCAGTTGTCGTCGGAAGGCAGCACTCATAATAGATGTGCTCCTGTATTGATGAGTGCCGTGACAGGATAGCCGTCAACGTCAACGTCAAGAAGGTTTCGGTTAGTAGGTAACATGAGCAGAGGATTTGAGGGCAGGGTCGACAACGCAGCTGCAGTGCCTAGTTTTCCGGCTGGGTCTGGGAGGCAATAGGCGGCGAAGAGAAGCAGCAGGGTTGGGGCGAACGAGACTGGTGGCGTCGGGGTGAGGGCGAGCGGATGTAGCGAAGGTTCGGAGCAGAGGCATCAGCAGTAGTGGGTTCATGGCGGGTGGCATAGGGTACAGAAGGTCCAAAGGTGCGGGAATAAGTGGCGGCGTAAGTCCGAGCAAGAGGTGGCCATCGGTTGCGGCAGTGACGGGTGACGTGGCCGATGCAACAGCAGTGGAAGCAGATCGGCCTGTCATAAGGGCTACGCCATTCGGACGGGTTGCGGCGAGATGTGGCAGAAAAAGACTTCCGGGGATGAGGAGGGCCGCTAGATAACTGGGGAACACTGGGTCGAGACGTAGAACACACGGTGTTCAGACCCATGTTTTCAAATTCCTGTCTGACGATGGCCTAAATCATCGCAATGGTGGTTGCTGGCGGATCGGGAGGCGTCGTGGAGAAGGCTGGCGAACAGACGGCCTCGAGTTCGTGGCGAACAATACAGGTGACGTCGTCACAGGTGGTGGTCTGACGCGGTCGACCCTCACATGTCGACGTAGCAGCAGTGTTGGGTAGCCGCGCAATGTGGTGTGAGATATGGCAGCTCTTAGCCTGTTCAAGGCGACGGCATTCTTTTATAATGGCGTCGATAGTCGAGACGTTGCCGAAAACAAGCAAATTGAAAGCTTCGTCAGCGATGCCTTTTAGCACATGTACCACTTTATCTGCTTCGGACATATTATCGTCAGCTTTACGGCATAGAGCCAAGACATCGAGGATGTAGGAAACGTATGGCTCTGTAGATGACTGAACACGAGACGCAAGAGCCTTTCTCACAGCAGCCTTGCGCCCAATGGGGTCACCGAACAGTTCCCATAGCTTTTCTTTGAAACTGTCCCAACTGGTTATTTCGTCATCATGTGTTTGGTGCCACACGCGTGGGGTGCCGATGAGATAAAAGATGACATTGGTGAGCATAATCGTTGGGTCCCACCTGTTATTAGCACTGGCATGTTCATAGAGCTTGATCCAGTCGTCAACATCCTGTCCCTCCAGGCCAGAGAACACACCTGGGTCACGATGTGGGGCAACCGTGACGATTGGAGCAGTCGGACAAGCCGAAGCCGTTGCAGAGGCGGGCTCGTCACCGGGAGGCATGGTGATAAGCTCAGTGTGCCGACCACTTCGGAGTTCCGTTGTGAGGACGGGGATCGCCGACCTCCACCAGAAATGTTACGTGTGGAAAGACACAGATGAAAGATGCTATTTACGTGCAATTTCACTGGAGCCAGGCAGCCAGGCTGACACTCGCTCGTGCCAAGGGCAGCGACCAACTTCATTGTTCTCGCGGCGGCTCGTCTCTTGAGCATCGCTCGATAATAGCGTAATAATAGCGAATGAATATGTTCACCCTCGTGATGGACACCAATACCTAATCGTTCACATGTGCAGTTGCACGAACGGTGCCCTACTCTGAAGCCTCTCATGGGAACGTCCCGTGAAGCGTGCTGGCCAGCCTGCGAGACGTCCACACACCCTGCCAGCCCAGAGCCAAAGAGGAACAGGCTACTCCGTTTTGCGCACCAGTAACCCTGCCGTTAGGTAGCATTAGCAGCTATTAGCAGCACAACACTCGTGCCATCTCTTTTACTATTCTGCAACAGGGGTGTAGCTGGGGGAGGGGCGTATGGGACTTCAGCCCCCCTCCCCCTTGAAATTTTTGCGTGCTGTCATGCACCGCCGACCAAAACAAACCCCAGCACGGGAAATCATTCTGGATTTTTTCTAGAATGTCCTTGTCATGCTCATAAAAATATTTCGGCATGAACATTGTGAACTTGGGCTGGGCTTCATGGCAGCGCCCGTACACCAGAAGCCCCATCAGAGCATAAAGTTTTAAGGGCATTTTGATGTTGAGCGAGCTCGTCGCAGCATCTTGCAGAGGCCACAGAATCTACAGAGCATGTGGATTTAAATTCAGAAACTCTATGCATATAAATTTCTCATTAACTTCTGATGCGAAATGTGCATTGACATTTCCAATGTCGTGTTTTATATGTTCAATTCCGGAACTTAGTGGGTTTAATGTTCTTATAAATATTTGACGCCATAGGAGCATTGACTTTTCTAAAGTCGTACATCGGACCATACAATGAGGCAAGCCAAATCAACACATTATCAGATAAGTTGACAAAGCATGCAGTGAGGCCTGATGAGAAGCGTTGTGGTCCATTTGTGCCGTCATGTCACAGAAAAGGATATTAACATCTTTTTCACCTGCACCAAAGCGCCCCATGTCAAGACACTAAAGCCAGCAAAAGTAACTGCGTTCTTATTTTTTTTTTCTACTTTGACTTTTATTCGAGAGGACACATTAAGCCTTTTGAATTTTCTTGTTCTCTGTGCCCATAGACTGCCAGAGTGCATGCGTTTTTCTCATGTTGCCCCACCCGCCGTGTGGCATGCTGCAGTGCGCATTCGTTTTTCTCTAGCCAAGTGGATTTTTGCCCGGCAGAGTTTGGACGCTTTCTGGGTAGCAGACGAGAGAAAAAAACAATGGTTGCACACCGCCATCACTGTGGGGACTTGACGGATTGTAACGCGTTCGCTTGAGGGCATCACCTTCACTTCGTTGTTATAATCGCAACCTCTCCGGAAATTCTTGTCTTGCCAGTGTAGGATACCGAGCAGTTCTCTGTGGACCAAGCATCGCACTTGTTCTTCGACATTCCTTTGGTAGCCACATTAGATGCCCAAAGTAGGTGTTCGATTGTGGCCAACATGCTTTCCTTTGCGATTTTTCATTTCGGCGCCCCCACCCCACAAAAGCAAAAATTGACGTTGCAGCACAGCGAATTGTCGCATGGTGAAAGTTGAATTTTGTTACTTCTTTTGCGGAACGTAATGGCCCACGGGAATCTTCAGTTTCTGGATACTCTTATTATATGATTGTGATAGCAATTACATGGACACTCCAGGCTAATTCCTGCTGTTGCCGTCGCCGTCACGTTTCGCATAAAGTCTAAGGGTGATAACATTGTCACTGCACACCACATACTGTATGTGTGAGTGAAAGCATGGGGGTGCAAGGGGGGTAGGGGTTAGCCGACGATGGTAGCTGTTTTGTGCGCAAAGGAGAAAAGCTGGGAGGAAGGGGGTCACGTTCCGTCACACACAATGCATTGGGGGGGCCTTAGGATTCTGTGAGCCTGTGATTGCGCAACATGTAGATTTCCCTTGTTTGACACATTATATACAGTAACTTTTGCTTAGATACGTAGATTTATTGGAGGCTCACACATATATTTAAATATCTTGTTATGAGGTTTTGCGCAAAACGCAGTGAACTGTGTTTCCAGTGGCACTTTTCTGCCCTTTATCAAGCTGTAGCTTCGCATTTCTATATTCGACTATATCTTTGCATTTCAATTGTATATTTTGCAGAATTCATGATTTTTATATGTGCTCCCTATTGTGACTATAATTTCGGTGCAATTACTCTCAATACATGACTGGTGACAGCTGTTCCTGTGCAATACATTGGAACGAAGGACAGAGTCATTGAGATTTTTTTCTTAGCCGTTGCATATGTACAAAAATGTAAACAAGGTTCTTGAATGTCTAAGTTTCATTAAAATATTTGTCCTCAACTTGTTCATTTCACAGCCTTTACATGTTTCATATCAGCGGTATACATTGCTTTGCTGGTTTTGAACTAATATAGTTCTAAAGTTCCTGTGATATTTTCTTTACTTATTGAATAGACAAAAAACATGAAAGCATTGATATCATTTATTTCTGGCACAATTTTTGGGACATACGAATACATTCTTTTATTTATAAACACATATTTTACTTGTCTTGACAGTGCGTAGCATTCAAGAATTCGTTTGCAGCATCTTCGGCAATGGCAGTGCAGTTATTATTCATGTATTTGATCCCTTAACAGATTCTATAAAGGAGGAGGCTGAGCTGCAATGTGAGTCCCCCCTCCCCTGAACGAAATTTCTGGCTACGCCACTGCTCTGCCACTACACTGACTGCCAGCGGTGCTTAGCTATGTGGGAAATCTGGATTACAGGAGATGCGAGAGCAGTGCCGGGAAAACAACATAAGGGGATGCAAGAGGTTTGAGCGTCCCCACAAAATCTATATACAAGTACGACAAAACATAAAAAAATTTGATTATACAGCTGTACATGCAAAAATAAATAACACTTTCACCTATCACAGCATCAATACACTCAGTACACTCACTTATAAACAAAAGAAACATGTGCACTGCTAAAATACTACAAAACAAGATCAGCAACAAACTGGGCTGGCGCCAGCTTATTCTCGTGCACAGGTCGTAAAGCTAAAGAAGCTAGCCCACTGAGGCTAAGCATGAAACTGAGCTTCTTTGGTTGTGGAAGAGAGTCCACCGTCCAGCAAAAAATCATACAGATGACTGCTTCCTCATGTTGTACCGGTGCATGGTCTGAATGTGGTCCGACACCCTGGGTGTGCCCTGTTGCTTGCACGTAATGCCACTGGGCACAGGCATGAGCTTGTAGGCAGCCACAGTCACACTCTGTATCGGTTTCATCACACTAGACGGTTTACCACCCCATAATTATTACCATTTGATAGGCTTGGCAAGAACAGCAATAGCCAGATAATGGCAGAATTCATGGTGGTTTAGGTCACCGCTTGGCTCAATGTTTAGAATGTTTGGAAAACCCTGGAGCCGCTCAAAAGATCAACTAAGGATTTGTTATGAGAAAATCACAACAGTGCTTCTCTTAGACTTTTGGGCACAACTACTGTAAACAGGTTCACAGGCTCGTTATTGGAGGCTATGTATTTCAGCAGGAACCCATCATAGTCCAGCAAATATGAATCCGCCGGGGACCCTGCAACACATGCTGATTCCGGCTACCCCTGCGCCTGCTGCAATACCAGCTGTGTCTCGGCGCTGAGTCTCGGTGCTGTCACTCTGAGAACGGATCATTTTGCTGGGCCTTCAGTAGCTCTTGGCTGCAGAAAGCGATTCCAATTCTCCCAAAGGGGATCTGGTCTTGTCTCCACTTGGGTCTCCAGCCAACCCTACTGCTCGCGTCAGCAGCATAGGTTCGCTTTTGAGAAGCTTGCCCTCTAGCCCACTTTGCAGCGCGCTGCTTGCCTGGAAAGCAGAATGACAGGTTTGCCTGCCTGCGGACTCATCCTTCTCTCTGCTCGGTGGCTCATTTGTCATTTCGCCCTTGACTCTTGCTGGCACAAAGGCACTGCTGGCGGCTGTCGTACCTAGAGGAAGACTCCCGGTGGAAAATGGAGCACAAGATAGCATGTTAGCTACCATGTTAAGAGACCTTTATGTGTCATCCAAATGGATTGCACATGCGGCCGGAGGACATTCAGTGACACGGCATCTGCCAGCACTAACAAAGGACAAACGTCACTAGGCCTAGCAGAGATAACATGGCGAGCCCAATTTGTAAAGGCATACTGGCTCAGCTTCGTGCCCCTTTGAATCTGCATTGGGAGCCAGTGTGGAGCTGCTAGGAGCCAGTATCTCTCAGGAGTACCAAACACCGCGGGTTCAGGCTTAGCGAGCTGCTGTGTGTGTGCTTGGACCACAATAGAGAGGGGCTCTGAGAACTGCACGAACCAAAAGGGCTCCAGTGCCAATGGTGCAAAATAGAGAAAACGGCTCTGCTAGCGTGCGCCGATGCAGGAGGATGGCTTCGAACAACGTGCTGTCAAGTGCCCTCATGGCTATGCTGGGTTCTCTTGCAATAACCTCACTTGCAAGAGCTAGGGCAACCTCTGTTGGCTTGGGCCTCCTATAAATGCAGCTCGGTACTGTACGACTACGCGCGAGCACAAGGCACCTCTTTTTGGCTTAGCGTTTGGAAAATGACCCTCACGAAGTAAGCGCTCACTGTAGGCGCAAGGCTCCGCAGACGAGTTCAAGTCCGAGCAATGCCCAAAAGAGCTAGCAGATGAGACGAAAAATGTGTATGTAAGCTAATGCTGTCCCAGAGAGGTCTCCCTTGCTCTCTCTCTGCTGATCGTGCTGGTCATACCAGCGCCAGTGCCATGGCTGCTGCTACCAGCAGTGCCAAGTGCCACCTCCACAAGCGGGTTCATGTGAGAAATCGCCCGTGACAGCTGTCGCGGGTAAAAACGGGGATGTGTACAGACAGCAGAATAGGTGCAATGCCGACGCAAAGGCACTGGGCGCACCTGAATCCCGACAAAACTTTATCAAAGCCACAACCACATGTATGTCACAAAGCTATGTGGCTTCGTGTTCATATTATTTAAATAAATAAAAGACACAATGATAAATGTCATCGTAAATGACGAAGCCACCTGTAAGCCACACAGAAAACAAATTATAATTAAGGCACCCAGGGTTAGCAAACAGAAAACAAACACGAGAAAGAGAGCTGAAGTTCATGCAAGTAAGTGTCCAAGGTACACAAAGAGTGCTTACAGGCAAAGTGGGTATAATGTACAGTCAGGATGGTGAGCGTGTGAAGAGCAGATTGGAGCACCTCTGTAGATAGTGCTCGGCACAGCATTGAACCTTGTGTATGTTGCCAGCGGCCGGATGCCCTATCGACGCTTGTGAGCTGGAGCTTGGCTGAGCTATTGGAGACACAGGCCAGGCCTGGGCTGGAAGGCTTTACGAAGGTTATGCACAGGAAATTTTTTCGTAGAGAAAGAATGGTGCTGCCACAATTATTCCATTTGTTTGTCAGTCATTTGTTAAACAGCAACATGTAACGTGACCATGAAACCTTAAATACCACTTTTTATCTACATTCCCTTAACTTCATGCTGTAACTGGCTTTCTGTACCATGTCATTCAATTTTGTTTAACTTATCCTCTCTGCAACATGTTCTCAGCAATTTCTACTGCTCTATGAACTTTCGTTTAATTACCTTGCCACTTCATCATCAAAAATTTTCGTCCAGTTAGTTCATGTGCATGGAAGTTCTTAAATAAATAGGAAAAGAAGAGCCGCCACCGCCCATGCTTTTGAAGGTTCTACTGCATTTTTGCTCCAGCTTTTGCATGATTAAGCAAAGCACAGTGCGCACTCTCTATGAAGTGGCACACAGTGTACTATCAGCAAACGTGCCTTTTCTGGTAGTAAACACCCAAATTAAGTAAGAAGTGTGTCGTGAACACAAACCAAGCAAGTGAGACTGGCACAGTGTCTAACTCAATATGGAGAGCTGCAACTTGTATTACCCGGCCAATTTCATTGCTTGGAGAGCACGCGCTGCTCTCTGTAGTTGCCAGGTCCACCCATCCTTGGCACAGTATTTCGAAGCAAGGAATTCCTGCTTTTCACGACTTCCGTTACAGGCGGTAATGCACGTCGCATGTATGTTTCATGCACTTTTGAATCTGAAAACCTGCGCAGGTAGCTCAAAACAACACACAATACAGTCTATGCTCGTTACAAAGAACCCGCATACAACAGACTTTCGGATATAACGGACATTTCAGCCTTAGTTTGTTTTGCCTATTTTATTAATGCAACGAAGTTCAACTATCGGCTACAGCGGACGAAATTAGCAGCAATTTGTGTCAAAATCGGGCGTATAAAACGAACTTCTGCCGTGTCGACACAGGCTGGCAACTGACTAGTGAGGGTCAGCTGACGATCACGGCTCAATGTCTTGCGCCTGAGGGAGGGAGGAAAGCGAGACGGGAAGGGGAAGGGGAGGGGGCGGAGGGGGAGGCGAGTGAAAGAGGGGGGGGGGGTCCACTCCGGTGGCTGCTGTTAACGGCTAGGCCGCGCGGGCTCTGTATCTTGAAAGCGATCTGCAATGTGAACAAAGTCCGTGCGGGCCTTATCTTCAAAGTGATCTGCAATGTGGACGAAGTGCGCCCAGTGCGAGTTACTTCGTATGTGCTGTGCTTCTGATGTTTAGTTCGTGTTGAAGCGAGAGACAGTACGAAGATAAATTCGCTCGCTGCTGCTGCCGCACTAATCTTGCTTAATTTGCCATCACAATCGATGCTTCGCCTGAGATTTTCTTGTTTGTTTTTGACTTTGGATGTTCATCACTCACTCTTTTAAATAAAATTGTTAGACATCGCGACGAACGTTCTGGAAGTGAGGCATCTCTGATATTACGGACTTCGGATAAAACGGACAATTTTTGCCGGATTATCAGAGTTTGTTGTAATGAGAGTCGACTATATGAATGAGACCAACGTTACTGTATAGGGTGGCATCTCATCTGTACTACCCAGCCAACTCTTTGTTCACCACCATGCTGTGCCATAGTGCATTCAAAACTCCAGCCCGTCTGCCCTGTGATACACTCTGGTTAAAATGTTTGCTTTGTGGTACGTTTACATTTTTTACAGGCGTACAAATGTACTTATATGGGTAACAGCCGAAATTTGCCACTAGTCATTGCGATGTTGCGTCCATGTGTTCATGTTAACAGTGCAATTAGGCAGGGATACGGCACTCGTGGTGTCATCTTCTCGTCTCGTGTCCCTGTCTAATTGCGCTGTTAACACCAAGATGGAAAACCAACAAGCCCAAGCTGCTGTTCTAGCGTCCATGTGGTTGCGCCACACCACTGCATGACAGAGTGACAAAGTCCTCCCATTACGTCACTTGTCCCTGTCGCTTGAAAATCACGTGCATGTGGTTGCCTCTCTGAAAGATTGATCTTATTAAGCAAGTTTCTCACGAGACATGCAGTTTGTGACTGACCTTTTGAGATAAAATGTGTATTTGTGCAGGTGCATTTATACAAAGCTAAGTTATGAATTAGTTAGTTCAGAGCTTTTTCATATGCAAATATAACATAAAAAGAAAGAATGCAGGTTTTGTGTACTATGTCTGTGGTTTCTCACCAACAAGTGTCAGTGTGTTGAGCTTAGATGCCCACTCAATCACGTCGACGTGCTAAATCTTGTAATGGGGGAACACTAGTGAACAGAGGAGTATCACAGGAACAACAGCGTCTCTGACAGAGCTTTCAGAATGGAAGCAAGATTATTTCAAGATAATTTTATTGTTAACACAAGATTGCTTGATACAGCACACTATTTACATTATGAGTAGGCACAAGTGCCTTGACAATATGATGCTAAATCAAATCAGTTTGTTCCCACCAATGGTAAAGTAAGGTACACGTAAATCATCTGGGCCCACGCGAGGAGCGCTAGATATGGTAGCGAGACAACTCGATATTGTGCATCAATTTCGTGTACAACAAAGTTATACAATCATTGGAAATAAAAGCAAAAATTAAGACCCACAAGAACTTATATAACACTAACAAAAAAAGAAAAGTTTACAATGGATTTGTGTATTGATCTCTTCTGAAGAACTTTTTGATATTGGCAATTAAAACATGACTTGTCTTTATGTTTGTAGGTACTTACAGTAGTTCCATATTATGGCAGCAGCATAGACAATAGTTTTACCATAAACATTTTTAACACTTGGAAGGTTAAATCAACAGTTGAAAAAATTTCTTGGTAGACGAGGTGGATAGACAAAAGCAGATGATGGTAGTGGGATGTTGTAATTTAATATGTGTGTGATCACACAAGCCAGCTTGTAACCCCTCATAGCAAAGAATGGTGTAGTGGAGCGGATCTATCTGCAAATTTACTGTGTAATTATACCAAGGGCTCTTTTTTGTAGTATTATTATTTGGTTTAAATACGTGTTATATGCAAGCCCCCAAAGCTCTATACAGTAAATCATGCGGCTGCGAAAAAAGGCAATAATATAGATTTTTCAGCGTACAAAGTGGAAAAAGCTTTCAAGCTTTTATTAGGACAAAACAAGCTTAGCTTAGCTTACTGCTTACTCAGGTTATATGAGGATTAATGTTAAAAGTTGAATCGAGAGTTATGCTGAGATATACCTACTGATCGACCCATTTGAAGAGGCTTGTGTCAATTCGTAGGTCAGTTAAACTGTTTTAGATTTTGTAAGGACTAGAGAAAACAATGTACTTAGTTCTTGATGTATTTATTGTCAATTTATTCTGCAAGAACCATTGCTATATCTCAGAAAGATCTCTATTAGCGTGACTTTATACCATTTCAATTTCCTGACTGGAAAAAAGAAGAGCTGTGTTGTTCGCGTACATAATAATATGGCTGTAATTCAGAGCATTTGGCAAATCCTTTAAATATAAAGAAAAGAGTAATGGTCCCAGCACTGAGCCCTGAGGCACGCCACACAGGATTGAATGAACATTAGATACAGACCTATCTATTTTAACACATTGTTGTCAGTCAGAGAGATAGCTGGGAAGAAACTGTTTAGCTGGGCCTCTTAATCCATGCCATTCCAGTTTTGATAACAGTGTGTCATGACTGACAGTATCAAATGCTTTTTTAATGTTAATAAAAATGCCAACTACATATTGTTTGTTATTTAAGGCTTTGTTAATAAATTCACTCGCACCGTTCAGCCATGGATGTTAATCTGTATTTACAAAACCCATGTTGGTTATCTACTAGATATTATATTTATCTAGAAAACGAGTGAAACATTTAACCAATAATTTTTCAAATGCCATGTTAAGGACACTAAGTATTGATATTGGTCGGTAGTTTCCAATGTCACCTTTACTTCCGCACTTGTATATAGGAGTGACTTGAGCTACATTGAAAGTGTCCGGATATGTAGCCATATAAAAGGATATGTTAAATAATTTTGTCAAATGCTCACTGAGCTCCTCATATGTGGCTTAATGATAAAAAGGGGGATTTTATCTATACCCGATGATCTTCCTCCCGTCATTGTTTTAACAGTAGAAATTATTTCGTCATGAGTAATGCCATACAAATGAATGATGTATAGGAGCTGGGAGCTTAGGGATTTCGTGCATGGTAAGCTGTTTTGTAAGAGTGGGCCCTATATTACAAAAATATTGATTAAATTCTTCAGCAGGGCTTTCTGTGATTCTTATAGGTGGGATAATTTCTGCTAATAGTGCATGATCCTTGCCAGAAATTTTAATTAACTGTGTTCACTATTTTCCACGTCTTTCGCGGAGCATGTCGGTTGTTGTCAACAAAGTTGGTATGGTAACGCTTTTTACATTTTCGAAAGAGGGTTAGAGTTTTATTTCTGCGTATTTTATACTGGCTACAATAGTACTCATTGTCTATAAATTCCTTATGTTTTCTATACCACTTGTCTTTTGTTTGTATAGCAGACAAAACCTTAGTTGTTACCCACGGACATGTTGAGTGAGAATAATAAGACCTAGCACGAGTAATAGTTTCTTTAAGACAGGATGTGATAACATTAATCAGGTGGTCAAATTATTTATTAATATTTATATTGTTCTGAACATTTATCTGTAGACTGCGTATATGCAAGCAGGTTGTGATACACTGTTGTAATTTGTGGGAGTTCCTTCGGTCTACCGGGGCGCAGTCGCTGCTGTGCCTAAGGCTCCGGACTTATTCGCCATTGCGAGGAAAACCTCTCCCAAATGCCTGCCCCTCGTCCGCGCGCTGCTTTCCCCGGGCGCCGCGGCCGCGTCCCGCGACGTCATGCTACGCAGCCCTGCGATTGGGTCGTGGGGCGTGACGCAGGGAAGAAGCCCCGACTGGGGACGATTGCCGTGCGCGGGGAGTCGTGCTGCGACAGGGACGAGCGCCGGTTACGAGGCAAGCTGCAAGGTACGTGAGCGACCAGCTATTTGTGTCCCTAACGCCCCGGCCTGGGGACCTTCACGTGCTTTGTCAGCTTGCGTAAGTGTGGCTTGCTGAGTGGCTTTGCGTTCCGCCCTTGCGGTAGTCGCAGGTGCTCAGTGCGTCACATTTTGCGTGTCCGAACCGTCGCAGACCATTGTCGGTGACGGGAAGCGCTAGGTAGCGTTTGCGAACGCATTTCGGCCCGCGCGCGTAAACCATTGTTCGACGCGGCGTGTAACCCGCCTTCCTCGCCATCGGCAACCGCGGGCGCCGAGTGTACTCCATGTGTTTGGGTGCAGTCTGGTACATGTTGGCCATTTGTGATCAATAAACGCCTTAACTGTCCTGGACGCCTTGTGTTCCTGGGAGAGTGCCAATGCGTACGGCCAGAGCCGGCCAGGTCTTTCGGCTCGGTGCTCGAACCTGCGGTGGGTCTATCGCCGTGCGCCGTCGTGCCGCGTCGTGAGGCTCCACTTCTCAGGGGCCACTTGGCGACGCCGTGCGCGGAGACGTACAGTGAGCCCACAAATTACATGAGAAAATGATCTGAAATGCTTGCATCAGTAGCACCACAGATAGCCAGTGAACTACCAAAGTATATATAATGTGGTCTATGAGCGGTGCTGGGGGTAACTTGAGTTGGTTGCTTTATTTGATTAAAAAACCCATTCGATTCAGTAAGGTTCAGGTACGGTGTACTGTTTTCATTTAAAGTGTCAAGGTTTAAGTCGCCACATATAACATCAGATTTATTCATAGAAGCGAAAAATTGCAAGGCAGGTTTTGAGGCATCTAAAAAAGGCTAATGTGTGAACTTGGCGAATGGTAGAGAATACCCACGGTTAACTTTGAGCTTATTTCGAGGAATAAGAAATCATGTGCCTCAGGAACTTGGCATGTCAGTTTTGGGCAGTGCTTAAAAGAAATACTCTTTAAATATATAATGCAACTCCTCCGCCATGAGCCTTTGTTGGTCGCGAGAGATAAATGGAATGAAAATTTGGTATGTTAATGAATTCATTAGGGTTCAACCACGTTTCTGACAATGAAAGGATGTCATACTCAAACGAAAGGGAAAATAATAAAACCAGTAGAGATCAGTGTTCTTATTTACGCTTTTAATATTCCAGTGTAGTGTCTTCAGATTGTGTAGCTGAACATGCAGGGTTAAGTGCGATACACGACACATTTCTGGAATCAGATTACGTAGAGTAAGGCTACTAAATCGCACAAGTTAAGGCTCGCTCCGAAGTTACTTGAATGACAGACGAGAAGAAAGGGGTTAACCGAGGGGCCCGATTTTTATTAGTTATATCATAAGAAGCCAACAAACACTGACTCCAAGGACATTGGTATCAGTGTTTGTTGGATATTGGTGTCAGTGCTTGGTGTCAAACACTGACTCCAAGGTCCTTGGTGTCAGTATTTGTTGGCTTCTTATGATTTGAATGATAGACGAGCTTTTAGTCTTCGTTGCTAGAATTTTCCCATTGGAAACCCATGAGAACTTCCAATCCTTAGCCTTCCTTCTTTGATTCCAAGCAAGATCTGCAATTCCAGACACAGATACTCAATGTATATAGGATTGTCCTCTTGGAATCCCAAGCTAGTAGTTGAAGGTTTGTTCCTTTTAGCCAGTTGAAGCAGTTTGTCACGGATATTGCGGTATGCAAACTGGACAACAACATTGCATTTCACCTTATTTTTGGTCATAACGTGATGAGCAACATCAATGCTTGAGGAAGAGACTTCCACACCAAGTTTAGTTCCAAGTGCCTGTATGGCATTCTCAAGGTTCTCGCCGACCATGACAGGAAGACCCTTAATTTTTAAGTTCATTGCTCTACTGTATTGTTTCAGACCCGCATCTTTCTTTGTAGGAGCAGGTTCTTACTTTAGTTGCAAGTTTTCTTTTTTCGTTTGGTCATTGTCATCTTTTAGAGACTTCAGATCTGCGCAAGCGCTTTCAAGCTAGGGCATAAAATCATCAAAGGAGCTGCTAATATACACAGTGGCTGCCTTGATGTCGTCTAGGTCTTTACTGATTGTTTCAATTTTGTCAAGCTTAGATGACATGTCCTGAACAATCTTTGCTAATTCCTTGATGGTGCTAGGTGCCTTATCTCCCATTGTAGGACCAGAGCAGCGAACGACTCGGATGAGGTAAGTGAAAAAAAGCACCAGAATCAAGCACCTGAAAGATGGTGAATGGCATTTTAGCAGCGCACTTCCATGCGTACTTTTC
Source organism: Dermacentor albipictus (assembly GCF_038994185.2). Taxonomy (NCBI): domain Eukaryota; kingdom Metazoa; phylum Arthropoda; class Arachnida; order Ixodida; family Ixodidae; genus Dermacentor; species Dermacentor albipictus. Next base: position 199,443,481 of record NC_091822.1, on the reverse strand, counting down.
TCACTGAGTTGCCCGCTGCTCTGCGCCGAAGTAGTTCCACTGTGTTGCTGTTTAGTTGTAGCACCGACGCTGCGCAGGCACAACGTTGTTTTTGTGTCAGCAGGGCTGAAGGGGTATCATCCAGGCTATCTAGCTAATCATCATGTTGATCTGAAACATGAGTGGCATTTTAACAGGGCAGTTCCATGTGTGCTTTTCCCACTGAGTCACCAATTGCTGTGTGCCGAGGTAATTCCGCTGTCTTGCTTTTATAGTTGTAGCTCCGACGGTGTGCAGGTACAACATTGTCCTTTAGTCAGCAGAGCTGGAGAGGTGTCATCCAGGCTGTCCAGGTCATCACCGTGTTGATCTGAAAGATGGTGAACGGTGTTTCAGTAGTGCAGTTCCATGCATGCTTTTCCCACCGAGTCTCCCGCTGCTTTGATGTCACTGATGAATTGCCTGCATGGCTGTCACTCTAGCCACGTTTCTTAAAGGCTAGCATAAGTGCACTGCAATACTACAGAGTACTACGTCAATATCATGAGCAGTTTCTCTGCACTGTGGCAGCCCTGCTCAGTGCCTTGCGGTCGCAATAGTCGTTGTCACCGTCTTCACAGTCCCCATATTGCAGCCTTCGCATCAGCAGCTGGACATTGGGAATTTTCCTTTATTGCGATAGCAACTATATGGGCACTCCAGGCATATTTTTGCCATTGTCATCGCCGTGATGTTCCGTATACAGTCCATGGGCAATAACACCGTCGCTGGGTGCGACGGTGAGCCAACAATTGCAGCTCAATCTCTTGCATTTGCGAGGAAGTGGGCAGGAAGCACGCAGTCTTCTGTCATACACAAGGAACCAACCAATGGAAGGGAAGGTAGAGGGGCCGTTATACTTTGGCAGCAATGCAAGGTTGTGCAGGTCTTTATCTTGAAAGCAATCTATTTTGGAGACAGAGTCTAGGTGGACCGACAGCTGTTAGCTTTGCATGTGCTGTGTTCTTGCCACTCAGTTTGCATTGAAGCGATAGACAGCATGAAGGTCACTTCACTCGCTGCTGCTGCCGCGCTTCCTCACGCCAGCGTTTTGACAGCAAGTGTCCGTGGTCATTGAGCGTGATGTGTGCATGTTTGCCTGTGCGCGCTGACACCAGGCTTATTAATTTAGTTAGTAAGCAACTGTTTACAAGTTTATACGGCGAATAAGACTACTATCCTTACTTCGTATAGCTGTCTACTAATTTGCTATTGCGTTCGATGCTTCACCTTTTGGGCTAAACTGCGGCTTTCTTTTCCCTTTTCTTGAGTGATTCGACCCAGTCCAGCTTGGAGATGGTTCAGTTCACAAGCTGCATGCCAGGATGTGTTAAAAATAGCAAGATGCATAAAGGTATCAGATGCTTAAACAAAAAAAGAACAGGAAGAATGGATCTGGAATATCAGCAGGGCGGAGAGAATGCTTTGTTCTCTGCTTCTTAAGTACATACAGTTATCATTTAGTGAAATATGTAGAGTGGCCAGCAGTTTAGAGAAGGAGAGAAAAATGCAAAAAAAGCTTTTCAACTTCGTCAATAGAAAGCTCACAAGCACTCAATTCTCATTGCATGCAGGGACTTGCATCTATGTTCTAACAATTTTAAATGATTTAGCACTCAGTGTTGCTGCTCTGTCCTCGCCCATACTTCGTGCTAAGACAGCATTTCTGATACTGCATTGCTCAATAAAACACTTAGAATCGTTTGTACTGGTTCATACTCGACAGGCAGTGAAAGCCAGCGCATCCGCAAAAGCGAACTTCTGCAATGGCGGAGTGCGCTTACGGTAGCGATTTTTCTATAGGTGCTGGACACAAAAATGTGGAGTGCTCCACTGAAAAATGGAGATTTCATAAATTCAATATTGCTGTGAAATTCAAGTAAAAACAAGGCAGCGATTGTGTGCTAATTATTCCTTCAAGTTTACTAGAATAGAAACACGCCACAATATATTGTAATGTTGCTTCTTAAGAATGAGCATCATTCCTAGTGTACAGCTGTGTTGTTACACAGCATTGCCACGTTTCAGAAGATATTCCTGCGAAGGAAATCCTACGACGACCACAGTTAACGTAGCTGGTGTCAATGCAGTCGAAGGACGACTGGCAAGATGGCGGTGCATAAACAAGGGAGGGCTGCTGACATAGGTTTATTGTTTTATTGTATGGACAATGAGCGAGTTCACAGCCTTCCTGTTGATGATGTAATGGCCAGATGGTCCCATAAAACACTATGCTAATGTAAGCTTTGTTGCCAGAGAAGGGCAACAAACGTAAGAGAGCTGCGGCATCCTTATGTGTACTGTGAGCGAAACGAGAACAAGGTGAAAGCAGGCACCAACGTTTCGACAAGTGGACTTGTCTTCTTCAAGGCGACATATGTCCACTTGTCGAAATGTTGGCTTTAGCTTTCACCTTGTTCTCATTCTGCTCATCGTCTTGAATTTCCATCTCCCATGTTTATGTGTACTGTGAAATTCAAAGTCCCCAGTCATGCAAGTACCTCGTGCACATTTTGGAAGACAATGGAAAATTTTCTTGCCATTGGTTCAAATTTTGGTGCAGAGTTGTGTAGGTTCCCCCTTCTCTAATCTCGCTCAATTTTCTTCAAGCTTACAGGGGGCACTTTCTTGGAACTTTTGTTACTCCTGAAAGGAAAACTCTGATGTCCACAGAATTGATTGGCACATAATAAAGACACTTCCAGAGGTCCGCAACTTCAACTTTGTACAGATACTGCTGTGAAACACTTACGGAAACAGTTCAAGTGTCCAAAATTTCAAAGGCCAGGCAGACTGCTCACATGTTATTGTTTGCACTAGCTAAACTTGCCATAGTTGCAGCCCGTGTCAATGTACCAGAAGCATAACATGTTCATGTGGTTGTTCTGATGCTGCAGCTGGAGCGCTCGGAGGATGGCTTCTCTGTGGTGGCTGACTACCTAGGCCGGGGCCTGTTTCAACGACTCACGCTGCTGGCACCAGCCACAGCAGCAGCAGCAGGCCCACCAGCAGTAGAACTGAGGGCAGCCAGGTCTTGATCACAGCCCATGTGCTGCATGGAAAGTATGCTGCGTATGTTGATCACTGCATAGGACTAGAAGTGGTAGAGCGCGTACGCCGGGTTGAGCAAAACCAGGCCTCATGACAGCAGCTGCATCATGTGATGCCATGTTTTCCTGCCAATTCATCCACCTGCATTTCTTGTGTGCTGGTGGATGGTGGTAGCAGGTGTGTTCACTCACAGAAAAAAAAAAGTGCAGCTTTCTTTGTATGCTGCCATTTACAAGGGACTTTAATTTGCCATCCAAGCAGTGAAACAGTTCACTGTCAAGACTTGAAAGTCCTGACACAGTGGCTACATAGTGCTGTGCAAAAATGAAAAAGAAAGAAAGAAAAGCAAGCAGCAAGCACATTTTAATTCTGTGACCTGAGTGCAGTGATGGCTTAGTTGGTCCTTGTGTCCCAATTAAGCTGCAGAAATGGCTGGGGCGCAATTCAGCTCCTTTAGAATAAGGAATAGATTATTTTCTTTGCAAAGTGCGGTCAGTGCTGTTTACTACAGATTGAAAGTATTCAGAATGAAGCAAACATAACTAAATATTAAAAGTGAAAGTAGAAACGAATTGTGTAATATATGCACTGTGAATCACTGTATCAAGTGTACCTTTCTTTTACACAATAATAAAAGTCAAATTACAAACATACATTTGCACTTGAATGTAATACTTTGCTTTTCTTAGCACATGCTTTGCCTGTTGCCGATGCACATAAATATTTATGCTTTGAGCTACACTTTTATAAATTGAAAGGTTGGTATTGTGGTGCTTTTTCTTTTTTTCAAAATTGTGAATCGACCAAATTTCGAAAGCTATTACCCGTGGTATCAATGCTTAACCTAGAGTGAAGACACATTTGTCTTTTTTTTTTCTTTTTGCAGGTGGCTAGCCATTAGAACAATGCTGGTGGCATTTGCGAGGCCCCGAGGCAACCCATCAAGTACTCACCTGACATATTTGGAGTGCAACGGCATCATGAGTGCCAATTTGATCATGTTCCACCTTGTGCTGCCATCATACTGCATCAGGTTGAGGCAGCGAGCGACGTGCGAGTGGCAGTTGTCACAGAAGAGGTTGTGCTGCATGGACAGAGTAGGGTCTGGCTAGCCCTGTTGTGCTATGGTGGAACATCGCACAATATGCCTGGCTGGGCACAGAGAGACTGAAAGCCAAGGCACACCTTGAACATCAAGAGCAATATGTCCAATTCACCAAAGCAAACCTTGAAGTCTCTGCTACCAGTTCTTGAGCTTCAACACATGAACCAACACATGTGCATTGGAATTCTGTACAAAACTATTTATGTAGAAAATGAGAATTACAGACTAGTAGTACATAGCATGAGCTCTCTTCATAAGTGTATGTAAGTGTATCCTACAAGACTTGCAGTATAATAAGGGGACTACCTGCAATTTAGTACCTCTGCATGTTTGATTACTATGTTTGAGCTCATCTGCACTTTCAGCTTCAATTTCTTTTTTTTTTGTACACTTGTTGCGAATAAATAACTGAAAGCACTCCAAATTTACTGTCTGCTTCTTGGTAGAGATCATGAAAGTACCTTTTTATGTCGCATATCTTTGCAAGGCCACGCACCTTTTGGGCTTGCCAGCTTGGTCCTTGGGTGACGATTGTTATCCTATTCAAACATTTTTATGAAGCAACCACGATACCAGCTTCTTATTTTCTACGTGGCCACTATATTGGGCAGTGCAACTTGCATGATATCTCGCTATAATGGCAACCTTTAAATACCAGCCACACGTAAGTGACGCTCTACTCATGGACCACCACCTGTGCTCGCCACTGCTGTTCCCAAGCCAATTGTATTTAGTTATGTGGGCACAAGTTCACCTCAATAAATGTTTGTCTTGTGGGGTCACCAGCACTGACCACAACCTGTGACAACATCACATGTGCAGAAAGTTGCCTGCGAAGTGGCCAGCATACCTGTAGCCATAAATGAGCAGTTCCACTTGCCTGGCTTTACCGGTCTGTACAGTGCAAAGTGCACTTAATTATACGTATAGCAACTTCAAACATGGCAACAAGCTGAATTGAATTCCAATTGAACTAGTGTTCTGTCATATTGTGTGATCACTAATCCAGTTGTACAAGTGTGAGAAGTGTGTAACATCGCACTGTGCAAGGGTCTGTGCTTACACAACCTTTCCTCTATACACACACTATGTGACAAAGACCAATGCAATGTATTGAAACAAATCCACCTTGAACCACGCTGTTCCCCTTTTTCTACCTGACAAGCACACGAAGTTTTACCCAGTTGTATTTTAAAATCAGTCATTTCATCAAACATTCTTGATCAAAGGAGGTTCTCCAAAATAAATGGTTTGGAGCTTATGCAATTCCAGGAGAATTTAGTGCTTGGCAGCTGCACTATTGATTACCTTGGGAGGGCCATGTCATCAAATTAACAAGCTGTTCTTTGCTACCTGTCCAGCAGAGGAAATGGCTATGCCAAGTTTTTGTTGTCACTGACAGCCACTAAAGTAAACATGTATGCATGTAAAAGGCATGCTATATAAAGCAAGTTTGTAAGCATTAACACCTACGAATCCTTTCTAGAAAAAACTTTTGAATTTAAGCTGCCATGTTAAGTCGATGCAGCTACGTAAAATTCTTCACAACAGCCATACAAGTATAAACAAAGTTTTCCTGAAATTTTGCAACATCCTTAAATGTTCCTGCAAAATTTACTGCAAAGGCAATGCAGTGGATCTAGATCTCTTGTTGTTACAAGGGCAGTTGTTTACGAGTGTTATACGAGTGGAAAGAACCAGTTTAGCCAATAGGTGGCATGTTCCTGTGCATGGAAGTAAATGTCCATAAACAAGATGCAGAAACTATGCGAGGGTTGGCTGAAATGTTTTGCATTAACATCAGTATGTCTGTACTACAGTGGTGGAACATTACACCAAAACTGCTATACTCCGCTGCTACGAAAGTCAGGTTTTAGGCAAAATTGTGCCATGTCTGCGCTAGAAGGGGTCCTGGAGGGTTCTGTATAGGCCTGGCAGTAGTGATTGTAAAAAGAAACTGCAACTTGTTCTATGCATTCATGCATGTCTGGGGGAACATCGGCACATCCAGTTATGATTCCGCATTGGTTATGCTTGCTGTGCTTGGGTTGGAAAAAACAACAAATGAACAAAGCAGGCTGTTGCATTGTTAGAGGGAAAAAAAAAACATTTGGCTTCATGCAATGTACCTGCTGCTCGGTGCCTGCTTTCTAGATTTCCGCTAGATAACACTGTGCTCAATGGCTTCAGGTGTTTCCGCCCATTTTTTGGAATATGAAACTTTGTTTCTGATGAAACTTCTCAAATAAATATTCTGAGGAACTTAGCTAAGGAACGCCTATAGCTAATGACGATGACTATAGTCATAAAGCTGATGATGCGTTTAGCCACGTGATGATGGAAATTGTGGATTCTGTTCTTGTTGATTCTTCATCTAAGCTTGGTTGATAGGGGGGGGGGGGGGGTACTTGCTGTGCACATTTGTGAAAGTTTTTCCAAACCTGTCACATGGAAATACGGTTGTAGAGAGGGTCTTTAGTAAAAATAAACGTGATGCAAGAGCGAGCCAGTCTTTCAATAGCCAGTATCAATGGTCTCTGCTCTATAATGTTGTATTGAGAAATGTTTGCATAAGATCCAAGAGATTCCCCTAACCCAGGGCCAGATCAAAGCAGACAAAGGTTTGCACAAACAATACTGGAAGACAAGGCTTTGGTGCAGTCACATGCAGGGGAAGCAGCGCATGATGTTTCCGGTACACCCATCGTGGTGGCTTAGTGGCTATGGTGTTGCGCTGCTAAGCACACGGTCGCGGGATCAAATTCCGGCCGTGGCGGCTGCATTTCGATGTAGGGGAAATGCAAAAATGCGAGTGTCCTATGCACTGGGGGCATGTTAAAGATTCCCAAGTAGTCAAAATTAATCTGGAGTCCTCCACTATGCTGTGCCTCATAATCAAGTTGTGGTTTTGGCACCTAATTCCCCAGATTTCAATTCAATGTCTCAAGCGAACTTAACACTTTAGCAGAAGGCTGCAAAAGGAAATGAACTCAGCCAAGAAGATGCTGGGTAATGTGGGATTGCTCCTTGCAAAATAAATGAAAGCATATGCTTTTCTGACCTCAGACTGGTCAAGCTCTCAGATTGCAGGGACAGAAGTTGTCACTCCTTGAAACTAGGAGGCACTTAGAGCAAAAGAAGAAAAATGAAAGATTAACCTGACAAAGGCATCAACAGTTATTTACTGTTTATGTGTAAAAAAATCTGTTTCTATGTTCTGCCATCTCTTAGACTGTAAACATTTTCTTGTAGCATTTTGGGTTCAGCTGGAACGGTGTAGGGGCCTAGTAGTCCTTGCACCTCATGTAATGATCTAAAAGTATGTGCTACAGAAACTAATATGTCTGCTATTAATGCATATTTTTCTTGTGAAAAAAGCTGCTCCAAAAGGTTTTTTTCCCTGTTCCACCACTGGTACTATCCAGGTGCATTAATTGCAATGCTGGAAAGGGTGACGTCTTAGTCAGGTTTTAAAATTCACTGGAAGTGAACTGGCGCCGTTATGGAGAAAAATTAGCAAATAGCTTTTATGTTCAATGCATTACAAGACATACAAAAGGGATCGTGCGGTGGGTAGCCTCGAATGGCACTGATGATGCACTGTGCCCAAATTTAGAAAAATTGAAAAAGCAGCACAGTCTTTTTAATCTGCTGATGCCATCTTTATGCCAATTAATGTTCCTTTCAACTAGCTTGCTTATGCCCGTTACTGAAGTATGTCGTGCTTGAACCGGACCAATGGCAATTGACACTATCTTTTGCTTACATGAAGCAGCAAACATTGGTGTGCAAAATTGTGAGATGAATGACTGGTTCTACTTGTAATACAAAGCATGAATTGATACTAACGTGTGAAAGCACAGCATAGTGCACTTCATTCTTGATGGCCAACTATATTTGCCTGCAGCTGACAAAACAGCACTTCCTCTGGTTTTCAATCTTGGCCACAGCGCACCTTCACCGGGCATGGCTTTTTGCCACACGTTAGCATGTTCCCTTCCGTAAAGGCCGCGATAGTACCACTGCTTTCTCTTGCGTAAGCATGATGTTGAGCATGCCCACCATGTGGCCTCTGTACTCCTCCGAGCCTTCAACAACGCCCCTGTCCCAGCCCTGAACTCCATCCCTTGCTTTGCTAGGATCCAGCATCCAGTACCTGCATCAGACATGTTTCACTTGCATGACACGAGCTTCAGCATGCACAGGCTTACTTTGCAGGCCGGCCAAAGGCCATGTTGTCCTCCTGCAAGGAATCCAAAGTAAGTGATACTCGCAATGCCTACTTGTGCCAGACTTACAGATACGTAGTACGGTCCTGCGAAGTCCCGTATAATACCAGTGGACATGCAGATGCCCATGTGGCCTATCAAGGGACAAAGCCACCTGCACAGTAACGAAGACAGGTTTTGTTGAACCCGTGATACAGCTTTTTAATCCCACAAATCATGACAAAAACAGAATGGATGGCCCGTCAAGCTTTAAACATGTGCATTTGTACTACTGCTATCTAGGTAAGTTGCTAATAAGTATTCGAGTCCAAAATTGGACACCAGCGGTTGCAGCAAGAACGGCACGAACTTAGAGTGACCGGAATGAAAGCACTTAACCGCCGTACGACGCAACCCGCACAAACGTGACCTAGCCGTACATGCTACCTGTCGGATGGACTCTCGTTCCCTATCGAGCTTCCTAATCGAAGATGTCCCGTCGCCGAAGAGACGCTAAATCGGAGTTCAAGAGTGCTTGAAGATGACCGTTCAGCAACGTTCGGCCTGAAGTGAGTTTGATCAATGGTTCGGTCTACATAAGTACGACCGAGTCACTGGTACGACACAACTCATGCACAATTGACAGTTCCCTTAACTGAAACTAACTCACGTCAGACAAGGAATCGGTGTCCACACGATACAGAATGGAAAACGGTCGCGGTTGAAATCAATGGAGGGCTTCGGGCTCATCTTCATGCTCGTCAAGTTGCTAATTAAGCTCTGATATTCAGGTATAAGCGTCTTAAACACCGGCTACGGAATTTTGTACAAAAGCTGCGGCAACCATCAGCACGACCACCAGCTGCTGTAGATGATGTCGCTGTTGTCCAGGCTATTCGGTAGTTCTGTGGTTGTCTGTAGATTGCGGAATTAACTAGCCTACGAAACCTTTTTTTAAATACCCGGGTTTTCTTGAACGGTTTGCCGCGATGTGTTGCCATAAAATAAAGAACCAACTTAGCGGCGTTTGGAGCCTGTGTTGCCAAGGCCGGCTTGTCAGACGCCATTTTTCCTATAGACGAAAACAGTTTATCGTTTCTGTCTTAAAAAAACAGACGACTAATCGTGCGAAGTGTTATACTAAACGAAGTCGACGTCAAACTATAATTGTTCTACAAAATTTGAGCAAGAACAATTAAGCGACAAGCGCAAAATCTTTTTTTTGAACACGTGCAGCCAAATATTCAGAAAAACAAAAACAAAACATAAATAAACGTAACAGTAAACAAACGACGCGCAAGACAGGAGGGAGCAAAATGAAGGGCAACAGGGATGTACACAACTAAATTACACAACTATACAACCCACAAGTACAGGGGGATGGAAACAAAGGGGCCACAGTATTATTTCCTTTCTTTAAATCACTATCATCATCAAGACTTGTACGTTGCTCCTCTCATGCTCCTCTCCAACAGTCTCCAAACAAAAGTTGCTCCAACATGCTCCAACCATAGAGAAATATGCTCCAACCATAGCTCCAACGCTCGAGGCGCCGCTCTTTATTCTATGGCGCCGCTTGGTTAGCATTGCAGCACTGGTCCTGACTGGGCACATGGTGTCGAGTGCGCCATTCGTATCCGCGAAACCCAATGCAACTTCGAGGTTTGTGTTCGTCATTACGGGGCCGCCTAGTTGGTTGCAGTTCAACACCACGTGTTGGATCGTTTTATCTGCACTTCTGCATGCGCGGCGCAAGACACTAGTCACAGCACATTTTCGCACGCACAAGTGTCCGAAGGGTTCCTGCCCATTGACTTGTCCTCTTGTCGTTGTTGCCACCCGCGTCCCTCTTCAGTCACCCGTTGGCGCACCTCGTGTGCGCCAACGGGTGACTGAAGAGGGACGCAGGTGGCAAGAGGGACGCATCTCCGCATTCAGCCTGCCCGCCCTCCGCATTCCGCGGTTCCTTGAAAAGAAACAGCCTCTCCAAGCATGAGGAGCAGGCGCCCGCGAAATGTCAGCTTACTGGCCGCCTCCCGTGCTTCAAAGCTTGACCACCCCATGTTCCCTTGCACTGCTTCGTTAGCCACTTACCCATGACAGCCGAGCGCAACACGTCCCACCTCCCCTTGCCGCCGCTGAAGCCATCCACAGGTGCTGACGGACAAACATAAGCGTTAGCAAATGACAGCCGAGTTTCCATAACTTGTACCATGACGTACAGATTACAACCCCACAAACAATGGCGACGCAATATTCACTGGGCCCCGAGTCCAGTGAGGCGCAGTTTTTCAGTTTTTCCATGAGGCAACGAGCGTCGCCTCATGGAATTTATGCAAAACTAAGGGAACTGCTGCTGCAATGGGAACGCGAGCAACGCAGTGGGCATTTAATCATTGATATGGCCAAGCCAAACTGGCCAAACTTTCTGCCGCATTCTCTTAGCTTGGTCTACCTTTTCTGGTAGTTCATAGAGGCTTGAAGTGCATGTCAGCCATGCTGGGGCAAGGTAACATCTTACTTCTCATAATGATATTTTCGCTCAGATGTTTTTGGCTCTTGCGGACTGTGCCAAACTTTCGTCATATGCTTTTGTTTCATTTAGAGGCACCATTGAAGTTCCAACTGTAGTTCCAGGGTACTTGGAATTTTTTGCAACTGCAGTGACCATAACGCTAAAGTTAAAATAAGGAAAAGAGAAAGCGAGCTACTTACATGCTCAAACGTTTCAACATCACAAAAAAAAGGTGTTATCAATCAGTGAACATTCCAGATCCTGTTTTTTACAAGTACTGCTCCAGGAGGGCACATGTAACCGGTAAACGGAGGCCTCAGAAATACACCTGAGATTATAATGCTGTGTCTAAAGGTACGTCACACGTACCTGCTTTGCTTCCATTTTGCTAACTCCATGGCTCATGCCTACCCATCTTTGCACATGTTTTTGCAGAAGGATGTTTATTTAACTCAAAGTGGATCATTAAAAATGCTTTCGAGAGGTCACAGAGAGCAGCATATGAAAAGCCTGGCACGATCGAAAATGCCTCGTCAGGAGAGCAGGCCTGGTCTCTACTACGGCTTGTACTGCTCCCCCGGGGAAATCAGGGATGTTATATTGAAGGTAGAGCGCCGTAAGGGGTGAGAAAGGTATAATCCGGCATGACTTACGCAACACGAGCGCCGCAGGCGCAATCAAGTTGGTTCGACATACACCCAGCAATGAAAAAAGCGCGCCGCGATTTCTACAACACCAGTCAGAGCCTTGCCAATAAATGTTCTCTCGTGCCTCCATGTTCATCGATTCAACTGCTAAAACAAAATGTTGAATGCAGCTGCGCGCGAGCTCTGCAATTCAAAAGTAAGGGAATGCACCTGCAGTGCTAAACAGTTGCAAATGTTGGAAGGCCAAGAGACAGCTGCCAAGGAGAAGTGGTTATATGGGAGAAAGGGGAAGGGAGGAAAGGAGAATGCGAATAAGTCGCCATGGCAGGAACGCAGCAGACCGGCTGGCAGGAGCCCAGTGGGGTGCCATATCTGGGGTGTGGAGCCATGCCTTCAGGCATCAGACAGGCAGTCGGGGGAGGACAGTTCGATTGGTGCGGCCATGGAGCAGTGTCCGATATTTGGAGGGAAGCCTTGTGGCTGTCCGTTTGTTGAAGAGGCCTCGGAGCCTTGCAGAAAGCCCTGCCGTGTTGAGAAACTGTTGCCCTCTCTATCTCTCCTTTAGACATGCGTCATGATGGGCAATGCTGCTGTAGCACTGCCACCGTCGGTGCATGCATAGGCATTCTTTCTGCTACTTCGTAGCGCTCGATACATTTTTCACTTCATGCAGTCAAGTGGCATCCCATTTAATTTCTCTCTGTAGGATGCGCTTTGTCAGTGAAGTGCATTCTCTGACTTTCTTGTGCATTTGGAAATTGATTGTCTGGTTCTTTGGTGATGGACGTGGGTCAAAGAATCATTTCTGGAGCCAACATTTCAACAAAGTAACTTGTCTTTGTCAAGGCACCAAGAAGTCCCTTTGCTGAAGTGTTGGCTACAGAAACATCTCTTGTTGATCACTGTTGATCATATAGTCTCCATCTTTTTCTTAATTTGTTTGGATTTATTCAGTGCTGGTGCTTTGAGTTCTGAAGCTCCACCTGGTCCATGAAAGGCACTTCATTGAAGTGCTCCGAATTTGTTTTTACTTGCTGGATTCCTTTACCACACACCACAACCTCACTTCACGGGATTTTTTTTCCTGCTCCAATGAGTATGAATGCAGCTGCTGCAGCTGAGAACTTAATATCCAAACGTTCAAACAATTTGCTAGAAGTTGCCTATGGTTTGGATGTGATGCTCTTTAAAATGTTGTGCCAGGCACTATGATGATTTCAATACTAGTATCATACTTTTAGAAAAGCAGGGCTCCTGTGGTCTTTTGTACACACTTGTCTCTAACGCTCCGCAAGCAGAAGTACGAGAGCGTACATTGATACATCCTGAGGTTGTATGTTTCTGTGCAACTTATTAATGTGATGAAAAGGCCTGGAAAGCTTGACAACACTCAAGGTACCAGCCCCTTAATTGGAAGTGCTTGCCTTATCAACTATGCTTAAAACTGGGCTGGTTGATTAAGTAAAAGTTCCATTATACTTGTGCTAGTGTGACTACACAAGGCCAGGGACATGAGTATAAAGAAACCAGACTAATAAGCAGAGCCAGTTTTGTTTTGTTCATGTGCCAGTCCTTGTGTCCTTATGCTAGCACAAGAATCGTAGAGCTTGCTGTGCGCACATTTTTTTGTGCATTTTCTTGCTGAGTTGTTAATTCTCTGTACTGATGTTCAATAGTATCATTCTAATACGTTAAATTTATGTGTTGTTATCGCTGGCAAATGATGGCAGTACTTTAGATCCTAGGGGTGCTTCCATCATTGAATCTTTGTCTTTTGCTTATGCAGGTTGGAGTAGATAAGCACTGGGCATGATGGCTGCAGCAAGTGGTGGCAATGGTCACATGGACGTAGATGACCAGTCAGAATCAGATGCCTTGCCAGTGCAGAAACCACAGAATACAGTAAATAGGTGCCAGACAGATCAGGATGCAGAGGGTCGAATATGTGTGCAAGCTCCATCAAGACAGCAGAATCAGCAGGACCTAGAGGAAGGGAGCCACACAGGTCAAAATGCAGGAGACTGTCGGCAATCGGAGGGCCGACCAGTGAAGGATACAGGGAACCCAGGTGGTCGAGATCAGGAGAAAGGACAGGATGCTGGAGAACAGCAAGAACACCAAACTGGACAGAATCCGGTGGACCCAGAGGGTAGGTGCTTGGCAACATGCTTTACCTTTAGCAGTTTGCAGAGCTTTGGGCTGATGTTTCCTTGGGTGCGATCTTGTACGCGTTCCAAACTCGAACGGAGGCGGTCCGTTCTTTCCGTCGCGAAAGTGGCGGTCCGTTCCGTTGCGTTCGTCCGATAGCAGACAACACGGAATGATTGACAGCAGATATCACTTCTCAATTGACGTCATGGCGTTGTTCACCGTTCAAACTGACCAACCGTGTGCGGCTCGGTGGAACGGACCGCCTCCGTTCTATTTTGGAACGCGTACAAGATCGCACCCCTTATGTGCAGTCCCTGTATCTCATGAAAATATGGCTGGATTTATTTGTGGATACCAACATTTAATGAACTGTGCAAAGCAGTAATGAACAAACAAAAAACAGTAAATAGGAGGTGTTGTGATATGAGCTGCACTAGTTATCTTAGCAGTCTTGCTTGCCAGCCTTGAAATACAGCTTTGTCCTCAGAAGGTTTGCTATTTCACATCATCGTCATCAGCCTATCTTATGTCCACTGCAGGACAAAGGCCTATCCCTACGATCTCCAATTACCCCTGTCCTGCATCAACCGATTCCAACTAGCGCCTGCAAATTTCCTAATTTAATCGCCCTACCTATACCTTTTTTCATTTCATTTATTGAACCCTCAGGGCCAAAGGCATTAGAGAGGGGAGTGGTTACAAAACAGAAATAGATAAATAAATACAATGCATATTACAGAACAAGTATTATCATCCTCCTGTAATACAATGTTAGCTAGTGCAGAAAGAAAATGCTGGTTATCAATTATGTCGACGATATCTACGGGAAGGCGGTTCCATTCGCGTGATTTGCGAGGCAAGAAAGACTGAAATGCAGTTTTAGTGTTACATGTTTCAATGCCAACTTTGTGACGATGGTCAATGCGATTTGACACGTATCTGGGGGACGAAATGTGGGAAACGCGTAGCATGGGGTGATTGTACAGTTTGTGAAAAAGGCTCAAACGAACTGTCTGTCGGCGGGATGCTAGAAGAGGTAAAGAAAGATTAGCTTTCATGCTTGTTACACTTGTGGTACGGTTAAAGTTGGACAGGATAAAACGAGCAGCGTTATTTTGAACCATCTCAAGTAGAGTTATCAGTTTTTCATGATGTGGATCCCATATCGCGGCGGCATGTTCCAAGTTAGAGCGTATTAGTGTTTTATAAAGCAGTAATTTCAAAGACAGAGGAGTTTTGGAAAAGTTACGGCGCACGTAGCCCAACATGCGGTTAGCTTTGTTAGTAATGTATTCAATATGGCGCGTCCAGTTAAGGTCAGCAGAAATATGAACACCCAGGTATTTATATGAAGTAACAGCTTCTAATGCAACATTATTTAGGTAGTATACAGGCGGAGAGTTGGCACTTCTTGATATTCGCATAATTTTGCACTTATTAGTATTAAGTTCCATAAGCCATTCATTACCCCAAAGAGAAATGTTAGAGAGGTCACGCTGAAGACTGTTAGCATCGTCGGGGGATTTTATTTCGTGGAAAACAACACAGTCATCAGCAAACAAAAGCATGTTAGATGATACAATGGAAGGGAGATCATCGGTGTAAATAGAAAATAAAAGGGGTCCAAGCACTGACCTTTGTGGCACGCCTGAGTAAACTTCGCTGAAAGGTGAGTTAAAACTATTAGCGTAAACGAACTGCGATCGGTTAAGAAGAAAGTATTCAATCCATTTCAGAACATTGTAGTCGATATTCAGTTGGGTTAGCTTTAAAAATAATAAGCGGTGACATACCTTGTCGAATGCTTTCGAGTAATTTAGGAAAATGCAGTCAGCTTCTGATGCGCGATCTAAAATATGGTGAAGTTTGATAGTGAAGCTGGCAAGTTGTGTTTCGCAAGAAAATGACCTACGAAAGCCATGCTGTGTGGGTGTAAAAAATGAATTAGACTCGAGAAAGTTCACAAGGTTAGTGAAGATGACATGTTCTAATAGTTTGAAACAAGTGCTAGTGAGCGAGATGGGGCGATAATTTATAGGGGATGTTCTATTTCCTGACTTGAATAATGGAACCACCTTCCCGACTTTCCATTGTGTTGGCAGAGTGGAACTATCGAGAGTCTGCTGAAATATCTTTGTTAGTATTAAGGAACTGTAGACAATTGTATTCTTATTTAAATTTAGCATGAATGCAGTCAAAAACGGGCGATGAATGAAATTTTAGGGCATCAATAAGTTTAGCAACGCCAGATGAGTTGATTAAAATTTGAGGCATAGTTGGGAAATTATACCGGAGTGGATGGAACAGGATGTTTGGTGTTTGATGTGCGCGAGAAGTTCAGAACAAAAGTTTCGTTAAGTTCTGATGCACATAAACGAGCCGGAATAGGGTCACCTGACGCATCAGTCAAGTTAATAGATTCTTCGGTATGCGGGTTGATGACGCGCCAAAATTTTTTAATGTTGGTAGATAGCATCGATGGTAAAGTGTTAGAGAGGAAGTTATCTTTTGCTTGCTTAAGCGCAGTTATATAGGCATCAGTGGCAGTCTTGTATGCATCCCAGTGTGTGTTACATTGTGATAGCCTGGCTGTACGATATCAGCGCTTTTTTCTGTTAGAGAGGAGTTTTATATGGGCGGTATTACATGGGGCTTGAGGATTAGAAGTGATGGTGCGTCGTGGAACATATTTTTGAGTTAGTTCATGAACTTTGGCCGTGAACATATCCCAGTTATTTTGCACAGAGTGTTCGTTAATGTTTCTGAAGAAGTTTTGAGTAAAAACTGATAATTCATTGTTAACGGCATCGAAGTATGCTGTGATATAATTCTAGTATGGTCTTTTTCTTTCTTGCAGGTGTAGGACAGCCAGTGTTAATGTTGAAAATGAGCAAATAGTGGTCACTTATGTTAGGTAAATAGGTGATGGCTGAAAAACTCGGCTTGATTGGTTAGGATCAAATCTAAAGTGTCGGCTGTGTTGACAGAGATTCTGGTAGCGTTAGTGACTAATTGGGTAAGTGAAAAAACAGAGCATAAATCAAGAAAATCACTGGCATCGAATGAAAATTGAGATAGGGTGGGAGGCTGGGTAACCCAAGAAATATTCGGAAAGTTAAAATCACCTAGTAGAAACAAGGAAGCCGACGGAAATCTGGTGTGTAATATGTTCGTCATGAAGGTCATTGATAAACGAGTGTAGAGAAGAAGGAGAACGATAGCATACACCGAATATTATTTTCTGATGGTCAAGAGTAACTGATGCCCAGACAGTTTCCGTTGATTAGTTCGGTCATTGCGATATACTGCGAAGCGGTGTGTGTTGTGAAAGAGTTCGTTATCGTGAATTTGAAATGATAGCCAAGTTTCAGTAAGTGCGATGATATGTGCAGAACAGGTGTCGATTGCCAATAAAAGAGAAAGAGAAGTTTTCTTATTCAAGATACTTCTGATGTTAGTATACAGAATCGTAACATCAGATGGTGATGAATGACCACTGCCCCTCTCGCGCCCCTAGGATGCCGCATGTGACGAAGCGCTTGATCCTTGAACGCTTGATCAGATGGCTGCTCGATTTCATCGATTGTGTCGTTAGATGGATTGTACATGAAGCATTTGCCGCGTATGTATAGCTTATTGTAGCGAAGGCGAAATTTTGGTGATCCCGGATGGCCAATTCCAAATTCGGTAAGTTTCCGTCTCGCAGTTTGAGTGGCGGGTGAAAAGTCTTCGCTTATTGAAATTTTGTGTTCCTTGAAATCATTGCGATGTGATAGGATTAACTCTTTTATTTTGTTGTTGGTAAACTTGGCAATGATGGGTCTGCATTTATTAGCGGAAAATATCCCTAAACGATGAACACGCTGAAATGGGTCGTTTGGTAGTGAGTCAAGAACCTTCGTTAGTGCATTGGTCAGTGTGATTTCAGTTTGTTGCCAAGTTTCAGATCAATCTGTTAGTCCATGAAAAATCAATTTATCGTGGCGTGACCTGTCCTCCATATCATCTAGGCGCTTTCGTAAAAATTTATTTTGTGAAGTTAAGCTTTCAATGCAATCTTGCATGCCTGCAAACTCATGGCTGAAGGTATCACGAACTTTCCCTTTCTCTTCTAGTTCATCCAAATGCTTCTGAACGTTAGTTATTTTTGTTTCGATGCTTTTCTGCCCAGCCTTAATGGATTTAATGTCTGCGGTCAGCTCATGTTGTGCATTCAAACTTTGTAATGAGCGGGTGTGAACATCTTTGAGCAGTTGAAAAATTACGGTCATCTGTTCTGCAGGGTCTTCAGGGAGTGATTCAACTTCTGATAGGGATTCGGATCGAGTGATGGGGCCAGGGTTTGTTTCTATGTCGCCGGAGCACAAGAGTAGGAAAGCCATAGAAAAGCAATCATGCACACTTTCACACAGCACCCCTGGGCACGGGAACAGCAATAAGCAGATGTCATAGCTTTCTTTAGCGTACAAGGAAAATGTGCACACCTGCATCGGAGCAAAGCGAAAATCAGGAGCCATGCTTCTTGCAATGTTCCCGTGCCCACTGAATCCGAGGACGGAGTGGCCACAGCTTAAATTCCTTGCGGACGATGATGCAGTTGTGGATGGGGTTGAACGGCTGAAGGTGAGCGATTCCATCGGGTGCGCAGTGATGAAAGATTTGTGAAGGGGCCACAGTCAGGCAGTGGCGGTGGTAGCATCTGAGCTGATGGGCATGAGGGAGATAGCGATTCCGGTATCAGCCAGGTGAAGAAGAGCGTCAGCGTAACCTGCATTGGAGCAAAGCGAAAATCAGGAGCCATGCTTCTTGCAATGTTCCTGTGCCCGCTTCTGCCGTCCTCAACTGTGCTTCCCTTCTCTTGGCACCCATTCTGTTACCCTAATCGTCCACCGGTTATCTGACCTGTGCACTACTTGGCCTGCCCCCCAGCTCCATTCTTTTCTCTTAATGTCGATTAGGATATTGGCTATACCCGTTTGCTCTCTGATCCAAACCGCTCTCTTTCTGTCTCTTAATGTTATGCCTAGCATTCTTCATTCCATCGCGCTTTGCGCGGTCCTTAATTTGTTCTTAAGCTTCTTTGTTAGTCTCTGCCCCATATGTCAGCACTGGTAAAATGCACTGACTGTACACCTTTCTTTTCAATGATAATGGCAAGCTTCCAGTCAGGAGCTGACCATGTCTGCCGTATGCTATCCAACCCATTTTTATTCTTCTATGCATTTCCTTCTCATGGTCAGAGTTCCCTGTGATTAATTGACCTTGGTAAGCATACTGCTTTACTGACTCTAGAGGCTAACTGGCGATCCTGAACTCTTGTTCCCTTGCCCAGCTATTCATGATTATCTTTCTCTTCTGCATATTAATCTTCAACCCCACTCTTACACTCTCTCTGTTAAGGTCCTCAATCATCTCCAGTGTAGCCGAACAGAACAATGTCATCTGCAAACCAAAGATTGCTGATATATTCACCGTCGATCCTTACTCCTAAACCTTCCTAGCTGAATAGCTTGAATATTTCTTCGAAGCACACAGTGAGTAGCATAGGAGAGATTGTGTCTTCTTGTTTGACCCCTTTCTTTTTAGGCATTTTCCTACTTTTCATGTGTAGAATTAAGGTAGCTGCGAAATCTCTGTAGATATTTTCCAATAATGCCTCTATGACTGCTGGCATCTCTACTGAATCAAATGTCTTTTCGTAATCTGTGAAAGCCATATGGAGTGGCTTATTGTACTCTGCAGATTTCTTGATAGCCTGAGTAATGACATGGATGTGATCCATTGTAGAGTATCCTTTCCTGAAGCCAGCCTGTTCCCTTAGTTGACTAAAGTCCAGTGTTGCCCTTATTCTATTGGGGATTGTTTTGGTAAATATTTTATATAATGCTGGGAGTAAGCTAATGGGCCTATATTTTTTCAATTCTTTAGTGTCTCCCTTTTTTGTGGATTAGTATAATGTTTGCATTCTTCCAGTTTTCTGAGACCTTTGCAGTCGATAGACATCTCGTATAAAGAGCCTCCAATTTTCCAATCTTTATGTCTCCTCCATCTTTGATTAAATCGACTGTTATTCCATCTTCTTGTGCCGCTCTTCCTCGTTTCATGTCTTGCAAGGCCCTTCTGACCTCATCGCTAGTTATAGGAGGAGTTTCTGTATCCTGTTCATTACTGTTTCTAATTGAGGTATCCTGACTTCTCTGGGTACCATACAGGTCAGTATAGATTCGTCCACTTGTTTTACAATATCTTTAAGATTGCTGATGATATTACCCTGCTTATCTTTCAGTGCATGCATCTTGGTTTGTCCTATGCCAAATTTCTTTCTCACTGATTTCAAGCTGCGTCAATTCTTTACGGCTTCAGTCTTTCTCACATTATAGCTTCGAATATCACTTATTTTCGCCTTGTTGATCAGTTTTGACAGTTCCGCGAATTCTATCTTATCTCTTGAGTTGGACACTTTCATTTTTTGTCGTTTCTTTATTAGGTCCTTTGTTACTTGGGACAGCTTGCCTACTGGTTGCCTTGGTGCCTTGTCTCCCACTTCAATTGCCTCCGCAGGGGCATCTGCGTCAGCAGGCGTTTGGTGTGTTGCGACACCACGTACCCGAGCACACAAGGGTTGGACCCTCCCGCGTGTAGCCATGCGCGGCTTAGCCGTGTCTGGGGAAAGGGGGATCCTGGGGGTTGAGCTGATGCTGGTTGTTTGGACCTTCAAGGCCCCCCGGCGGAGGCAGCACACCCCATTGGCCTCTGCTTCACATAGACGGCACCCCCGGACTAACCCACCCGGGGGAAATCGGAAGTTGCCTTTTCCTGTATCTCTCTCCCTCCACTCTTCGTCTTTCTCTTACTTTTCATCTTTTCTGTCTTCTCCTAGCTTCCATTTACTTCCAATTTTTCCAGGCAGCAAGGATTAACCTTGTGTGAATAACCAACCTTGGTTATCTCATATTTGGTTATAGTGGTAACGTACAGCTGACGTTTGCAGGACCTGTTTTTACAGTCCCTGTAATGTCCCCTTGTAGGGCTCCACGATGGGTGCTTGGCGTTATTGCCGAAAATTACATTATTCTATGGCTAGTTCCTTCCCTCCCCTCCGAGATTGCCCTCAGAAAAGAGGGCGCACCAGAGATGTATTTCAGTTTTTTGGACAACAAAGACCCAACTTCCCACGATTTCACGTCATTCATTCGGAAAAGTCAGATAAACAAATACGCACAATCTCCCCATTTCTAGTTTCGAAGTCTTTAACTGAGGCTCTTGGTCCAAGGGACAAGGCATCAAGGATGGCAAGTGGAGATCTCCTTTTGGAGCTCCGTGACCTGAAACAATACGAAAAGCTACCCAATCTAGTGCCCTTTGGAGACTTTCAAGTGACAGTGACTCCGCACCGCACTATGAACACTACACGCGGCGTTGTCTCAGATGATGACCTGATTCATCTGAGAGAGGCAGAGCTCCTAGAGGGCTTGAATGAGCAAAATGTAATTAATGTGAAAAGAATAAAGATGAGGCGCGATGGTAAAGAAATTGCAACCAAACACCTAATTCTCACCTTCAATTCAAGTGTCCTGCCCAAATCAATCGAGGCCGGGTACATAAAGCTTCGTGTCAGGCCTTACGTGCCTAATCCACTCCGGTGTTTCAAATGCCAGCGCTTCGGTCACAGCTTGCAGAGCTGCCGAGGCTGCCAAACTTGTGCTAAGTGCAGTGCCAAAGAACACACTACTGAAACTTGTGAGAACGCTCTCCACTGTGTAAACTGTGATGGGGAGCACGCCGCGTACTCGCGGTCATGCCCATCCTGGAAGAAAGAAAAAGAAATCGTAGCGATCAAAGTGAAAGAAAATATCTCATTCAAGGAGGCATGCACGCGGGTAGCATACCTGCCAAAGAAAAGCTTTGCCGAAGTGGTGCGTCAGGGGGCAGTGTCACAACGGCCTCCGGCGGCTGTCCGACCCACAAGCAGTGAGTCAGCAGCTACGCCATCTACCCCCGTGGTGGTTGCAGCTAACGCTGCTCCGTCAACCCAGAATGAGTGATCATCGACCCCGAAGATTGGCGCAGCCGAGGCTGCCCCGGCCTCCCCGGCCCCTTCCTGCGCTGGCAACAGCCGGCGCAGCCAAATCCCTCAGGGAGCTCCATCGACCTCCGGGCTGGTGGGCGCAGGGGTCTTGTCCTCCAAGGTGGGACTCTCTTTGGTAACTTCTCGCTCGCAAGAGCACGCGTTCGGCACCTCACAAGAGGCAATGGACACAACACCTATCCTCAATTCGCACCAAGCGCCTAAGGAGCGGCGAGGCTCCCTCGAATGCTCCAGAAAGGGCAAAGTTCCCGTTACAGAGCCTTGAAAGGGCTCTGTAATTTAATCTCTGTAATTTCGATAATCACTACTTCTGTTTCTGTACACACAGCACTTATTGACTTCCAATATGGATACACAAATAATTCAATGGAACGTCAGAGGTCTTCTTAGGAACCTTGATGATGTGCAAGAGCTTATCCAAAAACACAATCCAAAAGTTCTGTGTCTACAGGAAACACACCTAAAACCGCAACATACAAACTTTCTCCGCCCGTATGTCAAGTTTCGCAAAGATCGCGATGATGCTGTCGTATCATCAGGCGGTGTTGCCATTTTTATTCATAAAAGTATTTCCTGTCAGCGTTTACAGCTACAAACACCCCTTGAAGCAGTGGCGGTTCGAGCTGTTCTTCTAAGTAAACTTGTCACCATTTGCTCCCTTTACGTTCCTCCACACTACAAATTAAACATACATGAATTTCAGTCATTTATAGACGAATTGCCAGAACCTTATGTTGTTCTTGGTGATTTCAATGCGCACAGCTGCCTGTGGGGCGACTCTCGTATAGACGTGCGAGGTCGTCTTGTTGAACAGTTCCTTTTTTCTTCTGGTGCGTGCTTGCTGAATAAGAAGGAACCCACATATTACTTTCTAGCAAACAGAACCTTTTCTTCAATAGATCTTAGTATAGTTTCCCCGTCTATACTGCTTGAACTTGAATGGGAAGTTACGAACAATCCTTACGGGAGCGACCACTTCCCCATACTGATAAGAACATCTAAAGAAAACGAATATCCTCCACAAGCTCCTAGGTGGAAGATACACACAGCCGACTGGGAGAAATTTCGAACTCTTACTAGCATCGCATGGGATGAAATGTCTTCTTTAGAAATTGATGCTGCTGTGGAGTATCTTACAGCATTCATAATAGATGCCGCATCAAAATGCATATCCGAAGTGAGTGGTTTAACATGCAAACGACGTGTACCGTGGTGGAACAGCGAATGTAGGATCGCCCGTAAGAATCAGAACAAGGCATGGGGGTTGCTACGCGCTTCTCCCACTGCTGAGAATCTTGTCAACATTTAAAAAATAAAGTCCCAAGGCTGGCGAACCCGCCGACAGGCCAGAAGAGAAAGTTGGCACAAGTTTTTATCGAGTATTAACTCGTTTAGAAATGAGGCCAAAGCCTGGAACAGGGTTAATAGGATTAGAGGGCGGCAAACACATTCACTTCCTCTGGTAAACACACAGGGCGATACACTGCAAGACCAGGTAGACTCACTTGGGGAGTATTTCGAGAGCGTGTCAAGTCCAACAAATTATTCACAATCCTTTCTCAAACGCAAACAAATAGAAGAATGTAAGCCTTTCATCAGAAAATGTTGTCAGAATGAACCATACAACCGTCCTTTTAGTATTGCAGAGTTGAGAGCTGCCTTGAGTGCATGCAAGAGCTCTGCACCAGGATCGGACAGAATAATGTATGAAATGATCAAAAACCTACACAATGACAGGCAAGTTGCACTTCGCACTTTTTAACACTATTTGGGCTGTGGGATACCTTCCAACCACATGGAAACAAGCCATTGTGGTCCCTGTTTTGAAACAAGGCAAAGACCCTTCCTCAGTGGCAAGTTACCGTCCGATAGCCCTCACAAGCTGCCTTTGTAAGGTATTTGAAAAAATGATTAATCGGCGACTAATTCACTTCCTTGAACTGAGCAAAATGCTAGATCCCTATCAGTGCGGCTTTAGAGAAGGGCGGTCCACAACCGATCATCTTGTACGTATTGAAGGATATATTTGCGACGCTTTCGTACACAAACAGTCTTTCCTATCTATATTTCTCGATATGGAGAAGGCGTACGACACAACATGGCAGTACGGAATCTTGCGAGACTTGTCGAGAATGGGCATCCGTGGCAATATGCTAAAACTGATAGAAAGTTACCTGTCCAACCGTACCTTCCGCGTGAAAGTTGGGAATGTACTATCACGTCCATTTATACAGGAGACTGGTGTACCCCAGGGAGGTGTGCTCAGCTGCACGCTCTTTATAGTTAAAATGAACACACTCTGCGCTTCATTACCACCAGCTATATTTTATTCCGTGTTCGTAGATGACATACAAATTGGTTTTAAATCCTGTAACCTTGCAGTGTGCGAAAGACAAGTACAGCAGAGTTTGAACAGGATATCTAAGTGGGCAGACGAAAATGGATTTAAAGTCAACCCCCACAAGAGTTCATGTGTCCTCTTCACAAGGAAGAGAGGCCTGGTCCGAGATCCTTGCGTAGAACTGGGCGGACAACAAATTCCTGTAAACAAAGATCACAAATTTCTTGGTGTTATACTTGACTCCAGGCTTACTTTCATTCCTCACATAAAACATCTTAAAGAAAAATGTCTTAGGACAATGAACTTACTTAAAATCCTATCCCACACAACGTGGGGTAGCGACAGACAGTGTTTATTGAATATTTACAGGAGCCTAGTTCGATCATGGTTAGATTATGGTGCCGTAGTATATCACTCTGCCGCACCGAGCGCGCTTAAAATGTTAGACCCTGTTCACCATCTTGGTATCCGTCTGGCCACTGGCGCATTTAGGACAAGCCCCGTTGAATGTCTATATGTAGAGTCGGATGAGTGGCCACTCCATCTTCAGAGAACAAACATCAGCTTAACGTATTTTCTCAAGGTTCGCTCTAATAAGGAACATCCGTGTTTCACAACCGTTAACAACTTGACGTGTGAAACACTTTTTCATAATAGACCATCTATGAGACTTCCTTTCTCATTGTGTGCAAGAGAACTTAGTATGGAAATGGATGTTTCAGTTCTCGAATATCACTTAATGCCTCCAGCTAAGCTAGTACCGCCCTGGGAGTGGCAGGTGATAGACTGTGATGTATCCTTTGTGGAGGTCACAAAGCATGCTCCTGACCTCGAAATCGCCATGCATTTCCGTGAGCTTCAATCGAAATACTGCTGTTCCGAATTGTACACAGATGCATCAAAATCACATTCTGGTGTATCTTATGCTGCTGTTGGTCCCTCTTTTTCTAAATTTGATGTATTGAACCCCTTAACGAGTATCTTCACTGCAGAAACCTATGCCGTACTGTCTGCAGTAAAACATAAATAAATTAAAACTCGACAGAGCAATAGTATTTACAGACTCGTTAAGTCTTGTAAAAGCGCTGAACTCTTTACAAAAGCATACAAATCCTGTTTTCATTGAACTTTACTCGCTCTTATGCAATATTTATCTATCTCATAGACACGTAGTAATATGCTGGGTGCCTGGACATAGGGCCATAGAGGGTAATGTGTTAGCTGACAAAATGGCCACATCACTCACATCACTAACCACTTTTCCTACGGCTGCTGTCCCTGTCACAGATCTGAGGCCTTTTTTAAGAAGGAAACTACGACAACACTGGAAGCGCATGTGGAACGCAGAAACAAATAATAAACTGCACGTTATAAAGCCACAGTTAGGTTTTTGGCTTTCTTCAACAAAATCTCGGCGAACAGATGTCTTATTCTGTCGCCTCAGAATAGGGCACACATTTGGTACCCACAATTTTCTGCTTACTGGAAATGAACCGCCAACCTGTGGTCGATGTGGTGAGAGGCTGACCGTCCTCCACGTCCTCTTGGAGTGTCGGAAAGCTGAATTTGAAAGAAAGAAACATTTTCCACTTGCATACCGTTATTACATCCCTCTACACCCGGCTATGTTTCTCGGTAAAGAACCGCTCTTTAACACCAAGGCAGTCCTCAACTTCTTAAATGATGTTGTTCTGCACGTTATAAGCCCATTAAATTCGTAGAGCATCCTCGCTCCAGAGAATGCCGCTGCGATAATTCTTTTGCATAGCACATGCCTCCAGGCCCTTGTGTTTCAAGGGCTCTAAGGAGGCAGTGGTGCTCTAGCATTTCTTATAAACTGATATATTTTACCTATCGTACCATTCTTTTAAATGCATCTAAATGTTCATAGGACAAGTCATACGTCATCGCCATAATTTTATTATATAGATTTTATGCACTTTAGAGCGTATATTTTAAGGCCCCTTTACAGCCACGTCACACCAATTTCATAGTAATCATAATTACACAGCAAACTCATTACCACAGACATGGCGCTCTTTGGCCATACCTGGCCCTTGTGCCATGAAACACCATAAATCATCATCATCCCACTTCAATTGCTGCGAAGCCAGCCTAGTTACAGTTTCATTCATTATCTCTATGTCATCTTCATCTCTTTGTCCTAAGGCTGCATATTTGTTTGCAAGTACCAGCCTGAATTTGTCTACACTTACCCTTACTGCCTATAGGTTGACCTGTTTCTTCTTGACCAATTTTACTCTTTTTCTATTCAAATTGAGGTGAATCCTAGCCCTCGCTAACCTATGATCACTGCACTTTACCCTACCTATCACTTCTACATCCTGCACTATGCTGGGATCAGCAGAAAGTGTGAAGTCAATTTTATTTCTTGTTTCATCATTAGGGCTTTTTCAGGTCCACTTTCTGTTGCTATGCTTCCTGAAAAAGGTGTTCATTATTCGCAGGTTATTTCTTTCTGTGAATTCTATCAGCATCTCTCCTCTAGCGTTCCTAGAATCGACACCGTAGTTGCCAATTGGTTGTTCATCAGCCTGCTTTTTCCCCACTTTTGCATAGAAGTCGCCCATTACTACAGTATACTCAGTTTGCTCTTTTCTCACCGCTAATTCAACATCTTCATACAACTGATCTGCTTCCTCATCATCGTGACTGGATGTTGGAGCGTAGGCTTGTATACTACCTTTAATATACGCCGCTTATTAAGTTTGATTACTACTACTGCTACCCTCTCACTAATGCTGCAGAATTTGTCAATGTTGGCCGCTATATCCTTATAGATTAGGAATCCTACCCACATTGCATATTATCTGGCAGACCTCTGTAGCAGAGAACATGGTCGTTATCCAGCTATGTATAAGCCTCACCAGTTCTTCTAATCTCACTAAGACCGATGAATCCGTAAATTGCATTTTCCAAAGATCTGTGGGTATTAATTGGTCTTGCTTAAATGCTTATTTAGTGTCCTTGTTTATTCACACAATATTTGCAGAAGTCCTTGTTAGCACTGTCGTCTCCATAGCATTCCTTGCTTTCCTATGAGTGCTCCACTTGTGCCAAAGCCTTTACTGCCGCACCTGAACACTAAATGTGCAGCAGAAGTATCAAGAGCAGACAGTGTGTGCTGTAAAATTTAGCATAGCATTTCTTTTTCTCTACACTACGTGCCTCTCGCAAATGTGTTATCAAAACAGTGGGACATTGCAGCTTGAGCTTATCTTGCCGACAGTACATCCTTGCCGAGCACTTATTATGTTATCTTTTTTAATCTAGCTGAAATCATCGAACGCAGACAATATATGTATAGCATGAAACACCTCAAGCAGCACTGTATGCAACTACAAGTATGAGGGTAGCCCAGCGTAAATATTGTTGGCTGAAGCTTCGCTCTTCCTGCTTTAATGGCATGTCGAGCACAATAAGAAAACCTCACTTGATTTTTGCTTTCAATGCCATTGAATAGATGGTTATCTGTGTTTCTGTTTATTGTAAACTTAGTGACTGACAACATTAAGTCTACCTGACCTGTATGAAAATTGTGAGCATGTACTGCTTCATTCACTGTTGACAGTAAACATTGTAAGCTTACATGTTTCAAGTGTTTTTCTTTTTTTGCCAATTGAGGCCTCTGGGTCAGCTTGTGACATAATAAAGACATCTGTAGTCATGTTAGAGTACTGTAGACGTGATTACCGCCCCGAAAGCGGTAACAAAATGCTTAAAACCAGCAAGTGAGCAGCACGACCAGCCCCACCAGCCACTGCTGCAATGGCCATATTGCTCACTGATGGATGCTATGAGTGTCCCCTTTGGAACAGGGTGGGGGCTGCCCCACCAAGCTCTCGTTACTGTATTGCATTATGTCCTGACTATGTTAAAAAGGGGAAAAAAATCCACAGTGAATTCTCATAAACAAACTATTGTGAACTTTGTTTTTACATGCCTCCATGTTTGTCGTTTCCCTACTCCCACTAATCTGTAATGCAGACATGATTACTTTCCCCTGCTCTTGCTGAACTCAAGGGCTTCAAGGAGGTCAGAGATTCCTTAATCGACTGCTGAGCAGATATCTTCATATTCTACTAAAACATGCTCCATTGTTTCGCTAGCTTTACCGCAGCAAGCACATGCTTCTTCTTTCTTATATCTCGCTTTATAAGTTGTGTGTTCTGAAGCACCTGATCTCGCTTAGAAAAGTAATGGGCTTCCCTTTGAGTTATATATTAGTTTATATTTTGTCACCACCATCCCTCGGTCGTATTGGCCTCGAGCTCCACCACTGGAAAAGCTGGCGCCACCGTCGGCGTGACGTGCTAGGAGGGATCACGTGGACATAGCGGCCGCGTCGGCTGCTTCGGGCGCACCGAAGCGAGCTGAAAACGAGTTTAAATTCCCTCGTACGCTGCGGTCCTCATTTAGTGGTGAAATTTTCCCGCTTCGAGTGTCTCCTTTACAACGCTTGAAAGCACTACAATAGGTAGTGGCTGCCTTTGAATGCGCGCAACATGGTAGGCTACTGCTCGGTGCCGCAGGGCCGGACGCACGTAACGGAGGCCGGTGTCAGCCTTATTCACACGTAGCCGCAGGACAAGAAGCTGTGTGAAGCTTGGCTCGCGAAACATAAAACCGGCAAACAGTCATCGGCTACAACTCGGGTATGTAGCAAGCACAGATGCGAGGAAGATTTCTGCCACGGCGCCCGGTCTGCGATGTTCTGAAAACGCGCACTGAGGCGCTCGCCTGAGTCCGCTGCCCGACTAATGTCGTGACGGTTTGGTCTATGAACTTGTCGATACTGGCAAGTTCAGTGAAGTGGAAAGGCAGCGGTAAGAAGCACATTTAAAAGAAGCATGGCATATGGTCATGTTTGTGTTATGAATTAATGCACTGGATTACAAAAAAGGAGCAGCGGGAAATTGCATGCTGGTCAAAGAATTTAGAAGAAAAAAAAAAAAGATTTAATTGTCGCGACGGCACATCACAGTCCCCGTAGGCGTCGAAGTCTCTACAAGTCTCTACAATGAAATTATTTTTGAACAGCTGTAACAGCGCCCATGCAACTATGGTTGCTTGTATACTGTAATATGCTCATTTTCTGCGGCCTAAAGCTCATGGCACGGTGCGAAAACGCGCGCGCGGAGAAAGTGAAGCAGTGCGCGGACAAGCATGCAGACGCGCAGTCGGTCGCTGCGAATCTGCGCGATCGCTGCATTGAGGCTCCGTTCTATTACACTCCATTTAGTTATACAAACACTATAAGAACATATTTCACATAGTTTGCTCTCAGCGTTTACCTACCTTTCACGCAAGAAGCCGGTTCGGGAGACTCCATCGCAGCGACCGCACGCAGTAGCGTTCACTGTACGTATTCGGTAAAGAGATAGCGCCTGTAAACGATTGTGTGCTTTCAGTTTGCCCAAGATTATTACTTAGACAGCAAGAAACTGCTATCCTTTCGAAAGTACTTACAGAAATGTCCGGGAGAGCTCGCATGTGGTGTTTTCAGTGAGCGCTGACAGCAAAACCTATGAGGAGCGCGCCACGTGATCCCTCATACTACGCCAGCGAGGCGCTCCGATAGATGGCAACTCCAGAACTCCTCGCCGCCAATACTTAAGTTCACAACGCCACCGCCACTCTTATTTCTGTTGCACTGTGGAAGGTACGGTTTTCCGTCTGTAAGTTTACATAGGTGTTCTGTGGTGAGGACCTGGTCCCTTTAGGGCTGGACAGCAGCAAGTTTTCGGTCTCGCTGCTCTGCAGCGCCCTTGGAGGAAAAAGAAAAGGAAAGCGGCGGCCCCGCGCGAACTTAGAAAGTGACTTTGCCGCGATGCGCTCCCTGCGCCCAAAACGTGCTGTGCTATGGCGCCGCAATGAAATTAACAAACGCAATCCGCATAAGCCTCAGTGACAGCGCAAGCGTGCCACGCAAACGTCTGTGTATCATTAAACAATTCATAGGGAAGTCGGGTACTAAACGGAAGCAGAGTGGGACAAGAGGACGATCGAAAACTCTGGCAATATTTTTGCTTCGCGTTACCAATTGTGCAATCCTTGACACGCAGCATCGCCGCTGCCCAGCCTGCTAGTGAGAATGTCAAACATCATGCTCCAACAGTGAAACTGAGTGTGAAAATACGAGCTGCAACTGCGCCGCACGGCTTTAGGGCGGCATCTGTATGCGCGGCACGCGATGGTCATGGAACGTATCCATGTCCCTTCCCACGTATAGATGCACGCCACTACATGCTCGTGGTGAGCCCACAAATTTTCGCACATTGTGTCCGTTCTGCTAGTTTGATCAAGCGGTAGGCGCGGGGTGAGCGTAACACTTGGTGCACAGCCCTTGTCTATCTCGTTTCACCGGCAGAAGCGGCGGCCCAGCAGCTGCGGCGTGCTGCGGAAAAGGGCGACGTGGCAACTCTGGAGCGGCTGCTGGACTCGGACCCATCTCTGGCAATGCGCACCGATGCCGACGGCTACACGGCGCTGCATCGGGCCTGCTATGCCGATCAGCTGGAGGCCGCGCGGCTACTGCTTGAGAGGGCTCCGGACACCTTGGAGTGGCCCACGGTCGACTGTTGGCGCCCGCTGCACTCGGCTTGCAAGTGGGGCGCACTCAATTGCGCGCGGCTGCTAGTCGACTGGGGCGCCGACGTGAACGCGCCCAGCGAAGGCGGCCTGACGCCGCTGCACCTGGCGGCCAGCCAGGCACGTTCTCGGGCCCTGCTCGAGCTGCTGCTGTGGTCACCATTCGCCAATGTCGATGCGCGCAGCCGTGCGGGCGACCGACCCGCTGACTTGGCCCACCGCCATGGCCCATGGGCCAGCCTGTTCGCGCTGCACGCCCCGGCGGTCAACCACTTCTGATGACGACTTGCCTCGAAGACGTGTCACGAGTGTGCGCGAGGATGCACTTCGTTTTGCGACACGACAAGGAACGGTAACGACTGCCAAACCTTGCTGTGCTGTTCAGGTGTGTTCATTCCCTGCGGCTTACAGAGATCCTGATCGTCTTCACAGTTAACTTGCCACGGTTCCTCCTAATTATGGAATGGGCAGATTAAACAATAATGTTGACCTTCTTCCTTTCTTTCCTTCCATTTTTGCATCTGCAGAAGGTTATTGTGTCCCCGCAGGAACTGTATCTGTCACTGTAACCAGGCATTCTTACTGTCACTTTGCTGAAGTGGCAACAGCAACTGCAAGCACCATGCTCAATTTGTGGATCATTTTTTTTTGCCTGAATACAAGAAACAGTATTCTGACTACCGTAAAAACCGGACTATAGGTCGGACCGGAATATAGGTCGATCCCCCAACTAACGAATCCTCAAAATGAAAAAAAAAAATTCAATGGCAAAAGTACTGAAAGATATGACACCCTTACCTTGAAACAAATGCGACTCAGGGGGTTGCACAATGGTGACAGTATTTATTTAAATGCTGATCGCAAGTGCACCTGGGCAAGTTTTTAGCGGTATCGCGCGACCATCGACACGCGTGCTTGTCAACACCTTATTAACGGCGCTGAGCAGCGAAACAAACGAGATACGCGCATGTGTACACACGCCCTTACTTTCGCTATTTCGCCGCTCCGTGCCGTGATGATAAGGTGCTGATAAACACGCGGGTCGATGGTCGCGCGATACTGTTAGAAATTCGTCGGGTGTACAGTACACAGAAGGGCACGAAATGCGCAAGCGCTACTCCGAATCAGAGCAACGCCTTTGATCAGAGTCGGATGACGAGTGCTTCTCGCTGCCCAGTCCATAGGCGCGTGCGATCTCTACCGCTTTCAAACGGATGCATTCGGCAGTCACAGGCAGCGATCTTACACGCAGCTCGCGGACGGACTCCGCAATCTTGCCTTCCAGTTCTGCAGTCCGCTGCGATCCGGCACGAAATGACGTTTTCTTTTGGTTGCTGCAAGTTGTAATACGTTGCTTTCGCCTCCGCCACTACCGAATGCTCTTTTCGGATACTTCAAGTTCGCGCTGTGCCGCCAGGTTGCCGTGGGCTTCCGCGTACTCAATCGCCTTTTTCTTGAAGGCGACGGTGAATTGATGTCGGCTTCCGCTCATTTTGAAACAAAATGAAAATGCAGCCTTCAATTAATATAACATTGCGACAATGGAAACGCGAAATTCCGGTGCCACAACGTCGCCATGCCGCCATAGACGCCGCGCTGCTGCTGATGGCGATGGCGGCTGTTTACTTCATCCGCCCATTGTTGCAAGACTTCCGTAGTTTTTCCGCCAATGTCCGGTATATAAGTCGAGGGTCGACTTTTCGCGATGGTTTTTTGAAAAAAAGTTCGACCTATATTCCGGTTTTTACGGTACTTTTGAGTGCTGAATGGCTAAGCCAGCAAGCAAAATGACTGTCGCTTCAGTAAAGCGTCATGCCAGCCACCACGCCACACAGAAGCAGTGATGTAGCCAGAAATTCGAGGGGGTGGGGGAGGGTCCCGCCATCAACTTCCCCTCCTCCATCTCTCTCTCTCTCTCTCTCTCTCTCTCTCTCTATATATATATATATATATATATATATATATATATATATATATATGGTTGTGTGTGTGTGTGTGTGTGTGTGTGTGTGTGTGTGTGGACTTTCCAGGTTTTTTAACAAAAATGTGACGAGGAGAACACAGAAGCCATTTGTCTAGCTTGGTTATACAGCCAGGCGGTCGCAAACTGAGGATAAATCGTTATGTCAGTATTTAATTAAATTCGATAATTAACTTTTTATTTACTGCAGTTAGCATGTAGGCTTATATTGAAAACTCAGAGCCAGGGTGATTTGGTGACTATTCCATTTTGTGCAATTTTAGTAACGCGCCTGTGTCCTGAGGTATACACGTCTGCAATTTCAGCCCAAGTCGTCTAATTATATATGCGAGGCACTTCCCTAGTGTGATACAGCTGTAGCGTATGGTTTTCTGTCTGAGAAGAATGTGAGGTGATAGCCGACGGCGATTACTTTTCGTTCTTGGCCAGCATTTCCCTGCTTGGCCAACGAAACCGAAGAATGACTGTGTGAGCAACGTGAGACGAGCCATGTTTCTTTCAGCAACTGCTAGTAGAGTGGGTGATAAGACGCCGTGTCGCTTAAGAGTTCTTATGCACTAAGGTGCAGCCATACTGCTCTGCTTCTTTTTATAATAATGGAAGCTTTGTTTGCACAATGATTGAAATTGATACCATCTCACAACATACAGCGACAGCGTCAGCTGCCCTACAGCAGATTATTAACCACTAAAGTTTCCAGGGCGCCTTGCATGTGCATAAAGAGAATTGAAGACCCTGCATTGTCAGTGCTTAGGAAACGCGGGTTAATGGCCGTGTTCTCTATGTCACCTTCTTAAAGTTAGAACGCATGTACCAGTCCTCATGACATAGCATGAAATTGTGTGAACATAGTCAAATTCATATTTATTTAGTTACACAGCTCCGATTCTGGCATTACTTCGGAAGAAGTGGGAATAAAAGAAGAACAACAAAAAGTACAGTGTAAATCCATGGCCTACATACAAACAAAACATACGAACATTTAAGAAATTTGCTTCAAATATATCTTTGCTTACACAATATTTTAGTTTCGAGTGATATGAAATCTTATTCAACTGAATTATGACAATTGTCAAGAAACCAACGGTTTAAAAATGTTCGAAATGCTTGCCTTCTCCCGCAACACACCGCTCTCGCGTCGAGTCGACAACTCTGCGCAGCATTTACGGGTTGATGCTTCTACAGGCGGTAACTATTCTCCTCTTCATGTCGTTGACATCGGTGGGCTCAACAGCGTAAATGCGATCTTTCACATAGCCCCACAAAAGGAAGTCCAGTGAAGGGAGATTAGGGGATCTCAGTGGCCAAACATCTCTCCTTTGCGTCCAATCCACTGCCATGGAAAGTTGCAGTTCAACCAGTTCTTTACAGTGGAGGAGAAATGGGGTGGGGCCGTGTTATGCTGAAACCTAACTTGCCGCAGTTCGTTGAGAGGGAGACTCGAGAATGGTCTCATAGTGGGTGCCACCGTCTCACATGCGTAACTACATGGCTGGGGCTGAAATTTCAGACGTGCATATCTCGGAACACAGGGGCATTACTAAAATTGTACAATATACAATAGTCACCAAAAGGCACCGCCTCCGAGTTTTCAATATAAATACATACATGCTAACTGCAGTAAATAGAAAGTTAATTATCGAATTTAATGAAATACTGACACTACAATGGCAATTATCCTCACAGTTTGTGACCGCCTGGCTGCATAACCTAGGTAGGAAAATCACCTCTGTGTACTCCTCGTCATATTAAAAAAAAAAAAAAATCTGGAAAGTCTAACTTCGAACACCCTGCATATATATATATATATATAGAGAGAGAGAGAGAGAGAGGAAGGCGGTGTCACATGTATAGTCACAATACATGCGACTCCGCCTTCTTGCCCTGCATGGCTGCCAAAGGCCGCTGTAAATCTGCCAAGGCGCCAAAAATCAATCACTGTCACAACTGTTCCTCTCGGTTTGATGTGTGTAAGAACGACCGGGCACCCGGTCTGGTGTCTTCACTACCAGGGCCGAACTGCCATTTTTTTGTAAACCCTGATGAAGATTGATCGGTCCACCGATTTAAATAAATACTTGTTAAATACTTGTTCTGTTTACCTTGTAGCACCACTCAAGTTATATATATATATATATAAACTGGCATTCCTCGGGTAAGAATGCTTTAACAACGAGGATGCACGTGTTGCAGCCACTTTGCATTAAACTGTGCTATCATCCTTATGCTATTTTAAAACGATAGTTAAAGAAAAAAATTTTTCGTTTGTGAATTGATGCATTTGTATAACGTATGTCAATGACCTATGTCGATGGTACATGACTTGGAAAAACAGGGCCATACAAAATCAAGACAGCGCACTATCGTGTGTCATCTCGTTTGCAGGCGAGGCCAGGCTTGTTGCTGCCCAGGTAACAGCAGAGATCACCATTGTTTTCCAGCCAGAACTTCTAGTGCCTAGTACAGCCACGGCTACAAATGGGAGAGGGCAGGCGCTATTTTTCAAGTTTCCTATCACTCAATCAGGCTTTCGGCGTTGTGGGCATGCTATATTATTATATAATTAAAAATAAAGGAACGAAACTTTGCGGTAGAGCTTCGATAGTATCATATGATGCAAGTTTCGCTCACTTTTGGTGACCTGCTGTCCGATTTGTTTGAAGAGATCTTTGGAAGTAAC
Source organism: Dermacentor albipictus (assembly GCF_038994185.2). Lineage (NCBI taxonomy): Eukaryota > Metazoa > Arthropoda > Arachnida > Ixodida > Ixodidae > Dermacentor > Dermacentor albipictus. The sequence continues at coordinate 199,408,083 of NC_091822.1, read as the reverse complement.
TTGCGATCATAGTATCGTAACCATCATGCAATGCATATTGTTATTTGATCACACTCGGGAACTGATAAGGGAGGCGGTCCGAAGCAGGGCTGCTTCCTGTTTAGAAGCCTTTGTGAAAATTATGGCATCCATTGTTCGCAGTAAAATAAGGGCCAGTAGCTCCCAGAGATTTGAAGGCGTTGTGCCTCCTGACACTCGTCTATTCCGAAAATTGGCAAAACGTTTAGTTAGGATGGGCTCTTCGAAGCAAGTAACACGTATTACCACGTGGTAGGTGAGCATCAGCTAAACAGCTGGCCACAGCTGTCTGGTGCTGAGCGATCTTGCAGTCACGAGACGCTCTCCCTATGTCGATAACTATCTACCAACTTCGTTCTCGATGCCTTTTATGTGCGTCCCCCCTCCTGATGAGGTGAGAAGGTGAGGACACGACAGCAGTTACGGGGAAACTGGTTAAACTTCAGTTCTAGATACGGTGACATATGACAACCACCCCATCCTTCGGACTGCCACAAGCCCCCGCCTTGCTTTCATATTCAAGCTTTCCCCCTCATCCATATCACTCTTTCAGAGCCCACCTCCTGAAACTTCCGTGGGACAAGGGGGGAGTCGAACCTCCCGTTCGACCCCCTTTCGGCTATGCCAATGCACAGAAGTACCCTCGAAAGTGGTCATTCGAAAATGCAGCATCAAGGTTATCTGATAATAAAGGAACTGAAAACTGGGCAGAATGTGTTATGAGATGATAAAAGTGAAATGACCATTATTAATAGTGGTAGAATTCATGGTAGGATCCCACATTTCGTGGGATCCGCATATTTTTTTCCAGTAAAAGCTTTCTGTGTTATATTTTGATCTCTCATGCTTCTATGTTGTTGCTGCACCTGTTGGGGGCTAAACTACGCTCTTTTGTGCCGAAGTTATTGCTAATAACGTCCCTGGTGTACCGCAGCCCGTCGTCTCCTTCGAAGGTGTTACTGTGCTGATCCGTCATAGCGGTTTGCGAGTTTTTAGTTGAAGCTCCGTGCTCTCTTACATGGTTCCAGAATCGTTTTGCTGCGCCTTTGTCTTTTTTGCTTATGTTATGCACCCAACGTCCACTTGTGCATTTAATTTTCTCTGGCACGAGATCATAGGCGCCGACTACGGTGGGGTTCCGGGGCTTTGCGAGCGTGCTTCTTTGACCCTGAAAAAAAAAAAAAAGAACACCTGCAGACTTCAGTGACCCCTTTGGCAATCTTTTATAACGGCGTGTGAAATGCACGTGAATAATATGTGTCTCAATATTGCTTCTCTTTCCAGTAAGCAATGCCAACCACTCATGAAAAAAAAGTCCCAATAATTTACATTTGTTAGGGATGGAGTTGTGTTACTCGAAGAAAACCTAGTGCATATTGTTTCCGGTACAGTGGAGTATCTGCCAACAGGCACATACCCAGGATTTTTTTCGGGGGGGGGGGGCATACCAAGGTAACTTTTTTACGCAAATGAGGGGGGGGGTACTTCTACTAATAAGTCAATTGTGAATAAGGCCCACCATTCACCATAACAATGTGTAAACCCGCAAAAGAGAATTGACATAAGGTGCATCTTAAGGGTACGCCCGTGAGATACACCTCTCCCTTACTTGGCAAAGAAGGAACCACATGAAATGAACTCGAGCATGACAGAAGCACAGGAAGAACACTGTCAAGAACAAGTAAACCAGCGAAAGTGTAAAATAAAGATATCTAGCAGCGTTTTTTGAATTAGCTCTGGAAGAATTATAGAAAAAAATATATATTTGCTGAACAATCACAGTTCTTTTGGATCCCTCGTTTACTGCTCTACCAAGTGCCAAAACCGACTCGTATTGTTATTTGGGAAGTTGCGTAACGATGCGTGGCTGCCAGTCCCATACAACCGCGTAGAGTGCAGGACGCTGCGATTCTCGACATACTGGGCCCACCGCGGAATATTAGAAAAACACCCACATAAGCATAGCAGAGAAGTGGCTACATCAGGGGGTTGGACTCATAATGGTGGAAGCGTCATTCAAAACACACCGAATCCTTCTCCACATCCGGTGGCGTTTTCTCTAATTTCTTTTTAAATAAAATGATGTTGATCCATAAATAGTTTCACAAGCAACAGTTAAATTTTTTAATTTTCGTTTTTTTCTTCTCGTTTGGCTGTTGCATCGGCTTTCTCCCTGAGCCGATGGCTTAATTTCTCAACTCCTTTCGACTGTTGTTTCCAGTTGCAAATTCTGATCAAGTAGTGCTGTACAATTAGAGAAAAGCCAGACGAGGTAACAGGTGACAGTCATATTGCTTGTGGGTTTAACGGTTATTGCAGGGCCTGATGATGGACGCTGTTTCGCGTTATTTTATTTTCCACCTTATCTAACCGATATTGCGGGTATATGGTTCCGAGGACCCGCCGTGGTTGCTCAGTGGCTATGGTGTTGGGCTGCTGAACACGAGGTCGCGGGATCGAATCCTGGCCATGGCGGCCGCATTTCGATGGGGACAAAATGTGAAAACACCCGTGTATTAGATTTAGGTGCACGTTGAAGAACCCCAGGTGGTCGAAATTGCCGGAGTCCTCCACTACGGCGTGCCTCATAATCAGAAAGTGGTATAGGCACGTAAAACCCCATACTTCTTCTAATGGTTCCGAGGATCTGCAAGCGTTGCGGCGAGCCGTCACTCGAGGAAATAATGAAGCAAAAGGAAAAGTTAAACGCAACTGGCGTTTTCTCCGGCAGACATTAATTCCACGAGTATACAGACCAGCTGACTACAAACCAAATCCCTTACCTGTCCCTGGATCAGTCTAAACAAAGAAGGTTGAACTAATGAAACAACAGCGATGCGCGTGATCGTTGAATAGATGGTGACAACTGAACTCATCTCGAGTTAATCGCGTGGGCACCGAATCCATGGGAAAACTGGCCTTCACAGCCCAGGAGGTGCCGATAACTACCGTCGTCCAAAAGGAGTGAAAAAAATTGACAACCATTCCACTCTGTGAAGCTGGAATGGCAGCGAGAGCTGACGACAATCAAAGCTATCAAACCATAAGCAAAGTTCTTCACCTCTGCCGCGGGTCGGCCTGAAGATAATGCAAAGCCGGGCCAACCCGCAGCAAAGGTGAAGCAGGCATTAAGCACTCCCTATACGTGGGCCGATCCCGAAGGCATGCCGGGCCCACCAACGGCGGAGGTGAAGCAGGCGTTGAGTGTTCCGCATACGGGGGTCCATTTCGAAGGTAGTGCAATGCCGGGCCGACCCGCGGCTGAAGTAAAGCAAGCATTAAGCACTCCCCATACATGGGCCCATCCCAAAGATTCAGGAGGCACGTTACAGGTTCCCAAGCCCACAGGTGCATATGCCATTGAGCTTGAACTATCTCCGCACTATCACCAGGATTGGCCCACATGGTGATTTTTTCTGTTGATGGACGTCGAAAAAACTACAGAAGGTTAGTCATATACAGCTCTCACTGTGAAAGGCAGCAAAATGTTGACCGCCGAATAAATTGATTTGTCGGCGCTTTAGGAATGCGTGTGAGGAGTTGTGGCGTGGGTGGTGAAGGGGTGTGCCGCTTAATTTCGCGGTGGGCCCGGACCCCCCCTGGGTGCGTGCCTGTCTGCCAGTAATCTTTTCAGTACTGAAATTTATTTAGGTAATTGTAATTAATTATCTTACTCGAGCCGTACTACCCTAATTATCAGTGTCAATGAGGCATTTGTAGGTACAGCCAAGGGACATCTAAGTGCGGTGTATTCAGCGACGTACTAATTGCGCACTAATTTTCTACTGATAAATCAAAATATAAAAATATACCATGTGATTGTGCTCCCACCCGCACCATAAGGCAGTGCCCTCGAACAAGCTCCCTCTGAGTTAGCGAGAACTAAATGAAGCAAATAAAAAAAAAAACATCGCGATCGAGCCAAGTTCCCCATATATCTGCCGCTCCCCGGCTGAAGTAACACGTCCTGTTTGGTGTTAATTCGAAACAAGCTGTGATAGCTGTTGTCTTAGCGTAGATAAAGTGCACGGATGGTCTTTTTTTTTTCCCACAAAACCGATCACAAAGTGAATTGACAACGTCAGTGCCAAGGTTTAAAGGTGCCATGTCTTTCTCTAATGAACAGAAGGAAAACATGGTCCTTGCCTTGGGAACTGCTAATAGCAACAAGAGGAAGGTCGCAAAAATACATATATCAGTCATAAAAGTGCGGCGGTAAGCCAAACGTATCGACTACCATAACAAATTACGAAAACCTGAGACAAACCGGCAGCTTCCAGAAATAGTGGTGGAGGACTCCATCTTTGAGTCCTAGCCTACGCACGGATGTTCTAGCATTTATGGCCGGATACCCTCATGCCGGCGTGCAGGATGTGGCCGCCCAGGTAACAATTTCCGAGTTATCAGTTTGGAGGATTCTAAATGATGCGGCCTTTCACCCGTATGACCTTAACCTGCACCAATGCTTGGGAGATCTTTCGGCACAGAGAAGAGGGAGCGGCAGTGGCCCACTATGTGGGTAGGGCGGCAGGAGCTGCTCTGAACGTCTGGCTGGTATGGAACCAAAACCTCATCGTCTGTGGAATACAAGTGGTGCAAGCAGCGGACAACTTGCCAAGGAACAACGACTTTGACTTGGAAGTGGGTGGACACTCCTTCCCCTTTCGGGGCCATGTGAAACTAAATGCTGAAGTGTGCGGAGGTGTGGTCAGTGTACGGGCTGACGAAACCTCCGCATCCCTAAAGGCTAAGTTTGAATGGCGAAAGGGCGATATTGCCTTCATATGGAAACTTGGTGCTTCAAATGTAGTGGGGGTGACCTTCGAAGGCTACACTACAACTGCGAGTGTACCCCGGTCAGGGAATAAAAAAAAAACGGAAGAAACTTTGTCGAGACTAAAGTGTGAAACAGTGGAAGCCTGACCCCATTGCCAATGGCGATTTGTTGCGTCGGAAACACCACGGAGGCACACAACTAGTACACTGTAATGTGAATGTTTGTTTGTTTATTAAATGCCTGCAACGTCGTTTACGCCTATGTCTATCGTTTCGATGTCTTCCGAGTCTATCATTTCAACGCTGTCATCTATGGGAGGATGTCAGCTTGCAACTCATGGCTGGTGAACTCCTTGTGCTTTAGTGGATCCACATCCAGGATGGCTGCTTTATGGTCACTGAAGTGCACAGATATGTAGTCAAGGTTGGTCGCACTACTGCGAGTGCTGAAGACGAGGTCTAGACAACTCCCATGATTGGTAGTGGCTTTGCTGGGCGGGGTATCCAACTTGAGCGTAAGGGATGTGTATATTGCTTGGATGAAATCGTGTTTCACTCTAGCATTTTGATTGAAGTCGCCGACCACAACCATTTGTCGATGTCGGAGAGAGCGCGGGATCACACGACGCATGGAGTCGACTGACCTGCCCAGTGGAGTGTTTGGAGCTATGTACACACACAGTGTTGAGGCCTGTGTCGAGCCGAACCCCACACACCTCTCCTACGTCGAAGTGCATGTCGTCGAACTCAATGGGTGTCAGTGGCACGTCTGGATGGGCTTAGAACACAACTCCTGGGGCTTGGTTGCCCGGTCGCTGAGTGCCGGTGATGTAGTTGTACCCCTTGACCTCGATGGGTGCCATAGTAGGGTTTGACTATGTCTCTGTGAGGCAGATAATCTTGCATTTTGTTAGGTGGATCATGCGCGACATCCATGCCATGCAAGGGGAGTGAGCGCACGTTCACACACCCGACTGGGAACGGTGATGCCTCGATGGGCGACGTGCATCGCGCCGTGATTGTATCCAGGCGATGTTCATTGAGCCGCCTGAACTCATCCATTAGGCTTCTGTTTCTGTTCTCCACCAACCCTTGACGAAACCTATGTACAGGCCCATCTGTACCGGTTCTGTTGGTGTTGCTGGACGAAGTGAGATACAGACCGTCCATACTCGTGACGCGGCTGAGGGCGACGTACACGAGTGCCTGTGGGTGTTCCGGGCTGTAGTCGTAGACGACCGACTCGAAGGTACCTCCCTGTGACTTGTGGATCGTAATCACCGATTCTGCGGTAAGTGGGAACTGCTCTCGTTTCAAGTGGATATGTCCCAACTCTCGTCCTTTGAGGTGACACGAGAACTTTACTCTTTCGATTGGCACCCACGACGGGTCGATAGTGCGGTCATGGATTCGGTTGTGACGGCCCTTGATTCTTGCAACCGACCCCGTCTTAGGATTGGCGAACTGCATCCACAGACGAACCGGCTTTCCGTGGATATTGTATTCGATATACCGGAGCGTCGCCATGGCGCCGTTCACCAGGCCGTCGATGACGTTGATGTTTCTCGGAAGTCCAGACAGAGTGTTATGGTTGGCAGTAGGCACCACATATCCTCTTTCTTGAGATTACCGACCTTGTCTTCTGCCTTCTGCTTCTCCTCTGCTGAACGTGCGCCGACGATTTGGTCTCGAGCAGGCGAGGCGATCTGTTCTATCCCACTGCTTTCGAAGACATATGTGTTGTATGCATCTGCGTCCGCATTAGAGTAGAAGCCGGATCGGTCGGGGCCCCTAGAGTTACTGTATGTGCTACCGCAGGTAGCAGAGTTGCGCGTCTGTTTTATCACGCCGCTAGCACCTCTATTGGCGGAACGTCATCACGTGGTAGCCAAGCAACCGTGCATTGCGGAGAAGCAGATGTTCGGGCCAATTTTTGTATTTCTCGACGCCGCCGCTGCAGCGAACTGGATTGACACAAGTTATCGCCAGTCAAATTCAAATCCAATCCGGCCGATCTTGCCGTTCGCTGTCCACGTGCGTGCTAGCTGCGTAGCAACAACGCAACGTGCGCAGCGCATCTCACGTTTGTTTTGTCGGCCTGCCTCCTGACACCTTACTGCAGTAATTGTTTTTCTTCCTTTGTAAAACTAGTGAAGGGTGTTCAGGTAAAGACACCTGAACAAACAAATTTTCAGTCAACTGCCTATTGCGTCAAGTGTGTATGAGATGAAATTGATTGACTAACACCTACGTGCTTTTTGGGCTGTGCTAAAAAATTCACAGCTGGAATATTAAAAGCTACTGCAAGTCTGGATTGTTCTTTAAATAATGGAAGCACATAGAGTTATATAGAATATTTAGCTGGAATTACCAGTTGTCTGCATGTGATGCACCACACTGTTTTCACAGAAGTGTCGTGAAAAAGCCAGCTCACGTTTTCATGATTATGCACTGCTTGGGTTGTTTCTGAAAATGAAAGATGTTACTACTAAGTAAAGATATTTAATCTACTACAGCTTATGTGAACCAGGATGCAAGAGGAATGAATGTCGTCATTTAACACATGGTAAGGGCCTAACTGTGTTTTGAATTATTCCCTATAATGTAGCTATGTCAATCCTGTGAGAAAAACTTTCGCTACACTCCCACAGAAGGCTACTTTTGGAATCCCTGCAGTGAAAAGGCACATAATGAAATCACACTTACAGGTGTAGCTGATATCCATTGCTTGCGGTAGATGGATATGTTCCTACACAAGATCTAATGGGGTACCAGAGTCGAAATAGCAATGGTTGGTCATTGATTCACTAGTAATATTTTAGACTGGCTACATGTTGAGAGCTATGGCACATAAGCAAGTATGAGCCTCATTATATTTAGTATAGTTCTTTTTGTAAAATAGCACCACTTGATAAAGCTCGCTATATCAAAATATTTGCACGCGCATATACTAGTGTTTGTTTGTTTTCTCTGGAATTCGCATTGTGATTTTATTGCCAAAAAAAGAGGTAGTTGCGGCTCGGTACTTTTTGTTACTGTTTACATGCTAAAAGAGCACTGCACTGCTCTTAGTAGCGTATTTATCTCTGTTGAAACAAAACCTGAGTGCCAAGCAGTATTCAAGCGAAGGAAAGTTATTAAAGTATCTGATTGTTTATCTCAATTACTAAAGTTTGTCCAGTTTTTAATACGCTATGTTATTTCGAACCTTATACTACCTTGTGAAGTAGCTTTCTCGCACGAAAATTTTGTAGGATTTCCGGAATCTATAAAATGACATCACCATATTCCCTAAGTTTATTCGGTGCGATCTAATCGTTACCGTCGCGGTTCACGAATGCTGCATCTGATCGGCGTATATAGAATACACAATCTATTCTAAATACGCGAGTGCCGATACGTTATTAGGGCGGAGAAAGTTCACAGGTGAATGCAACTCCAAAAAAAAAAAAACTAATATACGTGCTGCATCTTACGCCGCGCGCTAAAAAAGGGCAGCGCCTTTTCCTTCACAATCCAATCCAGTCAGCTGTTTCGATGCGCTTTGTTTGCGATTAGGCGGAAAAGCGGTGCACAAGCGATGCAAAAGCGCCCACGGTCGATCGACGATACGCTAGGCATGTCGCCTGCAAAAACGGAGTGCGGCTTCGCCGCATAGACTTGGTTGCTTCTCAGGCACGATGGCGGACCTACGCGCCACTCTGCTACCTACGGTAGCATATACAGTAACTCTAGGGGCCCCAGTACCTTTGCGACACCTCCCGACACGAATCAGCTCTCGATGAGGGCCACGGAGGCCCTCATCGAGCTTCATAAGCTTCAGTCGTAAAACTCTGCGCCCGCGCGCTTACAGCCGCCAGATGGCAGCACCGTTCTATCGAGCTCCACATCAGACTCCTCGCCACAGCCTTGAGCTCGTGCGGACGGGTAGTTTGCGCGTGTTTCACGCTCGCTGGCGTTCTCCTTTGTCCGAAACAGTGATATCATGAGAAAGCGGTATCCACCTACAGCAATAAGATTTATCGGGCCAGTTGTTCCATACTGAAAGAAGGGTAAACTGCACGAAAGGAAGAAACGCATACAGCGAAGCGCAGAAGCTGCGTTTCTAAATGTGTGTTTGTTGCTCTCGTCTGAACGTTTCGCACAGTTTAGGCTCAGGAGCCTTAAGATCTGGCCAAAGTGCGTGATTGTAGGATGATCTTCATCCGCACCGAAGCTTCTCACCACGCCAAAGAAGCGCTACAAAAAGAAAGATGAGGTCAGTCTTTGAACACACAAGCCCCACAAAAAAGAAAAAATCGTCGGCTCTTCCGCTCTGTGAAGAGTGAAGATGTTTAACCAGCGAAGCTGAAACGTGCGGCCCCTGTGTTTATCACTGGGTTAATCCCGAGGGTTCATTAAACTAATTCTCAATTATGAGGTTACACACACAATCGGCTGCGATGGAGAGAACGACGTCACTGACGGTATGCCCACAGTCCGCCGTTGTCGCTTGCGTTCGATGTCTCGAGTTTGCTCGGCGGCGTGGTTAGCAGCCTTCGCCAGCCATTTGCCGCTCGTGATTCTTCGAAATTAAACTTCTTCAAAATTTAATCTGTCCGTTACGTAGGACAATGGATGGCTCTTACCCCCTTAAGCTCTGGCTTAACGCGGCCTCCCCATTACGACGACACAAAAGAAATTCTGCGCTGGAATGATGAACGGCAACGCAGCCAGCTGTGGAAGAACGACGACGAACGCGGGAGCAATGGCACGAGCGCGTGCCGTGGATTTCGCAGGGAGTTCCCGGTCGGCACGCGGAATCGTTCTGTTCCACGCCGAGCGAAGCGTACACAGAAAAAGTGGCGCGCCGAACTGTCGACATCGTTCCGATAGCCGCCTATGCAGCCAGGTACGCAGTACGTCGGCGGCGTCTACTGATAATCTTAACAAACTCGGCGAAGGCTACAGTTTCGCGGATGACATGCTTGCTGAAATTCCCCGTCGACAACGAACCACAGAATGCACCTACGCTGCACCACGTGTTTAGTCCGGCCCGCCGCCGGCTAGTGAGAAAGTGAAACTGGGTGCGACTGCAGCGCCACAAAGGCGCGCGCGAGTGGCGGTTCCGTGCAACGGCGCCAAGTTTGAAAACTGAAGATAGTCTATAACGTTGGGTCAACTCTGCCTCACTGAGTTGCGCACCGTCGCCAATCTTTGTCAGTAGCGACGAGAAGGTGACATCGCTCTGCCGAACAACTTTGGTGAGTGCATAGAACGACCGTTGCTGCCAGGGTATGGATTGTGTACTGAAGAACGAGTTGGACAATCGCGACCGAGTACACAACCGGTGCCTGTACCGGTGGGAGTTGTCGTAGGTCGCCGCACAGCATGATGTATCCGCCGGAGTGCTCGTTTAGCTTCATAGAGATGTTTCGTAGGCGCTGGTCGATCATCACGAGTGAGTCGCTCGACATCATACTGACCTCGTCCACGATGATACACTTGACGTTCCGGAATGTCGCCCTGAACGTGTTGAGGTCACTGTAGCTCAGGCCTTGGTTGACATTCTTTGACTTGTGGGGTCTGATGTGGGATTCTCACACCGTACTCTTGGGACAAAGGAACGACAACACAGTAGTGCAAACAATCACAAGGGCATTTATTGCACCTTTCATACATCAATGCCTGCTAGCCGAGTTGCTATCCACAAAACATGCCGATGGGCGCGCGACAAATCTAGAAGTCCGACTCACCGCGTCCTCGCGAGCGAATATGTTCGCTCCATGCTGGATCCCAACGCCTGGTCGTTCGCGTGTATAGTCACGCGAATCGTGGCGCGTTCGAAGGCGGCCACGCGAGGCGGTCTCGCAGAAGCCAGGGTCGCCGCGCGCGCGGAATGTCCGCGCTGTTTGCCGACCCGCCGGGAAAGAGCGTCGCTGCACGCGCGGCACGTCCGTGCTGCTAGCTGTCTCCAACCCCAAGAGAGAGCGCCTTGTCTTTCCTGAACCCAAGTAACCGCGCAGCGGCGCGACGCTCGCGCCATCTCTCGCACCACGCTTGTACCACTCCGACGCCGCGTGCGCGGTGAAGCCGCACTACAGGAGACGCGCTATGCGGAAAAAACATCAGGGGAGGCGCGAGGGTCGCGCATCCCCACAGACTGTACGACCAGCTTAAATGCACTGTGGATGGTGATCTCCCCAAGAGCATCAGCGGCTTTACCCTTCGTCGCGCACGCCATATACGCGTTGGATGTCCTAGTCGCCTCCTCGTGCCGCGTAGTAGCGGTTGTATACGTCCATGACCAATGTGAGAACGAACGTCTTCCCACATCCCGCAGCCCCAGTGAAGAAGATTTGGAGGGGTTTCGAGTCTGGTGTAGTGAGTCGGTGGATGATTTCTCTAATGATTTCGTACTGCCCTTCGTTGGTCAGGCGCATCTTCTCGAGAAAGTCCTGTGTTGGCAGAATGTCTTCTCGCTTCTGAACGGCCGGGCAGCGCGGGTGTACCACCTTGTCTTCCACTGCTTCGACGCCTGCTTGGAGGCGAAGATCAGAGTCGTCTGCCAGCTCTACCACGCGAACGGTCTCAAACGTCGTGTTTGCTTCCTTTGCCATGGCTTCCATTTCTGCAGCCTGGGCCTCATCTACACGCGCTTTCAACTCACGCTCTTCAGTTATGATGCGGTCACATGTCGCGATCAGCTCGTCCATATCTACACCGTGAGTGTACTTACGCTTCAGGTTCGTGATATCGTGGTAGTTGTCGTCGAAGAGTTGGTTGAAGTGGTTGCAGTCCAGGATATCCACTTCGCGCCGAAATGGAAGGAAGAGCATTACATATTTTCAGGAACGCGGTGTGTTGGCGCGGCGTGTTTGAGGTCGCCCTGTAGTTGGTCATGTAGTCCGCGTAGCAAACGTTCTCCAACGCCTGTGGCCGATCTTCGTAGCGCTCGACTGGTGTCTTCTTCCAGATGTTCGTGCCGGCCGCGTCGACGCCTTCGCTATCCATTTCGTCAATTGTCTTGCAGACGCGCGTGCGTTCCTCAGGCCACTGCGTGTTTACAGTGATCACCTCACGCGTCTTGTCGGACATCCATATATCTGCATGAGAAACCACGCCGCTTCCTGAACCGTCACCTCGACCGCATTGAGCATCTTCAGATTGAGTTCGCGAACAGCCTTGCTGTACGTCGTCTCTGCCTCCGGTGACTCGTTCACAATGTTCTGTAATTCTCGGTGGAGATTTGACATCCCGCGGTTGGCCTTGTTCACGTACTCGACGACGTACGTCGCACAGGCATGCACGTCGAGAACGACTTGTATGTCCATGCTCGAATCTAGTACCGATGCAATCCACGGGTTGGAATAGTTGTCCTTCGTTTGTGCGGGTGTGAGCTTGAGCATTAGCGACGGTCGCGAGATGCCGGCGCGCACGATCGTCAAGTACTCGTCTATGGACGCGATGTTGTGCTTCCAGAACTGCTCCATGCTGTCGTACACGGCGTCCCCGAGGACCTTGTGAATGGCTTCGTAGCGCTTCTTGAGTGCGTCGGTGCGCTTCTTCTCCTCGGGTGTCATGGAGGGTGGTAGGGGAGTCACTATGCGCGTTTCGGGCATCGGACTGAATGTACGTGCGTTGAAGCGGCATTTGGTGCGGCCGTTCTTGTAGCATGTGTGCGCATGTTGATGCGTCTGGCTCCGCGGGCGTGGCACGAAGCTGAGGTCCACCGACAGCAACTGTTCGGTCAACCGCACCGTCTCGGGCATCGCTTCACTGAGGTTTTCGTTGGGCGCCTCGTTCAGCCACAGAAGAATATGTGCGTGTGTACTCCCTCTGTGCTAGAACTCAGTCCGTTTGAAGTAGTCACGGACATATAGTGACGCCCAAACGGTGAGATCCGTTTGTTACGCAGAATGGACATCAGCAACCGCACCTTGTGATCAAAGTACAGCGCACACACGATCGGATCTTCGCTCACCATCTGTGTGTGTTCGGTGACGCTGAGCGTTTCGATGTCGGGCACGACCGTATGTGGCTCCACTCGCAGGCGCTGCAGGAGCCGCATAAGTCCACTCCAATGCACTTCGGATGCCGACAGAGTCAGGAATGCAGTTGGTTTGCCCAGTTGCCGAATCATGGCGTACACTTCTTGCTTCTCCTTGTGCTAGTACGTAACCGTGTTCGGGATGCCTTCCATGAAGGCCATGCCGTGGTTGATGGCCCGCTCGAGAAACCCCTTGTCCTGAAGATAGGCGCGAGTAACCTTTGATGTCAGCTTGTTGTTTCGGAACATCGTTCCATTGGACGACGACACGCGCAGTCGCATTACCTTCATCGCCATGTAGAGCACATGGCAAGTGACTGCCCCGCGTCTGTCGCGACCACGACATTCGCTCATGGCCGTGGTCATTGGGGTCGGCCGATCTTCGGGGGAGATCTTGCGTGCATGTCCTAGGTAGATCTGTGGGAAGGCCAGCTCTTCTGCGTGTTCGTCGAAGGTCATGTCGAGGGGCTTCTGGCCTTCGCCTGGAGCCATGACGAGAGACGCACTGTGGCCGATGATCATTGTCTCTTGTCCCAGCGTCAGTGCGACTGCCACACATAGTAGGTCGTCTAGGTCGGTGGTGATGAGTTCCGCGGTATCGTCGGATACAGGGACGGCGTTGTCGCAAATGGCGTCGGTTTGCTGCATATCAACGGTGATGTTGTTGTTGATGATCTTGTACAATTCCGTCTGTAGTAGATAGTGCAATCACAGCACCAAGTCGGCCTTCTTCACCATGCCTTGGACGTACGACGTCTTATATACCATGCGGCGTTTGATGTTCACATGAAGAGCGACGTCATTGGCATGATGATTAGGTAGCATGGCCACTGTGTTGCCGACGTCAATGGGCACGTTGACACTGAGGCCAGAGATCGCCAGTTTCCCCGACGTGTGGCACAGCAACCGCCGGATCTGCATAAACGGGATGGGGGGGGAGATCAGTCTCTCGCTTATTGCGTTCAGGGAAGTTGGGGATCTTACCGGCGCGACGCGATTCCACGCACGTTCGGCACACGACAAATGTTTCTATGTGCCGCCCGGGGAAGTACTGCCTCAGTAAGTCGTGACTGCATGCGTGTGCTACACGCAGGTCAATGACGAACCTCAGCCGATCACATACAGAGCACGTGGCGCCGAACTCGTTCTGGATGAAGTGTCTGGTAAAGTAGTTTGTGGCTGCCTGGAACTGTTGCAACGCCGTTTGTGGATCAGGAGGTGACGTGCTTTCCATGGCGGTGTCGGGCTGTAGTTGGCCATCCTCATCATCCACTTCGCTCGATTGACTTGTACTTGCTCGGCTTGCCGCGGCAAGATGGCGGTCACGGCGCTTCCGAGCTTCATTTGCCTTGGTACCCGGAGATGTAGCGAGTCGCTTCAAACGCATTGCCTCTCTTGCGTTGGCCCGTCGCGTCCCTGTACTCTGTGGTGTCGGACGCGCCTCGCCGCCCTGATGCATGCGACGTATCAAAGCTTTGGACGTATACGCTCAGCCTCTCTGGAGCCGCTTGCGTTCAGCGGCTGCCGCACGTCGCGTGTTGGGAGAGGCTGGTTTGACGAGACGAGGCATCCTTCTCACATGATACCGCAAAGTAAATTGCCGCCGCCGCCACACCACACCCAAGCAGACGGTAGCCACGCGACAATGACGTCAGGCCATACAGCCCCCAATCGAGAGGCCACCTCAAGCAACTGACGACAGTGACGTCAGGGCGCACCGTCGAACACACAGCCGCCACGCGTGCCGCTGTGATGAGTGATCCCGCGCGGCGCCGAAACACCCCGACACCTGCACTTGACAGTGACGTCACGCACGCGAGCCAATCAGGAGACGCACACATGCGCTTAGCGACAGTGACGTCACGACACAGAAAAGACCAATCAGGAGGCCGGAAAGCTGTGACAGTTTCTCAGATGACCTCGATAATGAGCCATTAAAGTCTTCCGCCTTTAATGGCGATCCCCGCCTGCTACATATGTGGCACGATGGGGCACCATGTGGACAATTGCTCCTACTGTTAGGAATGGCCGTACGGGGTGACAACGTGCCAGCTATTTCAGCCCGCTGCACGTGTTCCAATCCAACCGGACGGGGCGCACTTCAGAGAACTGCGAATAACCGGCAGTCATGTGGCGCGAGGTCAGCTCAGGGGAGTTCTCGAGGGGAGGTAATTGGCGGAACCTCCCCATGAGCTTTTCGAGACAACAGACAATGCGCCACCCGGCGTGCCACCCAGGACGGAGCAGAGTTCTACGAAGCCCCTCTGACGTCGGCTCCGGACCTTTACACCAGTGTGTATGTGTGCGGCACGTGTATGTGAGCCCTCCTCCACCTCCAAAAGGGCGGGTCATCTTCGGTCACGTCTAACGGTTACGTCGAACGATACTGGACGAACGTTTCCGTCCGCTTGGGATCAAGGGGGGACTAAGTGCTTATAAGCAGCGATTGTCGGCTGCTAGTGCGTGCTCGTTGTGTGCTAGAAATGTACTCGTGAGCTGTGTGCTCGTAAGCTGTTTGCTGTATGTTAGTCTTGCGGGCTCCATATGGGAGTCACGCTAGACTGTCGATGTATGTCTTGTCTAAGATGTAAATAATGTAAATAAATCCTGCTCTCCTAAGTCCCGACGAAGCGTCAAGCTCCTTCCTACAGCTACGACTGCCAAATCTTACATCTGAATGGCAGCGGTGAGATCGGCCTACAGCTCGTAGATCGTCCGACAACTCTAACAAATGGTGGCAGCGGCGAGATCATCCGACGAATCTAATATCTGGTTGGCAGCGGTGAGATCGGCCTACGGCTCCTAGATCGGCCTACGGCTCCTAGATCGGCCTACGACTCGGGAGACAGCAACGGCAGCTGACGGACGTTGGCACATGGTGACCGACTGGCATCCTGATCAAGTTGAAGGCAACTTGGGATTGACCACCTCTTGCAACTGACTGGAAACGGCGGGGAAGGACTGGTGATATGGTGCTGCTTCAGTGGGTAAGCGTTTGGTTTTGGCTGTAAGATTTACCAGGATTCAATTTCTCTGTGTTTTTGGATTTGATTCGCTGGGATCTTTTACTTGTATTCTGATTTTCGTGGGTATCGCAACAAGTATTGTGTGACAGCAGAGCCAAAGCTTAAAGTAGCGACCATGGTCCTAATGTGTTTGACGAGAGCTTACCTGTTGTGGTTGTGTGAGGAGATCGAGGTAGACGTAGAGGAGGACTTGACGGACGCAGAAATTCGCAAGACAATTCTCGAAAGTGAGAATGATTTGAAATTCATAGAAAAAAATGGGCAAACGAATTCTAAGTAAGAAACGGGAACAGGAAGCAATTAGGCAAGAACAGGATGAATTCAAAAACAGGAAGAAGCTAGGCAGAAACTGAAAGGGGTTTCGCAGGAAGAAGGCCTAAGAGAAGCAACGAGGCGGTACGTTGCTGCATTGAACAATGAGATTCAAGGTTTTGAGCAGTTAATCGAGCAAAGTCAACAGCGGCTTGAGAAATCTGTAGGCTGAACTCAGCGAAAGTGGGAGGAAGTAGATAGCAGATTTTGCTCAAAAGCCGAGAGAAGTAGCAGCACGTTCATAAGTGAACCCGAAGTGCTAGCAGCTAACAATGCTTTAGTGGCTGCAGAGGCCGTTAAAGGCCAGAGTGAGAGCGACGAGGTGCTGTGCCAACAGATCACTGTAGAGACAGCTAGGCCAGCTGCCAACAAATTGGCACAGTTACCGCGCGTGTGCGTCGCATCTCATGGTAGCAAGGTCGTTAGCGAGGTACAGAATACTACGTACTTGACAGACGCCAGCACCCATGTCGAGTCAGATCTCCGTGCCGAAGAGAAGTGCCAGCTGGACGATGCAGTTGAGAGTAGTTCTCGGTATGGCGAGCTCCGTAGCTCAGGAGAGAACAACTGCATTGTTCAGGGATCGGTGCGGCTCTCCGCCTGTCTAGGTAGCCAAGAGAGGAATGATTTAGTTAAGGGTCATTCAGACTGTGCGGATAAGAGACCGATCCGGACCGACGAGATGTGTAACGGCCAGCACGAGGCGCGAGATAACGGCATGAAAGAGAATTCGAGGAGAAAGCGCTGCAGAAAGAAGCGCCGAAAAGATCGGAATGTGGTGGCTAATGTAGCGAAGCCAAAAACGGCGACAGGCGCGAAAAGGCAGGGCGCGGAGAAAAGAAAGGTGTGGTCGTCACGGACGACGTGTGCGCATCAAGCACGTTTTAGCCACCGGTCAGAAGGAGACCGAGAAGCATGTTCTGCACGGACGCGGACAAAGGGCACGGGGCAGTTAAATTCCTCGTCGTTCCGTCGTTCTTTTCGAAGCTCAGCGTGTAGGGTGAGGGAGCGCAAGGTGGCAAGACGAGACCAGGTGGTAGGGAGCGGCGACGCGGTTAATCGAGTTCGTGTTGAAAGCGGGGCGCCAGGACGCAAATTGGCAGGAGACTGTAACGTTTTGGGGGAGCTGATAGTGAGTCAGCCCTTTTTTTGTTCCTCGGTAGCCAGAGTAGCTTTCGGACCGCGACCACCTCGGGTGCGGCTCAAAGTATGAGTCAGACATAAGCATTTGGAACGGGAGGCCAAGAGAGCTTCCGTAGAAGTAAAACATTGTTTTGTTTTATTTTTTGAGCATCAGATAATTTTCGCGATTTAAGTTTCTTTCAATATGTAAAAGTATGAGCTTTGTGTTTTGTTTGAGAAGCTCCGAGATTGGAAAGATGCATTTTAAGTAAATGTTTAGTCTCGCGAGGTGTTTATGAGTAAATAGGCTTTCTTTTTTTGTGTGTGAGTAACCTGAGTGTCAAGGTTATCGTTGAGAGGCCTATGGTAACGCGCGTGTGTTTTAGTTAACCTTCTTTTCTTTATAAGTGCTTTTTTATTTTCTAAGGTTAAGCGCGTAAGTATTCAGTAAGTGCGTGATTTGCACTGACAAGAGCTCTTAGTTCCTTTAGCGCGTGTCTTGTGCGGACGGTAGGAAGCAGAAAGTTTGTCTGGGTTGCTCGTGTGTTGAGGGCAGCCGTATTCTGTCTTCTTTAGTGAGCGTGCGTAGAGCTAGTAATTAGCAGACGCATTTTTTAGGGTTCTGCGGTGTGCTTAAGTTACGCAAGTTTAGTTGCTCGGTTAAGTTACGTGTCCTGATTGGACTAGAGAAAGACATGTGAGTTAGCGTGATGAAAACTTTGTGTATGACGCAAGTACGCGTTCTGAATAGAAACCACAAAGCTAGCGCGTTTGTAATTACGTACCTGTGGAGTTGGCCAGACTGTTCAGTGGCAACAGTACATGAGATAAGTACGCCACTGTGATAGGATAAGATCAGGCTGTTCGCCAAGTTAGGCTGCTTAAGTTATGTTTGGGTTTTGGTGTTTGAGAGCCTTCGGTTTAATTCTGCGTAAACCTTTACTCTTGTGCAGCGCGATGGTAGGGCTTGGTCGAACTCAAGAGGAACGTGAACGCTCGCTTTGGCGGCAAAAAATTTTGGGGAAAAATTTGGGGTATCCCAGTTGAGTGTCTTGCATTGAAATTGTGATAGGAGGCCTGGTGGATTAACAGCTGATTCCGGGCGTTTGAACGCTGAGCGGTATTGTGTTGCCGGGTCGACTCTTCTGTGCCAGTTGTTGTGAGATCGTTGAAGGCATTCCAAGTACGCAGGGGTTGCAGAGAGCAAAGCCATCGTCTTGCTCGCCAGCCATTCTCTTCCTGCCCAGCGGTTGCCAGCACTGGCCAGGCGAGATTTTCCGGGCCATGGAGGAGCTGTTAGGAATGGCCGTACGGGGTGACAACGTGCGAGCTATTTCAGCCCGCTGCACGTGTTCCAATCCAACCGGACGGGGCGCAATTCAGAGAACTGCGAATAACCGGCAGCCACGTGGCGCAGGGTCAGCTCAGGGGAGTTCTCGAAGGGAGGTAATTGGCGGAACCTCCCATGAGCTTTTCGAGACAACAGACAATGTGCTATCTTCGAAGCCCCTCTGACGTCGGCTCCGGACCTTTACACCAGTGTGTGTGGGCGGCACGCGTATGTGAGCCCTCCTCCACCTCCGAAAGGGCGGGTCATCTTCGGTGACGTCGAATGGTTACGTCGAACGATGACTGGACGAACGTTTCCGTCCGCTTGGAATCAAGGGGGGACTAAGTGCTTATAAGCAGCGATTGTCGGCTGCTAGTGCGTGCTCGTTGTGTGCTCGTTGTCGTGCTAGAAATGTACTCGTGAGCTGTGTGCTCGTAAGCTGTTTGCTCTATGTTAGTCTTGCGGGCTCCATATGGGAGTCACGCTAGACTGTCGATGTATGTCTTGTCTAAGATGTAAATAATGTAAATAAATCCTGCTCTCCTAAGTCCCGACGAAGAGTCAAGCTGCTTCCTACAGCTACGACTGCCAAATCGTACATCTGAATGGCAGCGGTGAGATCGGCCTACAGCTCGTAGATCGTCCGACAACTCTAACAAATGGTGGCAGCGGCGAGATCGTCTGACGAATCTAGTACTACCCAGACGTAGGTCGGTGCGGATATTGCCGCCAGCGCATTGGAGCTTCGGATCAAGGCCCGGCAGAACGCGAGTGCATCCCGACATGCATGATCTGCGGAGGGGCCCACCTCACTGGCTCCGCGAATTGTGTAGGCAAGTTCCGGAAGCTACAGGAACCGGGACAACCCACCCAGCAACAACGAGGTCAACCACCGAAGACGGGCAAGAAGGGACACGTCACCCACAGGGCCACGTAACCTCTACCAACAAGAAGACGGGCAAGTCCAGGCAAGCCAACCGAAAGCAACCTTCTCAGAACCAACATGTAAAGTCCGGGACCAGTGCAAAGCTGCCAGCCTTCAAGGACGAGGATTTTCCACCCCTTCGCAACAACCTAACTGCAACACAGGTGAGCAACTGGGCGGGGGTTGCCTCCGCTTCCTCTCAACCCTCCCCCACCCCCATGGTACTCGAGCTCAAACAAGAATGAGAAACTCTGAGAAGTCAGAACGCAAAACTGGCAACTAAACTCAATGCACTAGAAAAGGCTAGGGCAGAGCCGCTTATTCTAGGAACAGCGGATGAAGGGGACGACTTGACATGTATGTGCTCGAGCTTTGCTCCGATGTCGCGCTCCCCTGTAATCGCTAACTTGGAAAGCCGCACAACGGCGCTTGAGCAAACGATGGCCGAACAAATGGCCCAGCTTACTAATCTCATTGCGCAGACCATTCAAGCTCAGTTGCAACAAATTGCAGCCACGATCACCTAACAGGTGACGGTGCAAGTAACGCAAAACATCAAGGCCTGAATCTAGGCCAGTTCAAAAATGTTTAGGTGCGCAGGGCCTTTCAAGGCGGTGAGCCGCCATCAAAAATGTTTCGTTCTGTCGATGACGATGAAAACGATGAAACCTCCCTAGCAGCAAGGTGCCGGAGCAGTTGCGGTAGTGGGTGGGTTAGACCAACCAGCCTTGAATCAACAACATGGCCCAGGGGACTAATCGGTCGTCTCGCAAACCAAAACGGGAACTTTTAGCGTTGCAGTGGAATAGTAGAAGATTTCGTGATCGGCGTAAAAGAGCACACTTCCACCTCTACCTTGAAACTCTTGAATTCCTAGCAGCTATCGTGGCTCTGCGAGAACCTGGTGCATCTGCCAAAATGTCGGGCTACAACACATTCCAGAGAGACCCATCCACCTGTATTCTTGCACGCCAATCCTACATGGCACAGGAAGTGTATCTAGGCAATAATCTGGCCCACTCGTACACAATGGTCACTGTGCTTCCCCTGCGGCGCTTTGACTCATCAGTACATATTCTTAATATCTATTGTCCACCCAAACTCAACCACGTTAATTCCTCTGATACCTTTAGTCGGGCGCTGTAGATAGTGGGTCGAGACCCATTGTTTCTTGTGGGCGATTTCAATGCTCCCAGTAAACTATAGGGTTACAAGAAGGAAGAAGCACGTGGGGTTAAGCTAGCGGAGCTTATCTCAATTTTAGGCATCACCCTACAAACCGACCCGACACACCCAGTGGCGTAGCCAGAAAGTTCGTTATGGAGGGGGGGGGGGCTCACTTTGCAGCCAGGCCTAATTATGGAAAGTGTCGAGGGATCAATTACATTAATAATAACTGCGTTGTCATTGCCAAAGATGCCGCAAACGAATTCTTGAACGCTACGCAGTGTCAAGAAAAGTAAAATTTGTATTTTTTCATAAAATAATGTACTCACATGTCTAAAAATTGTGCCCGAAATAACTGATATCAATGCATCCGTTTTTTGTATATTTACTAAGTAAAGCAAATATCACATGAACTTTAGAACTATATCAGCTTGAAACCAGCAAAGCAGTGCATGCGGCTGATATGAAAGATGTAAAGGCCGTGAAATGAACAAGTTGAGGAGAAATATTCTAATTAACCCTTGTTAGCTGCCCTGCCTCTCATTTGCATCTCTTTCTCTCTCTGTCATTCAAGAACCTTGTTTACATTTTTGTACATATGCAACGACCAGGGAAAAATCTAAATGACGCTGTCTTTTCTTAGAATGTATTGCGCAGGAGCAGCTGTCACCGTTCGTGGATTGTGAGTAATTGCTCCGAAATTATAGTCGCAACAGAGAGCACATATAAAAAGCAGAAGTTCTGCAAAATATACGAGAGCGAGTCACATGAAAGTGAGCCAATGCGAACATATGACAAACGGGGCATTTTATTTAAAAGTAACCTCCACGATTCTTAACACATTTGTGTCACTGGCAATTCTCGGCATGCCGAGAATTGATTTAGCTGGTACTGTTTTTTCACCAGTCATTTTTGCGCCATTTCTTTTCGCAGTTGCCTGAATTCTTCTCTTAGTACAAAGTCATGAAAGTGCTCATTGCGCCTTCTTAAATGTTTACTCTTGATGTAGGATAGCTCCATAGATTCCTTGTTTCCCTTAAGGACTTGCGTGACTTTGCCGTTTCAGCCTCACCTTAATTTTCGAGTTATTGTAAATTGATTTTAGTTGCTCTACAAGCAGATCGTAAGCTTGTGCTGCAACAGGGAATTCCGGTCATACAACTTAATTAGTTTATCTTCTTTTTCATTGTTAATTACAAGCCTTTCTGCACATCTCTCCTGTGCCACCATTTTACTATCTTTTAACAACGTAAGTCAAACAAAGTAATGATCAGAAACTTTTTCTTTAATAATGCAGCGAAACGTTTCTTGTTGCGTTACGGATGTACTGATATGGTCAATGCATGCCTGCGTAAATTCGCTTCCTAGAAATTCTTCTCGCTTATAGCTCTGAATTTTAACGCGACAGCGTTAAGGAGCTCGTGTCGCAGAAAAGCCTTCGGCGTCGGCGGCGTTGGCCGTGAGCGATAAATCCCAGCAGGCACTTCATGATTGAAAAATAACTTGCAAGATGGGCTGGGTGGGAATCGAACCAGGGTCTCCGGAGTGTGAGACGGAGACGCTACCACTCAGCCACGAGTTCTATGCTTCAAAGCGGTACAAAAACGCCTCTAGTGAATGCGGTGTTGCCTTAGAAACGAGCTGTTTCTAAGGCTGAGGCGTGCGTCGCTTGCTCAGGCGCACATTTCGTTGCCGCACCGAACGCGGCGTTGCTCGACGCTCACCGCGTCCGATGCGGGGCGCGTAGTCGCTGCGCCGTTGCCCATTGTCTTACACCCCTTGGCGGGTCGAAGGGAACGCTGTCGCGTTCCACTCTTGAAGGCGAAGCTTAAGCGTCCTCCAATTTTATTCTCCAAGCCGAAACTGGCCAACAACGTTAAGTACTCACTTACACCTACCTTATTAGTTACCGAAATGTTAATATTTAAATCTCCCGCGAGAATCGCACGTTCATTTACTCCATACTTTTAAAGGAATCTAGCGAGCGCCTCTAAAAAAACTGCAATATTCTTGCTAGGAGGTCTGTAAATCGCACAAACTAACAATTCCTCTTCATTACTTGAAATACCTCCGCTTCATCAAATTCAGCTTTCAAGCATTCACAAAACCAGCAGTTTTTCGCAAATACTAACACTCCTCCACCACGTTTGCCCTCTCTGCACAATGCATACGATTGATGGTTCTGTATATTATAAAAAGAGCAATCAAACTCACTGACATTGATCTCAGTTAATATTATGACCTCCAGAAAAGTCAAAACATTCTCCAAGTACGTTTGTAACATGTTCCAATTCATGTGAAGACTTCTCACATTCACTTGGATAAGACCAAAACTTATACAAGATTCAACTGACATGAATTCCCGGCGTATCTTCATCCATTTCGAAAATGAATGTACACTCTCAGTCATCACGTTATCTTGCACAGGTCCGCTTCGTTCTCAACAAAAATAACAGGGGCACCTTCGATTTTCCTAACAAATATACTACCATTTCGCACCCAAACATATTTGTAGTGTTTTTCAGTTGCTAGGCTCTTTGCCATCCACCGAAGCTTCTTGTCTAGAGGCGTCAGATTTTCATTGATGTAAATATTCTCATGTTTCAGCGTGTTTCGTTTCGCAAGCCACTTTTCTCTTGTTTTTCTCTTGGTGAAACGGACTAGTAGGGGAGCCTCAGCATCTGCTTTGCCTTTAATCCTGTGCACTGCTTCGACTTCCCCATTGCTGGGAATGGAGAGTTCGAGTCTCCCTGCAATTGATTTTGTAGCTGCTCTCAAGTCTTCGCTTTCATGACACTTGACCCCATGTATCTCCAAACTATTACATCTTGAAAAGGAATAGGATGGATGTTAATGAGATTCCATCCTATTCACCTCCATTTCGGGTTGAGAAAGTCTAGTGTCCTTTGCTAGCAGTTGAGCTTCCATATCCGTAGTTTTTTTCTTTAGCTCTTTTACTTGTTGCTTCTGCGTTTCAAGAATTTCAAGCACTTCATCATATTTAGAAGAGAGCAAATAGAGTGATTCTTCTATGCTCCGTATTGTTAATGCTTGCTGCTCAAGTTTTCCATTGGTGGTATCATGTTTAGCCAGCTGCTCCTCATGTTTTCTTTCGCGCTCATCAAAACGGCGTAGCATAGATTCTAGTTTCGACATGACGTCAACCAAAGAAGGTTGCTCACTGTCTGCCATTAAGTTCTTACGCTGAGAGCCAGCCCCGTCTCCAGCGTTTGTCAATCGTGTTTTGTGATCTGCACACGTGGGACATTACAAAGTACCGATCATTTCTACTCACATGCTTTTTATGTTAGTCTTCGTAATGCCTGAACATTTGCCGGCATCATAACGGTTATCACAATCACTGCAACGAAGGCACTGGCTATCAGGTGCAATAGCTTTCAGGCACGCGAGGCAATCATTGTTAGACACTGTGAACACAACTTTGTGCAATCCGGCGGAGCAGAATTTGAAATCAAACACAGAAGTAGTTATGAAACGCTGCTCTCACCTACACAAGCGAAGAGCGTTATGCCGCGCTCACGTACTCCGCCGGACTGCGCTCGTTGATAATCGGCGTTGGCTTTTTAAGCGTAGTCGCCCGGGATCGCATGCCTGGATTGGCTGCCTCCACGATGACGCACTCGCAACATGGACTGTGTAGCCATGGGCGCTCGCACTGAATCTTCTCCGGTATATCACGTCGATAAGGCCGCCGAAGACGGAAGCATCCGATGCCAGGGAAGCGACAGTCAGGTCCCTTGGTTCTGGCGGTTCCTACGCAAGCGAAGAAATAGTGTTATGCCGCGCTCACGTACTCCGCCGGACTGCCTACGTCAAACAGCGTCATACTCACTCATCTCAGACACACTGCGGCAGCATCACTTTCAATTACATAAAAGATTTCTTGACAGATCGGGCCGCACTGATCCGTATTCAAGACGCCGAACATGGACCCTATCAAATAGGCACGCGGGGCACACCACAAGACGCGGTGTTGTCCCCACTGCTCTTAAGTTTAGCTATGCCACACTTTCCGACACAATTGAAGGATATTGAAGGCTGATGGCATGCGCTGTATGCCGATGATATCACGATCATCCGGGCCACCAAAGGCAACTTAGGGCACATGGAGGAGAGCCTGCAAGCAGCAGCGCGGGTAGCGGACGGATGGATGGAAACAACTTTATTTTAGATCCGGCAAAGTTTGACGACCCGGGCTCAGGTCTCCCATGAGGGGACTTCGAGGCCTTGCGTCGTCGCCACCTCTCGGGCCTGCTGGACAGCCCACTCTTGCGTCTTGAGGTTGGAGCTGCGCAGAGCGGCCGTCCACTTCGACGCAAGAGCCTCCGGAGCTACTGCCATTGTAGCTGATATAACACGACACTCCCAAAACATGTGTGAGAGCGTCGCTCTAGTTTCCTGACATAACTTGCAGAGATCACTCGGCTATTGCGCGGAGAAAATGTGCCGCAGTCGCACCGGACTGGGGAAGGTTTGTGTCTGCAGTTGTCGCCAGACGACTGCTTCGCGACGTTTCAGTTTGGGGTGAGGTGGGGGCAGGGTAGTGAGAATTTGTTCACCTTAGGGCTTCCCGTAAGGATAACACAAATATCGATGGACATCGGGACACCCTGTGCTCAAAACGCACTTAAAGTGCTGGACGCCTTAAGCCCAGTGCTTGCATCCCTCAACTAGAAAGATGGCTACCCATACCCCATCCTTCCGGAAAGAAGTCAAGGCTGCGTCCGTCATCCAGTGGAACGCCAGAGGGCTAAAATCACGAATTTCAGATTTTCGGCAGTTTGTGTACACCAATCTGTTTCCCCTCATCGTCATTTGTGAGCCCAACTTGTCGAAATCAATAAGACTGTCAGGATACGAATTTATCATGTTATCAACAAATGGTGCATGCAGCAACATCGTCATTTTTGTTCGTCGTGAACACACCTATGTTTTGCAACCAATTGCGCCCCACGGCGACAATCAATATATATGCATCACAGTTAAAAAGAACAAACTCTTGTTTACTCCCATAGGCGTGTATATATCGCCTTCCTGCAATTTCGATACCAAAAGATTTGCGGATATCTTGAGTGTTTGTCCCGCCCCATGGGTAATCATAGGAGATTTCAATGCACACCGTCCAGCATGGGGAAGTACAAGGACAAATGCAAGAGGACGAATATTAGCAAGCATCGCCCACAATTATGGCCTTACTCTCCTGAACGATGGTAGCCCCACCTTTCTTTGAGGCGTGACATACGGCAGCTGCCTCGACCTTGCTTTCGTCTCCAACTCTCTCGCCTGATGTGTGAAGTGGTTTCCAGACATTGAGACACATGGGAGTGACCACATTCCCATGGGCACCTATCTGAACATCAAAGGCTTGTCGTCTAGATCAGGCTTACGGAATACCATTCGGACGATTCAATGGGCCAACTTCAAATCTGATATGGAAGATGCCTGCCGCGAGGGCCTACCATCAGGGTTAGAGCAAACGATTAAAATGACGATGCAAAACGCCATTCGCATGATGACGACCTCTTCCACGCGGAATGACTTCGACATAGAATTAGAGCGCCTCCGAGCGCTTCGTCGCAGGGCGGAACGTCGATATCGGCGTACAAAATCAATTCATGACCTTAGGGCAGCCAGGAGGATGCAAAAGAAGATTCAGCGTCGTATGGACAGATTAGCGTCGGAACGTTGGGCAACGTTTTGCCAGAAACTCGACCCCCGCAAGCCACTGTCTCACATTTGGAAAACGGTGCAATGTCTGCGTTGCCTTCCGGAACGGCGTTTCCCATTCAAGGCGCTAGCGCTTTTCCAAGGGCGGCAAGACATCGATGTCGCAGAAGACTTTTGTGCGCGAATCGCAGACCAAGCGACTCGTCCAGATTCTCCAGCCCGAGCTGACGTCCCCAATTCCCGTGATGGCCGCATGGACCTTCCTTTTACAATGGAGGAGCTCGAAGCGGCTCTAGCTCTCTGCAGGCGCTCATCATCTCCGGGTCCGGATGGTATATCATACCGGGCCTTGTGCTATCTCGGAGAGTCCGCACGGATAGAGTTGTTGAGCCTTTACAACTCCTCAAGGCAACAGGGAAATGTTCCTGACTAATGGAAAGTAAGCCGCCTGGTGCCACTCTTAAAGCAGGGCAAATCCCCATTAGAACTCACCTCTTACCGCCCAATAGCGCTGGCCAGCTGTGTAGGAAAGATAATGGAACGGATGATCCTTGGCCGCCTGGAATGGTACCTTGAATACTACAAGATTTATCCGATTTCCATGGCTGGTTTCCGACGTGACCGCTCTTCTATCGACAATGTACACTCTAAAAACTAGGAAGGGTATCGCAGGAGTGAAGCGGCCGGTTCACTCTTCAAAGCGTCGTTTTACTCTCGCAAAATGTCGAGGAGAGTGAAATGCATTGTTCACTCTCTCACCAAGGAGAGAGTGAAATGTGCTTTTCACTCTCCCCCTTCAGAGAGAGAGAGTAGTTCTACTCTTGCGGCAATAGAGAACAAAACGTAGCGTGATCTTCTGCTTCAACTGTAGGTGGCTGGCCCCGAACATGGCAATGTATCATTCATGCACGCTGAGCAAAGAACACATCGTTTTGCTTCTAAGAGAACAGGCCGCCGCAGTTCAAAGGAACGCGTAGCGAGCGCTCTACTTTTTCACTCGGAGTTCTCCACCGCGCGCGCGCGCGCTCAAGATCGCGGAACAACACAGCACCGGAGAAAGGTGATCTTTTATTGTGTCTGTAGCTCTCAATTTACTCATCACAGCTTTTCTTTGAATGCCTCAACCGTTGAGCTTCCTGCTTCTGCTCCTCCAAGTACATTTGTCGCCGGTTCCATGTGCCTAAAACTGGTATCTGCAGCTCCTTTGTAATTTGAACTTTAAGGATGTCGCTTTCCTTCTATTACCTCCACAGACAATTCTCTGTGACATGCGAAGAATGTCACAGAAGGGAAAAAAAAAACACTTGGCAATGTCTGCTATGTCTAGCCAAGTGTACAAATTTAAGGACTTTCCAGTACTTCTAAAAATTCCAGGCTTTTCAATGCCTTGAAAATGGCATTTTAGAAATAAAGGGTTTTCAAGGATCGCTACAAACCCTGGTTTCTAGCACCTAAATAATTTTACAAGCTTATTTTGGCATGGAGTTCGGAAATTCATGCTTTTTAGCTAACGCTGCATCATCTCTGTACATTGAAACCACGAGAGCGCAACCATTTTGGAGTAAAGAAAAATACTGAAAGCTTTTAATACCACTCTTTTTCTATGGAGCTTCGTATTGCCTAGTTAGGTTTACGAATGTGCCTGGTTTTGGTGGGCGTTTCTTCGACATTTTCTGTGAGAAGTAGATGACTAACCCCCGTATTCAGAAATGTATATTAATACAAAGCCCATGCTTGACTTTATATAAACGACGCCTGGTGCGAACGTCCCCCAGACGCTCACTGCCTTTCTTTTGGTGCGTTCACGACTTGCGTCATTTAGATCAAGTCAAGCATGGGCTTCAAGTTATGATGCATTTCTGAATATGGGGGTAAGCGTGCGCTATTTCGGGCAACGCATTGTGCCATTGACACTGAGAGGAAACGGGGAAAACAAAGTTAACGCCCTATACTCCTAAACTTTCGCGTACCTGTGGTGTGCGTGTATCGTGGAAGAAGAAACAGCGCTAACACCAGGACGAAAAAAAGCATCGACCACACCAGCGCTTCGTGGTGTTGTCCATGTTTTTGCGTCGTCCTTGTGTTGCGCTGTTTCTTCTAAAATGCTCAACCAACTAGCCGGCAAGTCTATCCTGTGCATATATATTGAACACACGTATGAATGTAGATGGTCTTCGAAGCTTTTAGAACGAGCACTGCCACAGGATACGAGCAGTGCACGCGTAACAAGTGGACACATTACTCATTTAAACATGCGTGCCAATGCATGTGACGCGGCTATCGGCATAAGCAGTCTCCAAATGCTGGAATGCGTGCTCTTCAAAACGCTAACGATCCGCTGCTAATGCAGGACAACAGCTCACAGCGGACTGAACCAAACTCTAAACTAATGCACCTGAAAAGAACGCCTACACGGCAGCGTGAGGCACGTCGAAATGCCTGGTACTGGCATCGCAGTTGACCACATACGAATGGAAGTGGCGGAAAAAATAAACAGAAATGCTCACCAGTATACGCGCGACTTAAATTCACATACGTGGATGGTTGGCACGATACTTTGTACCCGCGTAATTTCGGAGAACATATAATGCATGGACTGGAAAAGCACTCGATCGTGAGCTGAACGGCACATTTGTTATTTTCCTGGGGTGACGACAAGCCGTGAATAGTTCTCACGTCGTCGTCTACGTTGTATTCCTCCGTTAGTCGTAGCAAGGAATGGAAATGATGCAAACGCAAACGTATTCCAGTACACAACAGCACAGCACACTGCAGAGAAACTCCAACCACCGCAGCCGATTCCTCAAATACATTTGTTATGTATATAAGCTCTAAAACAACACGACTGGGCGTGGTGGCTTTGTGGTATAATGGTTAGGATGTGTGCTTTGAATTGTATAGATGCGAGTGTACGTGGGTTCGAATCCACGTGATGTATAGAGCAATGTGGTTCTCCGTAAGTGTGTGATTCCGTCGACTATTGTGTTCTAATTAGATTATGTGTCTCCTGATTGTGAAATATGCGAAAATATTTGCGGATTAAATGTGAATTAGCTTTTTTTTCTCCGCAGTGGCGTTCGGGACACATACGCATAGGCCGATTACGAGCCGTCACGACTCATGGTAGGCAGCAAATAGCCAGGAAAAATGACTTTAAAATCCTGCATAACATTGCTCACGCCTATTCTGAAGGCCGCTTGGAATTGGGCCACTGAGTCTGAGGAGCCGCCTAGAGAACGGTGTATCAGCGACCCTAATTTGATCTGATTTCCTGCCTGCATGCGTGGCCAGGACTTCGCTAAGAGGGTATTGGGAAGAGTAGTTGCACTCTGTTTGGGGGAGTAGAAGTACTCGGTCTGGTGGAGTGCCATTACCCCTACGGTGAGAGTATTACCACTCTGCGGAAGAGTACTAGCACTCCCTGTGGGAAGAGTATTATCACTCTGCAGAAGAGTACTAGCAATCCCTTGCGGCGGAGTAACAAAACTCTGTCAACAGGAGTTGACCTACTCTCTCTCAAAGAGGGTCGATCTACTCTCGAAAAGAGAGTGAAATATGGGACAAGCCGCTACTCCCTCAAAGGGAGTGCCCGGCACTCTCTTAGTTTTTAGAGTGTAGTTGATCTCGTTTCCTATGTCCAGCACGAAAAGTCCCGTAAGCGTTTATCTGCAGCTTTATCCCCTGATGTGAAAGGGGCATACGATAACGTATTACATGAGGCCATTCTCGACGCCCTTGCAACGGTTGGCTTAGGTGGTCGAGTTTTTTTGTGGATTGCAAGCTACCTATCTGCAAGATCATTCTTTGTGTTAACTGACGATGGCCCAACTACGCGACGCTATACCAGCAGGGGCGTTCCTCAAGGCGGTGCTCTCAGCCCGACGCTATTCAACCTCGCTCTTGTTGGACTTGCTGAGTACTTGCCAACTACCATCAAAATTTCAATATACGCTGACGACATCTGTGTCTGGACTTCGGCAGTCACACGTCCTCAGATACGTGCGCGACTTCAAAGAGCGGCCACTTTGACAGCGAACTACTTGTGTAAACAGGGTCTCAGCACATCACCAGAAAAATGCGCACTAGTAGCATTTACTCGCAAACCGATGACGCCTTATATCATCTCAATCAATGGGCGGACCATTTCCTATGTCCGAACCCACAGATTCCTTGGCGTAATTATTGACCGAGACCTCTGTTGGAGCCCGCACGTGGCCTACATGAAACGGCGCCTGACAGCGACTTCCCAGTTGTTTCAATACTTGGCAGGAAAGACGTGGGGGATGTCAGTAGACGCAATGCTTAAACTCTACAGAGCTCTCTTTCTCGGTTTTCTAAGATATACCTGTACTGACCAACACCTGCAAGACAAATATTCGTGTTCTGCAGGCAGCACAAGCTCAAGCACTCAGAGTCTGCCTTGGTTTGCCCAGATGCACCTCAACAGAGGCAACTCTTGCGATTGCTCGGGACCATCCAATGCGAACTCACATTACGGTGGAAGCGCTGAGAACGCACATCAGACATTTTGCACGTGCCACCTATCACCACCTTTCAGCACTACCTTCAGACAGGCACCAATCATCATTCGCTAAAACTATCATCAAATACAACGACAAACTTCCATCGGGCTTCACAGCTGCATCTAAACCATCTATACCCCCTTGGTGTCTTATCAGCCCTACAGTCCATCTCAGTGTACCAGGAATCGGAAAAAAGTCTGAACTGTCGTCGCCTGTGCTGAAACAACTGTCTCTGCTTCTTCTGCACGAGAGGTACGCGGACAGGGAACACATTTATACCGATGGTTCCACAAACATCCAGTGTTCGTCCGGTGCTGTGGTTGTCCCAGCAAAAGCTATTACCATCAGCTTTAGGACTGACCACCCAACAACATCGACATCTGCTGAACTAGCTGCTCTTCGCGCTGCACTTCGTGTCGTCAATCGGGAGCCACCTCGACAATGGTCAATCTTCAGCGATTCAAAGGCAGCCCTACAATCTGTACTATCAGCTCTGCATCGCGGGCCATTCGAACAGCTCGTATTCGATATTAGATGCCGACTCCATACATCACAGGAGAAAGGACACCACGTGACGTTTCAGTGGCTGCCAAGTCACTGCGGCGTCAGTGGAAATGAAGACGCCGATAATGCCGCTCGGGCAGCTCTTGAAGACGCACAAGAAGAGGCCATACCGCTTTCACGATCCGACGCAGCTAGCAGACTTCGAGTGCTTGCACATGAGATCACGCTATCTCTATGGTGCACACCAAACAGCCAGACCACCCAGAGCAACCGTCAATACCACCTGCCCTCTTTGATGCATCTCTATATGCCAACTGGACTGCGTCGAAGAGAGGCGACTCTGCTTTATCGCTTATGGCTGGGGGTGGCTTTCACTAAATCTTACTCCTTCCGCATTGGAATGGCCAACGATCTCTGTAATGCCTGTCTCTGCGAGGAGACGCTGGAACATGTTCTGTGCGACTGTCCTGAATATAATGTTCAGCAACAGTCCCTGGCATCTGTTCTAGCGCGCCTTGACAGTAGACCATTGTCCCTCGACACGATTTTCACATGCCGCCGACAGAAGATATCGCAGGTGAAGGCGACAAAGGGACTACTTCGGTTTTTGAAAGAGACGGGATTGGACAAGCGGCTGTGAGAGTGACGTCGCGTACCATGCCAGATTGATGGACTCCAACGGACGATGTGTGTGTGTGCTGTGTGCTCTCTCTCCCTCTCCCCCTTCCCCATCTTTAATCTCCCCCATCCCTCTCCCATGTGTAGGGTAGCAAACCGGTTAAACCAAACTGGTTAACCTCCCTACCTTTCCCTCTCCACTTTTTCCTTCCTTCCTTCCTTCGATTTATCCCTAGGCAGTGGTTCCATCCACGAGACTAAGGAAGTTAGAATTTTGGGACTTTTCATACACCATCTGCGGAAAGTCAAAACAACACTTGACAAGCTCCGGAAGATTGGAGAACAGGTGGTGTCGAATGGTTCACCGGGTCTCCAATAAGAGAAGAGAGTTACGAAGCAAAGACACGGTACGGCTCGCACACGCGCTTTCGTAACTAGCCGCATCCTGTATTCAGTCCCCTACCTCTGCTTGCGGAAGCATGACGAAGACAGGGTAGATGTTATCTCCCGCAAAATGATGAAAAGGGCTCTTGATCTCCCGGTATCCACTTCCAACGGACGACTTCTCGATCTTGGAATGGTCAACACCTTCCAGGAGCTCAAAGAAGCTCATCTAACAAATCAAAACACAAGGTTAGCCCAAACACGATCGGGCCAACTACTTCTGGCTTGTGGGGATGCGTGACTCTCACGCGTCCCCTGATATCTTGTTTTCCCGCATAGCTCCCGTCTCCTGCATTGCGGCTTCGCCGCGTGGCCTGGCGCCCGCGGCGGTTGGAGTGGTTGAAGCGCAGTGCGAGAGATGGCGCGAGTGTTGCGCTGCGAGCGCCGCCTCACAGCGGGGTTACTTGGGTGCGGGAAACACAAGGCGCTGCCTCTTTGGCTGCGGGTCGGCGAACGCCGCGGACGTCCCGCGTGTGCACCGATCCGTGCTTCTGCGAGACCGTCTCGCGTGGCCTCCTTCGAACGCGCCACCGTTCGCGTGACCGTACGCGCGAACGACCAGGCGTTGGGTTCCAGCATGGGGCGAACATATTCGCTCGCTATCCGGTCGCGATGAGTCGGACTTCCTAGATTTGTCGCCCGCCCATCGGCATGTTTTGGGGATAGCAACTCGGCTAGCAGGCATTGATCTATGAAAGGTGCAATAAATGCCCTTGTGATTGTTTGCACTACTGTGTTGTCGTTCCTTTGTCCCAAGAGTATGGGAGGAGAACCCCACAGGCTCGACTACACATCCAACACGATTTTAATATGCAAGAAAGAATCAGAGTGCCAGAACTATGGAGACGCGACATCCGAATTCGACCTCTTCCAACCAAGATGGATAGAGAAGACCATAGTAGACGCCGCCAAGCTAGGGCGGAAGCTCTGGAGCGTCACTACGGCAACAAGACAAGCATGGAGTTTACTACGTAGTAACGCTGGGCCAAACCACGTTGGATGGTATACGGCAGCAGTCATACATCAGGGAACACAGGTGGATGGCCTCACTTTTCGTGCACCAGGTACAACACAGGCAGAGGAGGTAGTGATCGCCCTAGCTGCGTCGGATTCTAATTCCTAAATATATCATTACGGATTCGCGTGGCGCCTGCCGTAATTACGAGGCTGGTTGGGTCACCTTACTGGCCGAACGAATACTGCGAAACTGCAGCAGGGATGTACAGTTCCGACTCCTGGCCATCAGGGCCTTCAAGGGAATGAAGCTGCCGATGCGGCAGCCTGAGCAGTCACTTACCGAGCGTCCCCCTTTGGACCCTGAGGTCCTGGAGCAAGAAGACGGAATTCTCTTAACTTTCAAAGACATTGCTACCTATTATAAGGATAGCCATCGCCGGCACCTAGCCCCAGCTGAGGGACTGGGGAAAGCGAACGAACGCGTTCTACTTCGCTTCTACACTAACACAATGCTGTGCCCGGCAGTGATGAAACATTTGGTCCTGCGATCACTGGCAATTGCCAACACTGTAGAGAGGTGGCTTACACTTATCACATGGTGTGGGCCTGCCAGCAAATTTCAGCTCTCACCCCCCACCCCCACCCTACCCGAGAGGACTGGGAGGCGGCCGTGCTTGGTTGCTCAGACCTTCATGCCCAATAGGCCTTGGTCAAGAGGGCAAGGCCTGGCTTCGACCAATGGGCTCCCGGACTAGGGACTCCACCTAGTATCTAGGGCTACTGCGTGAGTGCACACCTCTCTGTTTCTCTTTTTGTTTAATAAATGGTTCGCACCACCGCCGCGCCAGACACAGTGGGAGCCGGAGCATGGTTGATCGCGGTTCACAATGGTGCTGTGCGTAGGTGGAAAGATTTAACTTTCCCGGGGGCGGGGGTCTCTCTCTCTCACACACACACACAAACACACACACACACATACACGCACGCACGCACGCACACGCACACACACCCTTTGATAACAGCTGCATTTGAACAAACTTCGTGTTACCTCGAAGACTTTTTCACTGAAGTGACGGCCTTATATGAGTACATACAAGATCTGATAACAGGAGACAGTTCAATTCCACAGCCTGAGTCCCCTCGCACCACCAAGAATCTGGCGTCTCGTGGTGGTGTAATCTTCATTTGTGGAATTGTTTTATACTTCGCTATCACTGATACTGCTTCGCCTTTCCGCAGAAACTGTAGCATCTCTCTCTCTCTCTTTTTCTGTGAGTCCGAGTATAAGCGCTGCTCCGCATGACTGCTGTTGATGCTCGTTTCGAGTAAATCCGCCTTGGCCTCATTTCGGTTACTAAGTGAATTACACAGGGTGTCCCAACTGTCATGCACCAAGACTTAAAAAAGAGCGATTGCGTTACTCGAAAACTTATAGTGCATATTGTTTCCTGTACAGATGGAGTAGCCACCAGTAATTTTTTCGTTGCTGAGATTTAATTAGGTAATTATTATTAATTAGATTAACTCGAGAAGTACTGTCGTAATTATCAAGATGTCAATGAGGCACTTGTAGCACCCACAAATTACATCTAATTGCGCTGTTTTAAGCGACGTACTAATTGCGTAAATTTTTTTCCGACTGGTAGACATACCACAAAAATGAAAAATACCACGAGAGCCAATAAAAGTTTATTCACTCACTCGAATACCACGTGATTGCGCTCCCACCCATATCAAGAAGCAGTGACCTCAATAAGCTGATTGAAAGCAACTGTTTTGCCTGTCGCAAACCCGGAGAGACAGCGCATCACCTTGATAATAGTATACGGAAGGAACACCAACAGTAGCTTGTTTGGCGGCTTCGCAGCTATTCCTCCTCCTCATTTCTACGTTACACTTACTATCTGTCTCTAAGCAGAGTTATCACATTGATAACAAAACCCCCTTGATAACGCAGCCGAAGCGCCGCTCTGACTACGCACGAAACGCGAAAAGCAATGGAATAGGTACAGAATGTTTCAACATACCGGCTCAGCTCGCACCGCATCGAAAGAGTGCGCGCGCAGCTTTATTTCGCGCCAGAAACTTGCTTCGGACCAAAGCCAAAATAAAGGGACGGTTTTATTTTTCATTAAAGTGTATATGTGCTGCAAAAACAGGTTTGTGGCAAAAAATAAAAGTGAAATAAACAGACCGGGAAGCGGCTCACGTGTAGAGAAACGGCAAAACCAATGCGTTCAAGAAAGTAAATGCACTACGTCTAAATGAGCCGAATTGGCAGTCGAAATGCCTGCACAAATAAATAAAATCCACGCATAATCTTATCTGGGATTTATCTTAATGATGCGTAAGCATTTCGTAGCACTGACCTGCGGCAGTATGCCGGTGTTTCGTACACTTGCGATAACGACCAAGTAGCCCAACAGGAAGTGCTTTTAAGTTGCGGTAACGACCGCGAAAGAACCGTGAAACAGAGAAGCGCGGTTGCAGCACCGAACTGTTGAGACGTACGACGTAGAAGAGGCGAGTAGAAGCAATGTTCGCTGGTGCTGTACATAGCCCGCACCGGATGTCGAATGGAATGACCAGGGAGACATAGAAAATGAAGGAAATATATGCAACAGGTACACCGGACCATTACGAACCGTGATCAACTGCGCTCCGGCGGCGCCTACGTAGCGACCGAGTGCGGCAGGCGTCGAGAGCGATGCGGTGTCCTGCAGCCGCTTTGTAGGCGTTGAAGCGAGAGGCAGGTGAATTGGCTCGCTGCTGCGGGCGCGATGCTGAAAGCCGGGCGGAGGGACTGTCTTTCCGTTGGGTAAGGATAGAGATACACACGCATTTAAGAACATCACATTTCAGCGTGCTTTTGCTATCTATTGATTCGTAAGCGCCGTTGAACACCAGCTGCTGCCTAGAGGACGTGTTCGAATAGGCCTCCTTCTGCAGCTACACAGTACTGAGTCCGCTTTATCACATCTTCTGTGGCTTTCTTGAGGACCGACGCTGGAATTCTACGGCAGAAATCCGTTATCCTTGCTGCCTTGAGCTAATCTGACGTCCGTCTCGATCATGTAAACACGATCTTTCACATAACTGCAAAGAAAGAAATCGAGTGGACCGAGACGGCCAATTTAGAGGCCCGTATACCATCCAATCCAATGCGCATGAAAAGTCGCATCCAGCCAGCTTCGTGCTCGGCTGCTGCTGTGTGCTGGCGCCCCATCTTGCTCATACCACAGAAGTGGAAGACGTAGCAGCGGGACTCCGCTGAGATACTCAACCACCACCCCTCCAAAGATTTCGTCCACGTAACGCTGTCCAGTCAGTTTGTGAGTTTGTTTGAGAAGATGGGACAGATTATAGCACCGGCGTAAATTCCGCACCCCACGTTGAACGGTTACTGGCACTGCTGTGCCGAGTGCGCGTTACCTAGTGTGGATTGTAGTCATTCCAACTGTGCCCGTTATGCAAATTTACCTGGCCGTTTCTGCAAAAATGGGCTTCATCTGTGCACATGATGTTGCTCAAAACGTCCGGTGACTCATAGGCTTTTGTGGGGACCCAATTTGAAAAATCTAGACCACTCTGCAGATCCCTATCTTCCAAACGATTATTTATTTATTTATTTATTTATTTATTTATTTATTTATTTATTTATTTATTTATTTATTTATACATATACCTCACAGGTTCCACTTCTGGAACATTGCGTGACGGGGGGGGGGGGGGGGGGGTTGTTACAGTAATAAACAAGCACAAGTAAATGGTACAAGACATAGTAAAGTTTGTTACATTTAACTAGTAAAAGAAGTATCTTGAATGAATATTGAAAACGGTGGAAAAACTATTGAAACAAAGCACGCGAGGACGTAACGTGTATGCGCTAGCGTACACGTATACAGAAGAAAGACACATAAGAAATGAATGTTGTACAATAAAATATTAAAATACAGGCAGAAAAGGTTTATACAATGAAACATAGTTCCAGTACGGAAGGAAGGTAGGATTAATTCACTTGACAAAGCACTCAATATACGAGAAGTCTATTAGGAAAAGAATAAAGTTAGCTAATTCCTGAAAATTATTGGGTCACGTACGTTAACTTTAGAATCGGGTAGCCCGTTCCAAATTTAGTTACATGAGGCAAAGCGGAATTAGTAAACGCCTGCGTTCGGCCAGAAGGACGTTGAAAGAATATGCTATTGTTTAAACAGCTCGAGGAGCGATGTGGTCCTACAAGAGCCACATCGCTACAAGTGTGTAGTTCGATGGTGACTGTATATTATTTTGTGCAGTAAGCTGATTAGGGCAATATCCCTATGAGACTGCAGGTATAGAAGTGAAAGTGTTTCTGATAGATAGTCTGTTATAGTCACGGGCGATGAAGCGTGCAGCGCGATTCTGGACAGTTTCGAGGGATTTGACCAGGATTTGATGGGTGGCAGGTGCATATTCTAGCTGAGGGCGCACGAAAGTTTGGTAGGCGAGCTTGCGAGTAGTAGCAGGTGTGCTGTGAAGATTACGTTTGAGATAGCCTAATGTTTGCGATACTTTTGCGGTTATTTTTCTGTGTGCACTGACCACGATAAGTTTGGTGTGAAATGAATGCCAATATCTTTGTAGCAAATTGGGGTTGAAAGCGCGTTCTTGTAACGGGAATATGTAAAGGGAAATTTTAGAGCTTGCGGCCAGAGGTTATGGTTTTACATTTGTTAGTGTTCAAACTCATTTGTCACATCTCACATCAATGCGATATGCGGTCGAGGCCATGTTGAAGCGCGTCGTGGTCAATGCCCGAATGAATTTTTCTGTACAACACGCAGTCGTCTGCGATTAGTCATCTGCGATCTGCGAATCGTTAAGGATTATGAGAAATAAGAGAGGACCCATCACGCTTCCTTGGGACGTACATGCCAACCGCCTGGAAGACCCTTCTGCCACATGACGCCACCTCACGACGACAATAAAAAAATTGTGAAAAGCGCACATTATTTCTTTACTTTAGGTTATTCCGCCTGCGAACCTAAAAGAAAGGACACAATCTGACTTACATGAATTACATTAATGGAATAGGAAAGCCTTACTGTATCTTCTTGTGTGCCGACGACCTTCCCGTCGACTTTCGAAGAGTATGGTGTACTCCAAGTGTCCTGCTCGGCAGCCATCTTGTTTGGACAGGAAAGTAGCCTGCATAGTTTTTTACTTCGATGCTGTCTTCGCGAATCTGTTTTCTTTGACGTCTTCGTGAGAATTGTAACGAGGTTTAAGATGGCTGCTGTCCGCTTAGCCGTCTACTGTGCCGTCTACAGCGTGTATTGGAACAAAGCCCAAGAGTCGCGCCAGTCCGAAGACGACGATTTAACGTGTAGAGGTGTAATCGATCTCGACAGCCAACTTGTTTATGTATCGTCACCTCTCTTCAGATCACACAAGCTTCGGTTAGAACAGTACCATCGATAACATTTGAGAAACTCCGGATACATGCGGGCGCGTCCCGCGCTGAGCGATAACATTTGTTAGACGGTGAAAAGCGCTCAACCAATAAAGATAAAGTCCACGTGTCAATATTGTGAATACATTTCTATATGTGACTTCCACAACGTAACAATATGAAACGTAAAGAGCCTCATTGGGCTGCTAAAGTTGGTGGACAGACAAGATTTCGGCTCGCTTTGGAACAGTTTGTTGTCCGTTCTTGCTTTTCTTCGCTTGACGCACATCGTAGGTGAGCAAACTTTATTGAAAAATATTATGTCAGTGAATGGAAACCTTCTATGAAGATTTTATTTTCAGAATGCATTATCTGTATAACCATATCCACGTTTTAGACGAAGCCTCGTTCAAGATTTTGGTTTGAGCGAAGGTCTTTTAAGGCCTTGTTTTCTTCCGCTGAACCAAAATTCGCTCAAACCCAAATCTCGTCATCCTCCCGGCTGACAAGGGCAACGCCATGGTGCCACTCAACAGGACTGACTACCGTGACAAGATGTTGTCACTTCTTGCGGACGAGGCACCGATGCTACTCAACAGGACTGACTACCGCGACAAGATGTTGTCACTTCTTGCGGACGAGGCAACGTACAGTCGTCTGAAGAAGAATCCCACGCTGAAGATACAGAGGGAGCTACAGAAGCTTCTTACGGATGTGCTCCGGTTTGTAGATCCAAGGCACAAAGGGTTGTACTTCTCCCTTCTGTGCACTAACGGTTCGGCGCCGGCGCTCTACGGTTTGCCAAAAATACGTAAACCTAACGTGCCGATGCGACCAGTTGTTGATTTTACTCGCTCTCCCCTTCACAAACTGTCCAAATACCTTCATAAGGTTCTTTCCCCTCTCGTTGGTAGAGGCAGCACGCACGTTCACCATTCTGAAGACTTCATAAACAAGATTCGTCATTTTACTCCCGACGATCAAGAAGCGCTTGTCTCGTTCGACGTCGTGTCGCTTTTTACAAGCGTTCCTATTCGACTCGCCGCGGAAACTTGCACCGCCGCTCTGGACGATGACCCTACCCTACCAGAAAGGACGCCCATCGACGTTCCTGACTTGAAGAGGCTCCTCCTGTTCTGCCTGGAGAACATCTACTTCACTTTTGAAGGCACCTTCTACAGGCAAGTGCACGGGACACCGATGGGCACCTCCATTTCGGTAACTACTGCAAATTTAACTATGGAATGGCTTGAGCGTCGAG
The DNA here is from genome assembly GCF_038994185.2 of Dermacentor albipictus. Classification (NCBI taxonomy): domain Eukaryota; kingdom Metazoa; phylum Arthropoda; class Arachnida; order Ixodida; family Ixodidae; genus Dermacentor; species Dermacentor albipictus. The sequence goes on along the minus strand of NC_091822.1, from coordinate 199,367,949 downwards.
CACTCGCCTCTTTCAACTCGCCGCCCAGAGTCTTCCTACGTTACGTAGACGATGTGTTCTGCATAATTCAGCGAGAACAAATTCCTTCATTTTTGTCACATTTGAACAGTATTGAAGCGTCTATACAATTCACAGTCGAGGAAGAAAAAGATGGCGAGCTTCCTTTTCTGGACGTCCTCGTAAAACATGACAGGTGCAGTCTGGCATTTACCGTGTACAGAAAGAGCACACACACAGGCAGGTATCTGCATTTTAATTCAGTACACCCGATGAACCAGAAGAGATCGGTAGTAGCCTCTCTTGTCGGCAGAACCAAGCGTATCTGCACAACGCCACAAAGCCGGGCTGCCGACCTACAAGAGGTTCACCGTAATCTCTCGGCATGTGGCTACCCGAAGTCGTTTGTGAACTCGGTGGAACGCCATCTGTCTCAGCCCCCAAGGCCTGACTGTGTTCTCCCAAGAAAACGCGCCCCCATACCGTATGTGCCCGGTGTGAGCGAGGGCTTAGCCCGCGTTCTACGCGGCTATGACGTCCAGGTAGCTCACGTACCGTCCCAAAAATTACGTCACCGGCTGGTAAACGTGAAAGACAAGCTTCCAAAGACTACGTTTCCTGGCATCGTCTACGGGATTCCATGTGAAGACTGCGACTGCGTATATATCGGTGAGACAGGAAATTTCGAACAGCGGTTGAAGCAGCATATCAACGATGTCAAAAAGAAAAAAGTCGCCTCAAACGCCTTGGCAGAGCATGCAGATGACTTGGGCCACATGATTAATTGGGATAACGCCAAGATATTAGAAAAAGAAAGAAATTTGACGTCAAGACACCACTTGGAATCTCTCCTAATCCAAATGACAGATAGCACCCTCAACCGGAATGACGGAACCCTCCCCCCCATATACACGCGCTGCTTACATCGTATTTTAAAGCCATATAAACATTGTATCGCACGTCCTTGATTTCATTGTGAACAAGGCTCCCGTCAGGGGAGCCGAAACATCTTTTCTTGTATTCATTCAGTGGTCGGTGTCCTTCTTTTTACCCTTCTTCATGATGCCTCCCGACCAGACGGGCTTCCGTTAAAACCTCGACTTCATCATCATCGTCTACGTCATTTAGCGGCCCGAAGCCGAGGTGCTGTTTTCCTACCGGTAAACTGGTTGTGAACTCCGTTTCCTTGCACGCTCACTTAGCTTGTCGACAGTATAGAGCCCAGAGCTTCGGAAACTTCCTTCCGAATGTAATTGACCTATGTAAGTTCTTTCGCCCAGTTTCAAATGTCGCACGTGTGGATGGTGACGTGCAAGTCAACAATGACAGAAGCAAAGTTAGTCAGTGAAATTGTCAGTGAATTTCACTAGGGAAAACAAGAAGGTAGGCGCTGCATTGTTTTTGACCCTGAGCTCGCCTAAGCATAAAAATGAAGCTTCTATGGTTTCTTGAACGTTTGGAAAGCGCTTACATTCGAGACGCGCTCCAGATGAAAGCTTGCAAGAGCACATGATGGATGCCACGGAGGTTCTCGACGCAACCGGAGACGTGGCATCTGCTACGGAGGCCAGTGGTGCCATCCTCTCGATGGTAAAGACAATGCCGTCCCTGGAGTGCCCGAGGAGAAGGAAAGTAGCGAAGAGAGACGCGATGAACAGCATGTAACCACGCATCTAGTCCCTACCCAGCAAGTCAATGAGGCAGTCGTTGATGACTCATCTGCATCTCATCCCAAGCATCTCAACACTTAATTGCCTTATGTTGGTCGAGGACAGACGAAGTGGCACGGATAACCATTTCCGAAGCGACGTGGCACTAATCCGAATCAAGCACTGACAGCGACACGATCAAGAAATGACGTCGACGCAAAAGATCTAAACAATGCTGACGATCACAGTCAAGGAGGCTCGGTGAGGATTCGTTGTTTTCAGGCACCGACCACATGGGTCAATAAATCCGAATAGTAGTCACCAAGGCGCATTCCCAGCAACTTGTCTTCGCAAACTTCAACGGATGGGGCGTCAGGTCTTTACAGAAGCAAGCACAGCTACGTCGGCTTCTATCTAGGAAGCAGCTCGACTTCATCGCCGTGCAGGAGGCGAAGATTGAGAGGGAAGAGACAAAAAAGGGCCTTGCGACCTTTTGTGTCTGATTATAACGTCTGCGTTTCACACGCGCTTGTTTTAGCCACGAGCTGCACCTGTTTTTAGTATTTAGTTACACTGAAGGTCGATAAATATGCTGCGATTGTGTGTTGCAAAAGGTTCCATGGCCAATAGTCAACCTCTATGCATTTAGTGGCGCTCCTATATGCATTTGTGTCTAGCCTGATCGAGTGTGACCGCTGCATCGGAATAATGTGATATTTCAATTGTGTATATGATTTGAGTGATTGGAGCGAGGTTATGCTCAGCGGGACAGGAGTGGTGAAGCTTTATATTACGTAATGGAAATTCAGGACCCACTGACGAAGGCGCGTCGGGACAGGGATTTCGTTCACGAATTCAAGGTCGCTCTAACGCCCGCCTTGATCGAACTTGCGTCTCGTTGTCACCCCTCTGCCGAGCACTGCCACTGTGTTACCTCACCAGTTTTGTTGTTTCACAATTGCATGGGTATCGAAGATATTGGGGAGAAGTCTGTAAATAATTTTGGTCCACTGTGAGCTGTTACGAACAGGCCCGCTGAAGTGCAAGTGTTGCCAGCCAGTTGTGACAACGGGTGTCAACGTTTCCTAGAGTGCCACCGCAAACCTATAGCCACGGCGTCACTAAATCGCCATTGTGACTGAATGAGTTCGGTGGGCCAACTATTGTTACCGAACCCACCAACGCGAACCTGATCTGCTATGAGTGGGGGAGTTGCCGCGGGAACGTCGTCGGAGGCCCCTTCCCACGCGCCGACCAAAACGCAAGACAATGGCTACCCGGGCGCACTGCGAGGGTCCGCTCCGAGTTCTACGAAATCCGTGTGATGTCGGTTTCGGGCCGTGAACCTGTGTGTGTGTGTGTGTGTGTGTGTTTGTGTGTGTGTGTGTGTGTGTGTGTAAACCGTCCCGCGGAGAGGCGGCGTGTTTACGATGACTGGACGAACGTTTGCGCCACTTTGGAATCGAGGGGGACCGAGTGTTTACAAACGACTGTTGTGCGGATGCTCGATACACTTTTCTAAGCAGTCATGTTGGACTGAGACACTCTCTCTAGCAGTCATGTTAGGCTGATACGCTCTCTCTCAAGCAGTCATGTTAGACTGACTTACTTTTCTCTCGCAGTCATGGTAAACTGATGAACTGCATGTAAATACTGTAAATAAACCCATATTCCTCTTTCTCGATCAGAAGCAGTCCTTCCCTTCATCAACTTACTCAGCGTGGATAAGTTGGACGACGGCATGGGCCAGCTGCCTTCGAATTCATGCCGGACTCCAATCTTGACAACTGATCACGAGCGATGGGATTGAACCCCGAATCCTAACAGGGCACCCTGTAAACTTAGCTCCCAAATGGCAAAGAATTGATTAATCGTGCGCGTATAGGGGCCCTCACAACCTTTTCTACAGATTCGTCTTAATTTGCTGCTCTTTAAGCAAGTGGTTCGCACCTATCGAAATTGGATCGGTGATATAGAAATAATGAACAAAGGACTCTTCTTAAAGGCCTATGTAGCCTTTACGAGGTGGAATGCCAAATACAAGGCACTTACATCAATTACACGTACGATGAAGTGAGCCACAGAGGTGCGCGCGTTCGATCTCGAAAAAAGGCATGCTCTGCGCTCTGAGCTGCCAGCACTTTACCTGACGAGTGTCACGTAATGCTATTTCCAGAGTAATTCCGGAAATGTACTCCAATGCATGGCTTTGTGGTAAATGAGAATGACACATTTGGCAGTGTGAAAGTTGCTACAATGTGTTGTTTATTGTCCATCCAGACGATCATGATACAAAAGTCTTAGTGTCTTGCAAAACTTTACAGGATAATAAGTCTACATTCATCAGTGAGACCCTTAACGATCCAAAAAATTGAGCTTGCTATTGAGCTGCCTTTATCGAAAACACCCGGCCCTGATGGTCTTTCAAGTTCATTTTACAAAGATTTCAAAGGAATTATCAGTCCCATATTATCGAATATTTTTATTACAAGTTTAGGAGTGGACGTCTTTTCTCATTTTTTTTTCCATAAGCCACACAATTTTAATTCTAAAACGTCCGGAAAATAAAAAAAAAAACTGTGTGCCCTTGAAAGCTGGACCAAAATCATATTGTCAAAAGTTTGCAAAATTTTTGCGAAAGTTTTATCGAATAGATTACAATTTGCGCTGTCCGTTATCATTGGTTCTCGTACGTGCGGAATCAGGGGTCCAGCCATACAAACCAACATACGCTTCTTTAGTACTGCTGTGGTTCCACTGAGCAGCTTGCAATGCTCCGGGCAGACCTTGCATTTGATTGTGTCAGTCATTTCTATCTATTTTCTCTTCTGGAACATGTCAATGTTGGCTCCGCCTTGCTTAAGGGTTTGCTATGCCCGTCGTTCTACTCGCTCGGTTATAAATCGCCATCCTTCCGAACCGGTTTCTATTTGCTCTTCACTAAACCAAGGGTTTCCGATGTCCCCACTACTTTTCGCCCTTTAGCCGGAACCACTATGCCTAAGCGTATTTCAGTCGAGCTGCATCCGCGGCTTCAACATACTTGGTAATGAGGTAAAAGTGTTAGCTTAAGCAGATCTAGCGCTCTCCTGCACGGATGAGCCCAGTGTTGAAAGCATCGTATATAGAATAGAGAAATTTTGCAGCGTATTAGGAGCAGAGGTTAACCCATCGAAAAGTGTTGGCTTCTGGTTAGGCTCGTAGTGTTATAAACTGGAACAGTTTTCAGGAAGTGGACTCAGGTTTTGCCAAAATATCTTGGCTTCCATGCCGCTAGACGCATATAAATTAAGCGCGCACTATTGGAAAGAACGAGTTTCGACCCAGCAAGGTTACGCTAAGGAATTTATTCCACACCGACTTTAGCCTGCAATAAGTTTTTGGTTAAACATTACTTTAGTTTTCTGCACATTAATTTTTAGACCCACTCTTCTGACCTGGAGAGGCAAAGCAGAAGAGTGAGTCTAAAAATTAATCTGCAGAAAACTAAAGTAATGTTTAACAGTCTCGGAAGAGAACAGCAGTTTACAATAGGCAGCGAGGCACTGGAAGTAGTAAGGGAATACATCTACTTAGGGCAGGTAGTGACTGCGGATCCGGATCATGAAACAGAAATAATCAGAAGAATAAGAATGGGCTGGGGTGCGTTTGGCAGGCATTCTCAGATCATGAACAGCAGGTTGCCATTATCCCTCAAGAGAAAAGTGTATAATAGCTGTGTCTTACCAGTACTCACCTATGGGGCAGAAACCTGGAGGCTTACGAAAAGGGTTCTACTCAAATTGAGGACGACGCAACGAGCTATGGAAAGAAGAATGATAGGTGTAACGTTAAGGGATAAGAAAAGAGCAGATTGGGTGAGGGAACAAACGCGAGTTAATGACATCTTAGTGGAAATCAAGAAAAAGAAATGGGCATGGGCAGGACATGTAATGAGGAGGGAAGATAACCGATGGTCATTAAGGGTTACGGACTGGATTCCAAGGGAAGGGAAGCTTAGCAGGGGATGGCAGAAAGTTAGGTGGGCGGATGAGATTAAGAAGTTTGCAGGGACGGCATGGCCACAATTAGTACATGACCGGGGTGGTTGGAGAAATATGGGAGAGGCCTTTGCCCTGCAGTGGGCGTAACCAGGCTGCTGCTCCTGATGATGATGATGATGAAGTTTTTGGTAACAAAAATCTACTATATGTATACGCATTGCAGGGTATTTATTGGGCCAAGCTTTAGATCCGACGTTTCACCGATTTCTTTTTAGGAATAGTTAGTGTGGGCGGGCTGGGCTTAGTGCATATTTATGTGCGGCAAATAGCGTTCTTTTATTTTTTTGCTAAACTTCGCAACATATCATCTGGTCATTCATGCAGGTCACACTTGTTAATGCCGTACCTGTTTCAGTTGTTTTTTCAAATTTTTCTTCGCGTTTAAGCTTGCTGTGGGGGTTCATGCACGAGGTTTGCTTTGCGGTTCGTTTCCTGGCTGTTTGGTTTTCTACTGAGCCCTTAATTGTACTCCGTGAAGCGCGAAACGTTATACAAAGATTGACGGTCTATGCTTTTTTTGATCGCGGCCTGACCGATCACTCTACATTGACCGGCCAGCCTACGATGTACTAAAGCAAGTTCGCAACATGTATATATCCCCTTGCCGCAAAACATTATTTTATAAACGTCATAGTGAAACCTTACCGGTAAAAACATGGATACAGAAAAAGGGCCTCTTTGTGTCTTCTCTTAACTGTCGTCTTTGTGATCTGCCAGATACAACTGGACATGGTTTTATTAGCTCCAATGACGCCATCCTATTTCGGGATGACCTCGGACAGACTCTAAAGAAAGACTTTGAAATCAACCGTCATGCTGTGGGATGCCTGCTGTTGACCTCTCATGATATAGTGCAACATTGTGTAAAACTGGACGAATTGGTTGACGTTCGTGGTAAAAGCATTGCAAAAATAAAGAAGCCAGTGCCACAAGTCAGCGCGTGTCCTGTGTATGTCTTGTGTTGCCGTTATTTTTGCGCTGCTTTTACGGTGAAAAACTCTAGTAGTAATGTCCCATTTGAATTCGTTTTCTTTTTTTTTTGCGCGAAGTGCACAGTGACTATGCACAATTGATTAATGTTCTGGGGTGCTGTATGGTACTGTACTAAATACCATGAAATAAGAAAAAACGTGATTGTGGCCTCATGGTTAGAGAACCGGGCCGCTGCGCTGGGGATCGAATCTCGCCGCCGGGCACCTCGAAGAAAGCTTCGCTTTGAAGTGTGCACTTTTATGCATGAAATTGGCCTTGTCATACGATCGTGGTCACATTGGTCAAACAGGCCGGTGTATTCATCACCGCCTCCGCGAACACACGAACTCAATGCGTGCATCCCATGGCATCCATCTGGCCGTTTCTAGATGCTCTGCGCCCTTCCACAGGCGCAAAATTGTGGCGCCGATTTAAGTACAGCCAGCAAAGGGGTACTGCAGATTAGGGAAACAATCCTCATCCACAAGGCAGGTGTCCGTCAGTAGCACCGCACGAGCTTTTGCCAGATCCATGTCTGAAACGGCACCAAATTCTATTAAAGAACTAGCAAAGCTGTTCATTGAACTGACAGCGAAGTTTATCGAAGCCGTAGCTGAACTTAGGACTGACGTAATAACCATGAAACAATCCGTTGAGTTCAACCGTTGCAGCTTCGATGAGTTCAGGAGCGAAATCCGGAATTTACGCCAGGAGCTCACTGAGGTGAAGAAGCGGAGCGAAGACAGTAAATGAGACTGCCAGAGGCTAAGGAAAAGCCTGGGGGACTTAAAAAAGGATCTTGTTGAATTTAAGCAATACAGCAGGCGCAACAACATTGAACTAAAAGGAGTGCCAGAGACAGAGAACGAGAACTTAGGCGACACAGTTCAGAAGGCGGCCAAGTGCCTGAAATTGGATCTTTCTGCTTGCGATATAGATGTCGCGCATAGAGTTCCGGTTAAAGGATCAGGGCTGCCAAATATAATTGTGAAGTTCAACTCAAAGTATGCGCGGGACAAATTCTTTAAGGCAGCCAAGAAAAACCGATTGAACACGAAGATGCTTGGCTTTGAGGATAACGACCCAATCTTTGTGAATGACCACCTCTGCCCTGAAAACAAAATTTTGCTAGGCAAGAGCATCCAATTGAAGAAAGAAAAAAGGCTGGAAATTTGCCTGGGTTTCAAATGGTAAAATCCTGGCGAGGAAAGCAGGCAATTTGAAAGTCGTCCATGTGACATTGTGAAGATTAACTTTCAAAAATTGTCTAGTAACTGATGCCTAGCCGCAGCTAGCTCATAGCAGAGACAGGGCGTTCACGAAGATGGACAATGGTAGCTTGCACATATTCCACAGCAATATACGCAGTATAAGAAGGAACTTGAACTTGCTTCTTGCTTATCTTTTTCACTACGAAAAACATTATGATGTCATTGCAATATCTAAAACTTGGCTCAAAAAAGGTGAAGATGTTGTTATTCCTGATTATCTCACAATTTCTCACCCACGTGATTCACTTTCGCGCGGTTGCGGTGTGGCCCTTTTCGTTCGTAACAGTCGCACCTACTCAGCATTGCCCAATGTCTCCTGCAGCACATCTGATATCGAAGCCTTATCAGACTGGACAACTCTGTTACCGTAGGTGTCGTGTATCAACCACCTAATTCGGCTGTAGCTTTATATCTTCAAAAACTTGAATCTACATTTTTGACTCTAGTGTCAGGACACAAAGGTCCGGTTATAATTAGTGGTGACTTTAACATAGACCCCAGTCATACAAACAATAGTGACCATATGTATCTGCTAGAGTCCTTTAATTTTCAATATCTAATCACTGTCCCCACTAGAATAACAAGTACATCCGCAACTGTCACTGATCATGTTTTAACTAATATAACCTCGAATATTATTGCCGGGGTATGCAACCAACTCATCTCAGATAATCTCACCACTTATGTAACGGTCAAAAACGTCATAAAACCGAAATTAGAGCACGCCAAACTAATTACGAGGATTGACTACGCTTTGCTAAGATCGAATATCCAGTTAATCGACACTAGTACCATATACCACGATGACGTCGACATAAAATTCTCCAATATAATTGACATTCTGACTAGCGTTAAAACTAGCAGCAGTACTAAGACATCTGTTCGCTCATATAAGTTGCCCGTCTCACCCTGGATGACGGAGCAGATTTTAGCAGTATTGCACCAGAAGAACTTTTGGTATCATAAATGGAAACAGCATAAGGATAAAAGCTAATACTTGGGTCAGTACAAAAAGGTACGCAATAAATCTATGGCAGCTATGCGTATACTAAAAAAAGAATACTATACACGTTTAATCGAACAGAGCTCCGGTAACTCTAAAGAACTCTGGGAAATCGTGAATAGTGTTATAGGCAGGCCACACAAACAGACGTTTTCTGACGTGGTTGATAAGAATGTTGTAAACAATTTTAATTCAGATTTTACTACCGTTGGAATTTCTTCAGGTACCAATGTAAACAATACATCTTTGTTACCGAGCCAACCCTCAAACCCCTTTCGTATGGATGACATTGACCTTAACGAAACACAATCAACATTAGCAACTATGGATAGTAATAAAGGTGCAGGTATAGATGAAATTACAGTACGTATGTTAAAAGAAAATATTGATATTCTGGGTCCAATATTATGCCACGTCTTCAATCACTCACTTGAAACCGCCACGTACCCAACGTCGCTAAAACAGCCCGAGTTGTCCCAATATGCAAGAACGGTGATTGCTCAAGCCCTTCTAGTTATCAACCAATATCCGTGCTCAGCGCCATTAATATACTTTTCGAGAAAACCGTTGCGAATCGGATCAATAGCTTTACACACAAATACAACATAATTTGCCCAAAGCAACGTGGTTTTCGGCCAAACCATTCAACCTCATCAGCGGTTTAGTCTTTAGCCAACATTATAAACTGTTCAAACAAACTTGAAGCTGCAGTTTTCTCTATTTAAAAAAGGCTTTCGATATGGTCGACCATTCCATCCTTTTGTACAAGCTAAAACACTACGGTTTTCGGGAACGGATTTTCGATTTGTTTTCTAGTTACTTCAATGAACGTCATCAGATAGTTGTCATAAATAATGTCTCATCGTCACCACAACGTATTCGTACAGGCGTGCCGCAAGGGTCTGTTTTGGGACCCCTGCTTTTTTCTATATACGTTTCTGACCTTCCACGTGTCTTAAAATTTGGAGAAATGCAGATGTATGCAGATGACACCGCTATAATAATTGCAGGCAGTAGCATCGAGGAAATACAGTCCAAAGCAAACGTAGATTTGGCAAACGTCTCTAAATTGTTTTCAGCCAACAAGCTTACTGTAAATGCCAAGAAAACAAAATATACTATATTTCACTTCATTAGAAAACAAGTAGATGCCAACTCTGTAAACATTAGTATTGACAACTCTCTACTAGAATATACTCCGTGTTTTAAATATCTTGGCGTAATCTTTGATAGACACCTGCACTGGCAAAACCATTTATTAGCAGTGGGGGCGAAAGTGGCATCGGGGTGCTATAAACTGATTCAAGCCCGTGACTTTATTGACACATGTACATTACGTATATTATATTTATCCTTTATCCACAGTCATCTCTCATACTGTCTGGAATCATGGGGATGGACCTACAATAGTTGTCTCCAGCCAAACAGAAAATTGCAGAAACGATCTTTACGAATCATAACGCAATCTAAGCAGGATCACCCCAGCAACCCATTATTACGCGACCTACGGATATTACCCTTCGATTCACTGCGCCTCCTAAAAACTGCAACTGTCGTAAACAGTATAGTAAGCAACAACCACCCCTTCCATATGTCCCTCTTCCATACATCATCGCTGTAAGATTCGTCGGACGATCTCGCCGCTGCCACCATTTGTTAGAGCTGTCGGACGATCTACGAGCTGTAGGCCGATCTCACCGCTGCCATTCAGATGTAAGATTTGGCAGTCGTAGCTGTAGGAAGGAGCTTGACTCTTCGTCGGGACTTAGGAGAGCAGGATTTATTTACATGTTATTTACAGTTGAACATGAGATACAACGACAGTCTAGCGTGACTCCCAAATGGAGCCCGCAAGACGAGCATACAGCAAACAGCTTACGAGCACACAGTTCACGAGTACATTTCGAGCACGACAACGAGCACCCTCTAGCAGCCGACAATCGCTGCTTATAAGCACTCTGCTCGACGTCATAGTTCGACGTCATTGAAGATGACCCGCCCTTTTGGAGGAGGAGGGCTCACATACATGTGCCGCACACACACACACAGGTGTAATGGTCCGGAGCCGACGTCAGAGGGGCTTCGCAGAACTCTGAGCTGACCGGGTAGCGCGCCCGGGTAGCACATTGTCTTGCGTTTTGGTCGGCGCGTGGGAAGGAGCCCTTGTCGGCGTTCCCGCGGCGATTCCCCCACTCATAGCAGAACGGGGCGGCGTTGTCGTGTTGCGCACAAAGCCTGCTTCGTCGAACTCGGAGCCGTCCCCGGTGGCGCGCCCGAGTAGCACATTGTCTGGTGTCTCGAAAAGCGCATAAGGAGGTTCCGCCAATGACCTCTCCTCGAGAACTCCCCTGAGCTGACCCCTCGCCACGTGGCTGCCGGTTATCCGCAGTTCTCTGAAGTGCGCCACCGTCCCGGTTGGATCGGAACACGTGCCGCGGGCTGAAATAGCTAGCTGCAGGCCGATCCTAACATCGCGGACTACCAGAAATGTATTATTAGGCAACTACCGCCCACGCACAACGTTTACGGAGAACGACGGCTCTCTTTCATTGGTGTTCAGATATGGAATACTCTTCCACAAGAAATAAGATATGCTCAAATTTTTGCACTTACAGCAAAAAAATTCTTTCAGCGCATGTATAAAACATGATATCTGCTGTTCGCATGCTATTTATTATTGTAATATAACATGCACGATGTTTTTGAATTGAAGCGACTGTTCCTTGTTATGCTTTCTTTTTATCATTTCTATTATCTGTATATCGCCCTCTCCGCTCTTCCAAGTTTTTATTGTGCATGTGACGAAGTGTCTGCATTAAAGAATTTCATTTGTTGGACCCATAACTAGTCTACTGCTACGGGTCCAAACAGTACTGGACACACCTTTATTGTGTTTTCCGGGATAAATAAAGAATTTGAATTTGTCTATTCGGCAGGTTGACGTACATACATGCGCGTCGCCGTCGTGATTTCACATCCCTTGTTTTGTGTGTGTTAACCCATATCGTGCTTCCATGGCACAAGCATCTCTTGTTTGATTCTCCGAGTGGCGCTCGTGAGATCCTCGTTTCAAGGAATCCGCCAGTCGGCGCCGCGTGTGGTGCCCCCCTGTGTTCTCGCGCCGCTACAGTTACTTTCACATTTTATGCGATTGAGACCAAAGGCATATTTTTCTTAGTCGTCCTGAGATATTCGGAGTATCTTTTGAAGAACGATTACTTAGATAATTAGCCATGTTCAGTTATGCAAAACTTTAAATATTTGTTTTAGCTAGGACGCTAGCTTGACTGGAAAAGTTGTAGAGCGTGCCCATAAACCAAAATGATTAACTGCCGCGGTGGCTTATCGACTGCGACATCTCGGGTCGGACTCCAAGCGCCGCGGCGGCCGCATTTGCGCGAGATGCAAAAAGCGCGCTTACGTTTACGCGCGCGAACTCAAGCTGGCCGATTAAACAATCCGGAGTCCCCCACTACGGCGCGCCTCGTAATCATATCGTGGTTGTGGCACGCAATACCCCAGGATTTATTTTTGCTCCCGCGAAATTATCCTTTACGTTTCTTTTCGTAAGTGAAATCTGAAGAAGCCCGCAATATAGGAATAATGACGCCACTGCGTACTTTGCGCATCTTATTTGCAGCGTTCTCAAACTTGTCCCCAAATAACTAAGCCCGCATGCGAGTCGTAAACAGAAGCCCGCGCGAGTGTTTCGGCCCCACATATCACCGCAGGCCTCTCGTTTACGGAGCCAGGGGCGGATTTCACATGTTCGCAACGGCAGACGGCGTGGAGCCCGTCGATTATTTTCTTTTGCGATGGATATATCCGCAGCTGTCGTTCTTTGAAAACATGAACCCAGGCGAGTAAGCGCAGAGTGACGTCATTGTTTTCATATTTCACAGCCTTTATTCAAAACCGGGAGAAAAACACGTAGAACGTCTTCATAGTGTTTTATGGAGCATGATCTACAACTTTTACGGCAACGCCTTACCCTAAAAGCTTATATATAAAATTTTGCATAACTGAACTTACCTAATCGGCTAACTAACCGAATTTCCAAAAAAAAAAGAATACTCTGCTTTCCTTTTTATTTCACCTCATACGGTGCAGGAAACTGTAATTTCGCCCGGTTACATTTATTTTTTCTTTGAGTGGGGTGGAAGGAGTGGGGGGGGGGGGGATTACCCACTTATACCTTTTCACAAGCACTAAATCATGCAAGACAGGCGGTAAGATTTTATGCACCTCAGATATTACATGAATATGCTCATTCAAGAGAATATCGGGTTTTACGGTATTTTTCTTTTTGGTAAGATTGCTTGTCGCTAGGAAAAAAAAAAGAGGAAGAAACAAAGCAGAAAAAGATAAGGTCTCCACTAGTTCCCGTCCTCTAGGAAACTTCTTACGCCCCGGAAACGTGAAGCCACGGCGCCCGGCCAAAAATTACTGCAGCGGAACTCGTCTGTGCGCACTGCTGTCGCGATTATAATGCGATCGCTTGGTCTGTTTAGACTCACAAATGAGACACGGCCGCTTGGCAATTTAGCTGCGGAGCACCAGCAGCAGTCGGGCTCGCCCGCGCCCTGTGTACGCTTATAAAAATCGTTGCACCGGGCGGCGAACAACGCGCGGCATTCATTTCTCACGTTTACTTCATTTCCCTACGGCCAAGAGCAGGTGCCCGTTATGGCGTTGCTCCAGCGGAAACTGGCTCCGCCGTGTCGGTTCGTCTGCACGCACGCAGCGGTTGACACTTGGGTCGCTCGCGGCACCGCCGAGTGGCGTCGCGCACGCATGGACCAATCACATGGCCAAGATTCCGCGGCCGGATATTAAAGGCGCCCTCTCCTTCCCCCGCTCCGCAGAACACGGTCGCTGGCAGTAGTGGCTACGCGAGGGAACACCGCCTAGAAAACAATAGAAAGCTTCCCCGAAAGATGTGGCAGCCGTCATCACGCTTAACTCCCGAGAACCGCCGTTTACGGCCCGCGGTTTATTAGCGGGACGCTTATTTCGCGGAGAGCAGCGCCTCGACGACGATGTAGTCTGCTACTGCGTCTTTTGTCGTCTTGCCTGGCTTTCGCCCTGTTGTTGTTTGCCACATTTTGCGCACTTGCTTCTTTGCCTGTTGCTTGTTCGTCGCTGCTTTTCTGTTTGCCTTAGGCCGTATGCAGCCAACACTACTGTTGTTTTAGTGCGCAGCTCTTCTTGCTGATGCTGCGGTGTCCCGAGGTTGTTTTATTGCTGGCCACGCCGCACGGTCGTTGTCTCTGTTTGGTCCTTCTGTTTACGCGCGGCAAGCAACTCTGCAGCGTGGCGAAAAGGCGCGCAAGCTTGTTCGCGTTTTCGTCACGTTCTCGACGATACCAGGACATGATGAAGGGAGCTTGGACCAGCACGCTGGGTTTATCCACACGTGGTCGGACTTTATTAGATAACACTGTCGCCACTCTGTAATGCGGGATATAACCGGCAGACATCGTGATCATCTTGTTATACACTGTCGCTCGGTAAATGCGATACTTTTTTTTTGTATTCGCGCTGCAGATACGCTTGCTGGGACGTCCTTACATGAGCTTTTTGTGGGCTTTCGTGGCTGTATGAATTCACTTGTCAAATGGACATGAATATTTTACGTGGAAGCAAGTGGATAGTGGGGAAACTATTTACAAGGCGTAGTTACAAGGATTAGCAAGCAATGACCAAAATGGAAGCCAACCAGCAAGGCATAAAGCCCCTAAAACTTCGTAAAGTAGTGCCACGCTTTGAAGAATGCCGCCTCCTCCTCGCGTGCTTTGGCAGAGGCCGACGCTGCGTCGCTATTGGCTTAATAGCATCACGTGGGCCCTCGCGCCGTGCATCAACGCCGTTTTTGCTGGATAAGCGTCTACGGAGTGGCGAGGAGTGCATGTTGGTGCCGTTGCTACGCTCGAGCAGTGTAGGCGGCGCCACGGTCGAGAAGGGAGCGTGAAAGAGAGGAAAAACGAGGATGAGGGAAGGCGGAGGAGGAGAGTGTCGTTACTTTACGAAGGGGCTTTAGCAAGGCATGTTGTCGTCCTCAGATCAGCCAGAGGCCGCTTGTGGGTTCATCCCACTAAATACAAAGGTCGACATCACCTTCGAGTAGCGTGACTTCCGGCGGCAGAAGCGGCGCCACCAAGGACCCACAGCAGACGACGGGTGGTAATGCTTGAGTCTCGAATCGTGGACGACGTCGCTGGACAACGGGACAGAACATGTAGTGGGACTGTCGGTGCGTGATGTCAGTCACTGGTCGAAGGGCGCGGTATGGGTCCGTGTAGCGAGGAAGGAGCTTTTCAGAAACGTCCATACGTCGGAAGAGGGTCCAAAGTAGCATGGGGACACCCGGAGGAAAACGTTCGTCGTGCTGTCGCTGGTCGTAAAGGCGCTTCTGATTGTCATGGGAACCATCAAGTCTACTATGGGTTATCTGCCGCGCGTAATCAGCCCGTGCAATGGCGTCGCGTGCATATTCACGAGTCCAAGTTGCAGGGGAAGGACGAAATGTATCCAGCGGTAAAGTTCGTTCCCGTCCAAACAAAATGGTAAAGAGAGAGTATCCAGCAATGTCGTGGGGGGAGGAATTATGCGGGAACGCCACGCATGGTAGGGCAAGGTCGCAATCACGGCGGTCAGCCGACACGTACTTTGAGAGCATGTCTGTTAAGGCCCGATTCAAGAGCTTGATGAGCCCGTTCGTCTGGGGATGGTATGAGGTGGTGATCTTGTACTGCGTGGAGAAACAGTACAGGATATCGTCAATGACTTTCGACACGAAAGTACGGTCTCGGTCAGTCAACAAGTGACGTGGGGCACCGTGTACTAAAATTACGTCACGGAGGAGAAAGTCCGCCATGTCCGTAGCACAACTGATTGCTGGCGTTCGTGTTACTGCGTAGCGCGTCCTGTAATCCGTAGCGACGGCAGCCCATTTGTTTCCTGAAGGAGATGCAGGAAAGGGTCCGTGAAGATGCAAACTGACACAGAAGAAGAGCTCAGGTGGGACGTCAATGGCATGTAGGTACCCAGCAGAAAGCGTAGACAGTTCCTTACGGCGTGGACAGAATATGTTACACTCTTAAAAAAGTTTGCACTATCGGCCTGCAGGGGTACCGACCTGCAAAATTTTCCCGGCCGCTGCGACGACTCGCTTTGTAAAGACAACAATGCGCCGCCTCAACAGCCCAACGACACCGGCATGTCTAGCCACGTTCGGCGGACCGAGCATTGTTGGTCGATTCGCTGTCGCCTTCACGATTTGCTTGGAGCGGAGGAATTCCTGGAAGGGGATTTTTTGCGGTGCTTTCCCACGGGCCCCAGAGGTCGTCACAGTCAATGGACAAACGCGGCGGCTACTGACTGTGGGGTCAGCTCTGGGGTCAAGAGGCGCCTGCTCGGGTCAAGAACCCTGTCTGCAAGAACCCTCTCACCTCGGTGTGTTCAGTGCAACCAAAGTGTGGAAGTGAGTGCGTGAACCCTCCCGCTCAAAGGCGAGTCGACTACGATGACTTTGGACGCTCCCATTGGTCGAAGGTTGAACGGCCGTTTTCCCTCACCTAAGGATCTAGGGAGGACAGAGTGCCCGTTTTGCGGCTGCTCAGGGTGCTTTCTTTTTCAGTAATGCTAGTCTGATGAAATGTAACGTTTTCCACCCTTCATGTAGATACTGTAAATAAATCTCATATTCCTCGTTCTCGATGAGAACAAGTCCCTCCCTTCAACAACGTCCTTAGTGTGGATGAGTCGGACGACGGCATGGGCCAGGCACCATCTATTTCATGCCCAACCCCAATCCTTACAGCACCATTCGGGGTGTATCTTTTCCAACAACAATATTCGTCATCTGTCTTGCCTGCATATCCTTTCTTTAACGCTGCGAGCCCGGTACTTCCAAGTCACGAGCGGCATGCGTGTCATAAGCGTGACATAGCATTCTCGACGGGAAACTAGCGAGCGCAGCGTTTGCAAGATACGAAACTCAAGCAAGGCAGACAACGATTATTGTTGGGGGATAAATATACACCCCAAAGGGCCCAACTATCTTAAGAGCGATATAATAACTTTAGTAGGCAGCATGGTTTAACCAAATATACTTCATGCATGAACATTGGGGCTTGGTCTGGAATTGGAATGTGCTTGGTCTCACTGCAGCGTCAGTGTGCGGAAACTTCGTTTTGTTACTTCTATACGCGATAGGCCATAGTTAATGTAAATCATGTATTCCCAGAAAAAAAATAATGGACTTGTTTTTGTGTTTCAAGCTTCCGACTTGTTGAATTAAGGAACAAAAAAAGTAAAAGATTGCCACGAGAGAGTTTGTTTTAGAGCGAAGCTTTCTTTAAGCGCATCATCCGGGACTTTCGTGCACAGTGGCTGGTGATTTTGCCGAATAGCTCCTACGCAGGACATCACTAACATTTTTCACAGTCTTCTTTTCTGCGGAATTACGCAATGATAAAATAAATGACAACCTAAATATTCTCATCGCAACAAATACGCGTCATCAAGTTCACAAAATTCACTTATTAGAGCGAACCTCTCTGAGCGTATACACTCTCCTAGGGTCTGGCGCATCGACTTGGTCGGTCTCTCGCCGGTGCAGTTTACCGTTTCGCTCTTTCTGGTATCGGGCCGTCCTTGTCGGCGCGGCAGAAACACAATCGTAAACTCCGCGCTTGTATCTCTGACCTTACTCAGCAAGCAGCCGAGTACGCTGCCCAGCTCGCCGACACTAACTGGGTAGATAGATGTAACAGCGCAGCAAAACAGATGTCGAGCCGCAACACTTGGCGGCTCTTCAGGAGTCTCATAGACAACTACACAAACACGATCGGAAACCAAGAAACACCTCACTCGCGCACTACACAACTTTCACGGAAACACGGAGCAGCTAGCGAACGCTTTGCGCTCACAATACCTCAATCAGGATCGGGACCCGCGAGGGATGGATTATTCGTATGCAGGCTGCGACAATCCGGAAATGGATCAGCCTTTCCAGCTTCACGACCTTCGCGCGGCTCTTGCACGAATGCGCAGGGGGACGGCGCCCGGGAGGGATAAGGTAACAGTCAACCTATTGACAAACCTTCCAGATCGGGCGTGCGAAACCTTACTAGAATACATCAACGCCATTTGGACGGGGGACACTTCGTTGCCAGCCGATTGGAAGACATCTTTGGTAACCTTTATCCCGAAGGCGGGGAAATCGGTAAACATAGACAACCTCCGGCCCATCTCCCTCACTTCATGTGTATACGGAAACTCGTGGAAACGATGGTCCGTGACCGCCTCTCGGAGTATTTCGAAAGCAAGGACACCTTCGCCGACACCATGTTCGGCTTCCGACCTCATAAGTCGACACAAGACATCCTTTTACAGCTTCATCTCGAGATCCTCGAACCCACAGAACACTCACATGACGACAAGATAGTCCTGGCACTCGATCTCAAGGGTGCCTTTGATAATGTTAAGCACGCCGTCATACTAAAGCACCTTAGCGAGACCAACTGCGGCGCTCGTACATTCAACTATATATCAAACATTTCTTAACGGACCGCTTGGCCTATATACGACTACAAGAGACCGAATACGGCCCATTTGTGATGGGAACACGGGGCACACCACAAGGCGCTGTGTTGTCCCCGCTTCTTTTTAACATTGCCATGGCACACCTCCCGGCACAGCTGGCGGGTGTCGATGGTGTTCAGCATGCGCTGTACGCCGACGACATCACCATATGGGCCACTACGGGAAACATAGGAGAGATGGAGGAATGCCTGCAAGCAGCGGCGAGCATAGTAGACCACTATGCCACGTACTGCGGCCTCCAATGCTCCCCGTCCAAGTCTCAATTTGTGCATAATCGAACTTCCCCGAAATGCAACATCTCAGTTCAGCTTTCTCTCGCCAGTGGCCCCATCCGAGAAGTGGAGGAGATTCGAATACTCGGTCTCTTCATTAATCAACACCGCAAGGCAGGCACAACTATTGCCAAACTCCGCAAGGTCGGCGACCAGGTGGGCCGGATGGTTCGCCGCGTTTCCAACAAGCGATCGAGGAGGGTTGCGAAGTAAGGATGCGGTGCGGCTCGCACATGCCTTCGTAACTAGTAGAGTACTGTACTCGACCCCATACCTACGCTTACGGAAACATGACGAAGATTGCTTGGAGGTAGTACTCCGCAAAATGTTCAAAGGAGCCCTCGACCTCCCGATCTCCACTTCCAACACGCGTCTTCTCGCGTTGGGGGTGGTAAACGCCTATCGGGAACTTCGCGAGGCGCATCTCGTTAACCAATACACGCGTCTCGCCCAGACCGTGTCCGGTCGCCGCCTCTTAGACCGGTTACATATTAAACATGACCGCCATACGATGGAAAGGGTTCGAGTGCCCGAACTCTGGAGATGCGCCCTCTACGTTCGACCCCTTCCAACTAAGATGAACAAGGAGTACAATAATGGCCGGCGCCAGGCGCGGGCGGATGCCCTGCACCGCCACTATGGCTCTAAGAAACACGACTTCTACGTCGATATTGCAGGCCCCAACCACTCCAAGGGGGGATGGTACACGGCTGCAATCATACACGAGGAAAGAGAAGTGGACGGCCTCTCGTTCAAAGCACCCAGCTCAACGCATGCGGAGGAGGTGGCGATCGCCCTCGCAGCCTCCCATTCCGACTCTAAATTCATCCTCACAGATTCCCGTGGAGCCTGTCGTAACTTTCAATTGGTATGGATCACCCCTCTCGGCGACAAAATTCTTCGCCGTTGTATTCGTGACTGCGATCCAACTCATTGCTCAATAATATGGGTCCCCGGCCACCAAGGCATGCCAGGTAACGAAACCACCCATGAGGCAGCCCGCGCACTCACTTACGGGGCACCAGGCATCACTTGGGAGTATCTTGACCCAGCTCACAGCCCTCTAATTTCTTTTAAAGACATTACTGAGCACTATCGTGCCGAACACCGCCGTTACCCGGTTCCTATGAAGGGACTGGGTAAAGCTGGCGAACGAACTCTCCTTAGGCTCTTTACAAACACCCTGCTGTGCCCGGCAGTTCTCAAGCACTTTGACCCTTCTTTTGACGGCCGCTGCTCTTTCTGTGGGGAGGTGGCCGACACCTTCCACATGGTTTTCGCGTGCAGGCAAAATCCTTCTCTCCCCCCCATCACCCCTTCCCCTTCCCGAGAGGACTGGGAGGCGGCCCTACTCGGCTGCCAGGAACTATCGGCCCAACAAGCCCTAGTTCGGCGGACCTGCGTAGCGGTCAAGACCAACGGGGTCCCGGAATGAGAGACTCCGCCCAGTACTGCAAGGGGCGCGACCAACTAGAGGTCTGTCCCCGAGCACCTCTCTGTATCTATAGCCCAATAAATGCTTTTCACCGCCGACACTGATATTGCAGTGTCATAGAAAAGGGTTTCAATCCCGGACACAGTGTACCGTGATCACGTGGGGGTGTTCTACGCGTCTTGCCGTCTTCACAGGCAGGCAGATAATCACTGGATGAGTTTCTCAACGAAGTCCCGCTGTCACATCTTCCCCTTTTGTGGTATCAGTAAGATGAATCACCAGCACACAGCAGCAACCGAGCAGGAAACTGGCTGGATGCGACATTTCATGCGCAATCAATTGGAAGGCACGGGCCTGTAAATCGGTCGGCTAGGTCGCCTGACCTCTCTCCAATCGATTTCTTTCTTTGGGGTTATGTGAAAGATTGTGTTTACACGATCGAGATGGACGTCAGATTATCTCAAGACAACGATAACGGATGTCTGCCATACAATTCCAGCGTCGGTCATCAAGAAAGCCACTGAAGATGTGATAAAGCGGACTCAGTACTGCGTAGATGCAGAAGGAGACCTATTTGAACACGTCCTCTAAGCAGCAGCTGGTGTTCAACGGGTTACGAATTCGCAGATAACAAGGGCACACTGAAATCTGATGTATTCTTTTTTTTGTGCAGGCATCACGATGGCCAATTCGGCTCAACGTAGAGAGGAAGGAATAGCAGTAAAGCCGTGATACCTGGTGTTGATGCTCTTTCCGCACCATTATCAAGGTGATGCGCTGTCTCTTCGGGTTCGCGACAGGCGATGCAGTGGCTTTCAATCATCCTATTTGAGGGCGCTGCCTTATGATGCGGGTGGGAGCGCAGTCACGTGTTTTTTTTTTAATATTTCGTGAGGTTTGTTTGCCAGTCGGAAATAATTGCACGCAATTAGTACGTCGCTGAAAACACAGCAGTTAGATGTCATTTGGGGGTGCCTGGGGGTGCCTACAGATGCATAATTGACACTTTGATAATTAGCACAGTACTTCTCAAATTAGATAATTAATTGCATTGTCAAATTAAATTTCAGGAACGAAGGAATTACTGGCGGCTACTACACTGTACTGGGAGCAATATGCACTAAGTTTTCTTCGAGTAACCCAACTGCTCCTTTTTTAAGTCTTGGTGCATGATAGTTGGGGCATCCTGTATAATTCACTCAGTAACTGAAATGTGGCCAAGCCGGATTCACTCGTACCAGAATCAACAGCAGTCATGCGCAGGAGCGCTTATACACGTACTCACAGAAAAAGAAGACAAAAAGAATAGACAAAGAGCGGCTGCAGTTTCGCCAGATAGGCGAAGCAGTATTAGTTATAGCGAAGTATACGACAGTTACACCAAGGAAGATTATACCAGCGAGAAACGTCATATTCTTGGGGGTGGGAGAGTACTCAGGCTGTGAAATTGAAATGTCTCCTATTATGAGGTCTTGTAAATTCTCATAAAAGGCCGACACTTCAGTGAACAATTCTTCGAGGTCAAATGAAGTTTCTTCAAGTGCAAGAATATACAGTGAAAGCTCGTTAATTCGAACTTCAATAATTCGAATTTATGGATAATTCGAACTGTACAATTTGGTCCGGCCAAGCTCCATAGAAGTCTATGTATAAAAAAGTCCGTTAATTCGAACGCGAGAAGGTTCCCTCACGGATAATTCGAACTACGCTCGCCTGGCACACGGCCAGAGAAACGCGCCTACTGCCTACACACAAGGCTATATTGCCTCCGAAACGGAGCGAACGGCGAGAGAAGGCAAAATCGGACAAAAATCTAACCGGCGCGGGGTCCGCCAGAAGGCAGCGGCGGCTGCCGCCTCTCCGTTCTACGTAACCTCCGAGACTTCTTGCCCGTTGCGAATCTCAGAGGCTTTGCAAATCTTGTACAGCTGTTAATGTTGTGCGGAGATGGCACGGCAAGCTCCAAAACACAGCGAATCAAGTACGTCGCAGCTGCGCTTGCAATCAAGAACCAACGAATCAGGGCCTTCGCCACCTTCACATGTTCAGTGTCTTTCTCTCGGCAGTCTTCATCGGTTGTGCGCCTCTGTTTTCTGCTTAGGAGGTATCGGCCGTCGCGATTCATTGTGATGGTGTTTAGCCTCGGCTAACGTTCGTTTCGGTGGACATCGGTGGTGTGGCACAGTCGGACCCAGAGCTTCAACTTGAAGATGGCGTGTGCCCGCGGCACACGCCATCACTTTCTGACACGCCAAATTTCTGACATGCCCTACTGCTTCCAAATCGCAGTGTACTGTTGCCTTCCTTCACTTTCGTTAGTTCGAACTTTCGTTAATTCGAACTGAAGCGGCTTCCCCTTGCCGTTCGAATTAACGAGCTTTTACTGTATATATGCATAGGGTTCGGAATGCGGGTCGGACCCCAGCCTCCCCCCCCCCCCCCCCTGGAAAAACGAAAACTTTCCGCCCATGCCACATAACATAGCCCTGGACACGCACGACCTTATTACACATAGTAGGCGTTCACGTTACGAACAGTGCTTCTCTCGCCTGAGCATGCCCAGTACCTATACTGAACCCAAAAATCTGTATCACGTAAGCTGGCGTCAAACGGCAGGAGTAGAAAGCGTGCCGTCGTCATCACACGATTGTCGTCACCATCGTCTTGCTGCTTTCGTCACAAACATGCTCGCCTCAGACACGTAGCTACTCATTTCACACAAACACGTCGGTCCATTTGGTAAGGCTTCGCATAATCCCAAACGATGCTGGTAGCTGGATACCAGCAAAATGGCTCGCATAACATTGATTCCAACACATTAAGTGGAATCTACTTCATTTTTGTTTTCTTTTGCGAATTCAACTGACCACTCGGTATAAGCCACAAAACAATAAAACAAACACGATTAGCTTGTTGCGAGCAGAGTTCCACTCCAAGTTCCAGCTTAAATGGCTAACAAACGCCGATTACACGGCTGAGCGAGCATGGCGTAGGAGCGACTATCTCAGATGTCGGGCAGCAGCCGATAAGGTGTGGCAGCGCGCTCGTGACGCGTTAAAATGTGTCCTCGGATGAAATCGCCTCCTCAAGAAGGCTTTCGCCGAACCGGGCTGCCTAGAAACCTGGCAAAGCGCAGATAAGTGCTGCCCTTTATATTACGAAACGCATCGTTACTTGAGAGGTTCTGCTGGACCTAATTGGCAGCGCGAGATTATGCTAATCCCGTTACTAGCTCATGCTTGACGCCAGCCGCGAAGCCAATGTATGAGGTAACGAAGCCCGCTTTCCGCTGCCAGTAAGCACATAAGCTTCACGTATCTGCAGCCATGCTTCACGGCCTACGGAAAACGCAGCTTATAAGGAAGTAATGCAACTAATCTGCTCGACTTCAGTGCACTCGCGCTGTAGCTCGTTCAAGCTCAATTTATGTCATGTCTTCACTAGAGCCTTTGTCGTTTTTTGCATGCTCGCTGGTTTGGCTCTTTTTTCATGACTCAGTGCCGCCTGGAGCGGGAAACGCATTGGCAGCGCCTGCCGGGATTGTTTTTAACATATTCGCATCTTTATTGGGAGGCCAGATCTGACCGTGCTAGGAGTAATATAATAAACGAAAAGAATTAGCTCTAAGGTTTCAAGTAAGAAGATGTGGACTCGAAGAGAGCTTGTGCAAAACAGGCATGTCTGGAAACTAGGCGGCCGAAGTTGCACTAAAGGGGCCATAAAATAAAATACTGAGTCAGGCTAGTTTGTTCGATTATATTTTTGTAGTTCTGTAGCATATCGCATGTTCAAGCGAATACATTTTACATGAGTGTTGACGAAGCTTGATAGCAGCGCTGAATATAAGAACTAGCGCTACAATCGACCAAAGGCACATTAATAACAAAATTTTGCAAATTATTTATGAATTATTGACTTTATGGGGCATGTTGTAACCACAGAATTGAAGTCTGCCACTGCTCGAAGCAAAAAAGATTGCCAGCAATTTTGTTTCTCGTACAACTTTCGAGATATGCCTACAGAAATGTGCCATGAAGTGTACTGTTGTTTCAGTCAGCAATTTTCTTCAGTGAATATCACCAGTATGCGGAAACGTTAGCAGGAACGGCAATGGATTCCGCTGCAGGCTTTGAACACTTATTTTTCGCAATGGTGCGATACAGACTCCAGAAAGGTCAAGTTTTGAATACTGGCTGACTTCAAATCTGCAATTACATGTTTGAAGCCATCAATTCAAAAGTTATTTAGTAATAATCTGGTAATTAGTAGTTGCATTAGTGAGTATTGCAAGTATCCAGCGTCGCTATTACTCTTGCTCAGTCAATATTGTCATTTTGTTTAAAATTCCTTATTCTTTAAAAAACTGAGACAGTCGTTGCAAAAGCTCACGGGAACACTTTTGTTTTGAAAAATGGAAAGGCAAACCTTGGATAAATTAGAAATCGACGAAAGAATGCCAGAGTTAAGTTTTATTTTGCAGAATGAAATGCCATCTGAATGTGCCAGTCGAATAATCTATGCATTATTCAGGACGGTTTCTTCGTGAGAGACAAGCGGTGTTGTTGCTTAGAGCTTTTGTTGCTTAGAGCTTAACGAAGAAAATTGCATACGTTCCTGAATGGAATGTTGCAGTTTGTAGATGTGGTCCTCACTGCAGAGCAGATAATTTCTTTTTAAACCTATTGTCCTGACCACACGAAAAACGAACACCTGAAAGGGTGTCCTTTCTATGTTCATGGCAGGCCTGTCACGTCTTAACTACGTCACATTTTGCAGCTTGGTGATCTGAAAATAAAGACAGATAGTTAAACTTTATGTGGTATCGCTAGCGTGATGTCGCAGTCGATGATTTACAAATCTGCTGGAGGGAAAGGTAATGGCGAAGGCCTAAAGTTTCACGTCGGGGCATATTGCCTTCAGCTTGCACTGGCGCATTAGATCAGAGGCAGAGGTCATGATGTGCGCTCATGTGCTGGAACCAGTGGACGTTGCAATCGAACTCGCGCGAAATTTCGTCCGCCACGTCCACAGGCTGAAATCGGTTTCATTGTGACGTTGCTGGCTGAGAGTTCGCGCGTTGAACAACTCAGCTATAGAAAGAAAAAAGAAAAAGAAAACACGCGCGGTTCTTCGGTTTCGATGTCTCAGTCATACAAGGCGTGCGCGTGTGCGAAGCCAACAATTCTAATTATTTTCATTCTGCTGAAGTAAACTTGGCTGCTAGTGATGTTCAGAGACTACCGTTGGCCAAGAATCTGAGGTAGCGGCTCGTTCAGTTAACTCACCGGGTTGCGCAGTTCGTCAGGATCCCAGACTAACCTTTCTCTGAGGCAAGCTCCATCACAGGGTTGTAAAAAGTGCCGCAGGAGACCCAATTCGATGGTGCGCGAAGTGACATTCCAGTCCTATCCTGGCTGTCGCCTAAAAACTCAGTCCTGTTGCGACCGTTCCAGGTATGTGGCGCTTGTTTCCTTTTCTTCACATAGCTTAGGACTGTCGCAACAAAGATTGCACTCGTAAATCCGTGTATAAATGCGCAGAGAAAATGCAGTGACTCGCGTCTTCTGCGACCCGTCTGTCGTGTGCCAGTGGTTTGCGCACACTCGGCGAAGATGCCCTCAGTGGGTTAGGGCTACGATAGAGGACGCATTGTGTGCGTATTAGTTGCCCATGCTTGCGAAAAAGCAGCCACAAGCATTTCTTTATTGCGATAGCAGTTATATGGACATTCCAGCTGCATTTCTGCCGTCGCCGTGATGCTCCGAATAAAGTCTAAGGGCAGTGACACCGTCTCCGCGTGTCGATTGTGCGAGCGGAAAGCATGCGAGGGAAGCCGACGATCGGTGGCTCCGTCTGGCGCACGCGAAGGAAAGAAGCGGAGAGTAAACGCGCCGCCTTCCGTCGCGCGATTAAAGGCCGTGGGTGGACGGGGGAGGGCTCCGGCAGCGACTGCGCATTTCGCGACCGGGCGCAAGGGTAAAGGCTCAACCAGACGTACGCGTTCCAATGCGTCCGCACACGCCGCACTGACTCGACGTCGCGTCGCGCCCGACGGAGGAAGAGGGCGCGCACTCAAACGATGCACGAGTTGCCGCGCGTAGCCGCGCGTCTCGCCGCGGCGGCGCAGTGTTGCTAGCTTGCCATGTTCAAGGCAGTCTAGCCTTCGCTTAACGGACACGTTAAGCATGTGTGTTACATATTGCAAGAAAACACAATAAAAGCGGGGAAGGCGAAGCTAACTTCACCACAGACTTCACGACGCGCGCGTGGAGCCGGAGAGATTGCTCAAACACATCACGCTAGGCATCTCGGAGACGACGAGCGCGCCACCTGTCGCTGTCATGACAAAATGCCGCACCGCCATACGCGGCGCAGCCCAGCCGATGCTGACACCTCCCATTCTAGCCACCCTACCCGGGCTTGCCTGAACGTCGCGCGATGAGTCGTTCCAGAAGTGACGTTGGCTTGCCGTGGTCATGTGAGGTGCGTCATGCTACTGACGCGAGCGGCAGCTTCCGGCGCGGGCGCGAAAAACCTAGCGGTTGTAGGTCTCGACGCCGCCGCGCACCTACACGCGAAACAGCCTCCGCGCCTGACGCCGTACGCGCCCAGGCGTGGTGCAGCGCGTGCGGGCGCATTGGAACGCGTACGTCTGGTTGAGCCTTTACTGATGATCGCGGCTCAATCTCGCGCGCCTCGTACGGAGGAAAGCAGGGAGGCTGCGCAGGAGGGAGGAGGGGAAGCTTCGACTCCGCCAACAAGTGCGCACGGCCGTGCGCCGTATCTTGAGAGGGATCGGCAGACGGCTCTTACCTTTGTGCGCGCTGTGTTCTTGCCGCTCTTGAGTTGAAGCGATAGACGGCACGAAGGTCACTTCGCTCGCTGCTGCTGCCGCGCTTGCTCACGCCAGCGTTCTGACAGCGAGTGTCCGCGCTCATCGAATGTGATGTGTTCATGTTGGCTTTAGCGCGATGACACCCTACTTGTTAATTCTGTTAGTAAGCAAATGTTTCCAAGTTTATACGACCGATAAAACTATTCTCCTTACTTCGTATAGCTGTTGTTAAGGCTGCCACCAAGTGTTGCAAGTTTGTACCTGTTGTTACGGGTACGGGGTTTCGGCGACCTTCAACAGTGTCTGGTTGGCGCTAGAACCAGGTTGACCATCGGAGAGGGTCCGGCAAGGAAGACGATATGATGTAAAAACAATAACAGAAGTTTAATAAATCGTTACGGGTGAGCGATGCGCTCTAAGACGGAAACGTTCGACATGTGTGCTCCTGGCAGAGAAGACCTGTACGCGGCGTCTCGCTGGCCTTCTTCCACCATCCGGGCAACCTCATTCTCTCTTGTTCCCTGGTAGAGGGCCTTGTCAGCGTACTGGTCAGCCCACACAGAGAAATAATTCCTTTTCTTTCTTCTTTCTTTATTCATTTATTCAAGACATTCCTTAAACAAATGCCTTGGGGGACGCGACAAAAGGCAGTGTACATGCCTGACTGGGCCGTGCCACCCTTGGCAGCTGCGGTCGCACAACCACATAATGCAGTGACAAAAAATATTATATACAGTGCGGCAATTTGAAACATGCTAAAAATTAGATATCAGTTATAGTTTTTTTGACATCAATATCATATAAATACAGTTGCATACAGATACATGATACAGGTATGTCGAAGCAGCAGTCGTCCGGGTACAGAACACGTATAGGACTTTCACAATGAAAGCGAAGACTCGCAGAGTAAGCGGAAACCAACTAAAATTATGATGTCCGGCACTATCTTTAGTTTGTATTAAGAAAAAGAGTTTCTCATCTTTTATCTGAGTTTCTGCTTCGAGGTAGCTTTAACGAATTCTTCAGCTATTTCCGAATGTTCGTTTAGTAGATCTGGTGTCATAAAACTTAGTTTTTCACCGCCATATTTTTTACAGGAACGCTGCCTGGGTAGTAAATTCTTTCGTAAGTAGTACGGACCAGGTTTCGCTTGATATTTGGTTTGTAATGTTGTAGTTGTTCGATGCTGGCGCAAAATTTCTCAGGCCAGTTTTTATTTGTACAGTTTACGAATAGGCGGTATTTTATTTGAGTTAAAAAGGGGTGTAGTGTCTTCCGAAAGTTCTAAATATCCGATTGCACGCACCGCTTGCTTTTGCAAAGAAATAAAGACAGGCTAGGTTAGTCTTAGTCGCTGTTTACCGTACTAAAAAACAATATTGTAACCGGAAATGAATAAGCGCTTAGTATATCTGCCTTTTCACCGCAGACGGGATATGATATCTTACTTTATTTAATATTTCAACGGCTCGCCCGAGGTCACCACAGCGCTTGTCAACGTAAGGCGCCTATGAAAGGTTTTCTTGGAATCTCACCCCCGAAAATCACTGATGAAGATTGTTCGATGGTAACGTTCTGAAACTTTAAATCCAATCTTACAGTTGGGTGGGTTCCTCGCGGCTGGAAGAGCGTTTCGTTTTGCCGATGTTTGATTGGAGTCTATTAGATTGAAGCCACAAATTCAGACCTGCTAACTATTCCAGATGAAATAGCTATCTTACGTCAGCACCTGAGAAGAATACATTCGTGTCGTCTGCATATACAATTAACTTCGTATTTTTGTTAACGGTTACAATATTATTAACGTATAATAAAAATAACGTCGTTCCAAGTAATGATCCCTGTGGTACACCACATTTTGCAAATCCACTGCCAGAGGTTGCGCCATTTATGCGTGTAAACTGAGCGCTTGAAGTTAAGTAGCTTTTTATCAAAGGCCAAGCTTTGCCGCGTATTCCATCAGATGGCAATTTCCTTAAAAGCACATCGTGTTGGACACAGTCGAAATACTTTCTGAAGTCCAGAAATATTCGCAGTGTAACTATTTTCCTTTCAACGTTGTCTAGTACGCGCTTTGTTATTTCAAGAAGTGCACTTTCAGACGATTTATTTTTTCTGAACCCGAATTGTTCGCTTACTATTGTATCGTTTATCATCAGATACCAAAAAGTATTTTATGTATTATGTTCTCCGGCATCTTCGCAAAAATAGGAAGCACTGGGAGTGGTCTTTAATTTTTCTTGTCTTTAACGCAATCACCTTTATGTATTACGGCCACACGGGCTAGCTTCATTTCGTCTTGAAACAATGCGGTAGAAAGAATAAGGTTGAGAATATGCATGAGGGGGATGCTTACTATTTTCGCGACGACTTTCAGTGGTCTAGGTTTAATATCGTCCACTCCGGCAGCACAATCGTTTCTTAAAGACCAGTATGACATCGGTTATGTCATATTGATCAGTGGGTGACATAAATATAGTATTTTGACAATGTGCTTTTACCATATGTTCGCAAGGTATCTTAGCGCGGTCATCTGCGGAAGCGTGCACATCAATAAGGTGTTCGTTAAACAAGCTTCCGACCTCGATGTCACTCATAGACTCACTTTCGAATAAAACACGTTTTCATGCACTTTCATACAAAACACGGAGAAAAACCACTCCCTGGCGTAAAGGAGTTGAACATAGGTCACGTCCTGTGAACACACTTTTCAGCCTACACAAAGGAATTCGGACAGAAACCACTCCCTGGCCCAGAGGTGGAGAACGGAGAACACAGGGGAGGGTAGGACTTGCACTGGCGCATAATACCGTCATAAACACCCGATGGACAAGTCTTTTCATGTTGGCGAGCGTGACGATTAGGAACATCGTGTCTCAGGCGCTTGGCATCCGTTCCATTCATCGCCGCACACAGAGAACCATAACAGCGCCTATTATTTGCTATCGCAATCGATGCTTCGCCTTCCGGGCGAAACTGCGACCCTTCTTTTCTAACGCGATCGCGTTTAAGGCCCCGCGTCGCAGGAAATCCAAAGTCGGCATCGGCGGCCGAGAAAAGCATAACGAACCACGCAGCCGTGGCGCGTAGGCGTTACTCAACTGATTGAATTTCTGGAAGTGAAATAGGTCAGAAAATTCGTAAACTGCGATTTACACACAACCTGCTGACACGATAGCGTCGGATTGTAATTTGTATGCGCTAGAAAACATAATTCTGTTACGCGAAAACTCAAACGCAAGCCCCTTTTCCAGCTGCCGTTTGAGGTCTGTCTTAGTGGGAGCGGCGCGGCCTGCTCGGTTCCTTGCAGCACCACCAAAAAAAGCGGACAGACGGACGGACAGATAGACGGATAGTTGGAAAGAAAGAAAGAAAGAAAGAAAGAAAGAAAGAAAGAAAGAAAGAAAGAAAGAAAGAAAGAAAGAAAGAAAGAAAGAACCAGGAAGCCCGCCTTCGTGCACTGCGTTTCCACCAGCGTTCCCAGGAAAGCATTACGTTTACATAAGCTGCCGTTTCCGGGAAGTGTCAGGAGCAGTCCAGAATCTTTGAATGATATCGTTCCACTCTTAAGAGGAAGCTTTAGCTCGGGGGCTCCTATCTAAATACATGTAAAAGGAGAATTCGTTTTTCTCGGCAACCACCGCACCGAATTTGACGAGGTTTGTTGCATTTACAAGAAAAACTTGAGATCTAGTGACTGTTGGTTTCGAATTTTCGATTTAGGTTGTCATTTTTTAATAAAAAATTGGCAAAAATCGCAAATTTTCAGAAAACGAAACTATCAAGTTTGCAACTCCGTCACCCAGCAAGAAAAAATGATATAGCAATTCTGTGAATTGTGTCTGATAGCACATCTAAAGCGGACAAAATTGATATGTTACACATGAAGCTCAAAAAATGTGTCAATGTGTTATTACAACTCTTGCAAAACCCTCGTAAATAACGTAACAAATTCACGTAAGATGTAAAATGACATATCGAATTTATTCGCTTTGAATGGTCCAATGGATGACGTTTACAGAATCGCGATATCTGTTTTTGATGCAGAGCTATTAGTTTGTAAACTTCGTGCTTCTATTTTTTTCAAACTTCTGAATTTTTGAAAATCTTTTAAACAAAATTCAAGCCCTAAATCAAAATTCCGCTTCCAACAGTCACTAGAATTCAACTTTCTCTCTCAAATGCAACAAATTTCATTAAAATCGGTCCAGGGCTTATCTCAAAAAAACGTTTTTGCGTTTTTACATGTATTTGAATAGGCCGCGTCGGAGTTGGGCCCGAGCTAAAGCTTCCTCTTAAAGGAGAAACTTGTGCCGAAGATGCCGCAATTAGCGTAGCGCGCACTTATGATTGCAAAATGAGAGGAAACGGAGTATATAATCTTTGGCCACGTTGCTTCGGGAAGTTGGCTAGCCAAGTACGCGGGATTAACTTCGATGCGTAATTCAAATGAAAAAAAAAAATGTCGGAAGCCTGCTTAAAAATCAAACTGCGGCTGGAATATGTTTCTGTGGGGTGGAATCCGATAATCAACCGATCATTTGATAGCGGTTTTCTTTCGCGCATTTCTATGTCTGTTAAACACTAGAATTAGTCGTAATCTGTTTCTATTGCCCTAGTCATCGTCACTAGAAATGCCGGGTAACAAAGGATCCTAAACGCAACAAGGATGTTAGCGTGCAGAACAAGAACGAACTAGGCAAGCTTGACAGCACCATCTGTAATCAACACATCATCATTACTACCACGACCACCACCAACAACACCACCACCACCTCTATCAAGACAGGAAAGAGCTGAGAGAAAGCGCCAAGAGATAAATTTGAAGTGAGAAAAAGTCGCCCCAACACGTAATCATATAGTGGTTAGTTTTGGTTTCTTCCGCCACGGCGCTAGCGGTGTAAAGGCGCGCTCACACTAGCGGGAAAGCGCGCAACGCAGAACGTTTCCCGCACGCCGCTTCCCGCACAAACCGGTTTTTCTCCCGCAGACAGGCTGCTCTGCCGTCCCGCAGAGCGATGGGTCGGGTACCTATTTTTGCCGTGCCGCTGACGAGAACAGCCAATGGGGGCCGACCGTGAACCGTGACGTCGGTCCCAGTTCAGGGACCCCGTCGGCGGAGGCAGGAGGCTGCGCGCGTGCTGCGGGACACTCGGCTGTTGCTCGGCGCGCTGTCCTGTGTGTTACTGCCTCGTTAGGGTCCTCCCTCAACGCCTCCTCTCTCTACATTCCAAGAACCACAGCGAGAAAACGCGCGCAGTGTGATCGTCATTCCGAGCAGCTGCGACGCAGCGGCGTCGTTTACGCTGTGCCGCTGCGGGAAGTCTCCCGCTAGTGTGAGCGCGCCTTAAGGCACACGCAACACTTCTCTACCCCCCCCCCCCCCTGCGCGCCGTAAGACACAGAAAAGAAGAAAAGAAAGAAACCGTTTAAAGGCGTCTTGAATCGCCCCTCGGGATTGGTGAAAAAACACAATCCGCGGATAGCACACGCTGCTGTGAACAAGCCAGCCAAATTTTACAGTCGTGCGCGGCTCGTGAAGCCTGCAAGCGGGGCGCGAAGTCATCTCAAGTCCATCTCGCTACGTTATAGCCTCAGGTGCAGATCGCTTAGTCAAATCTGATTCCCTCATTTATGAATCGCAGGAGGCAGAGGTTATGTAGTCGACGCGAAAGGCTTACGTTGTCCTGAGGCGGCTGCTTCCTGTGCTAATTCAGCTGTGGTGGTGGTTACATTTTTAAAGCTATACAGCACGCATGATTACAGTGCGTGATTTTGTACTGCAGCCTTTCTGACCCCGGTGTATCTTTTTGTATAGTCGAATACATTACCACATCGATGTTCTTGCAATGATTCGAAAGATACACTGTATATCTTATTTGCAAGCATGAGAAATTGTCGTATGGTGCACATCAGATTTTGAAAACTCCAAGTAGGGTGGTGTAGTCTTACGTCGGATAAAAACAAAGTGCGAGTTTTTAGCACTCACGTTTGCACTTATAAAGCTTTGGATTTTCACTGTTGACTTGTGCGTTTTAACGCCAAAAATGGAAAGCAATTTTTGTTTACCCTGTAAAGGGTGCTTCACGTACACATTATTAACTGTGAGGAGAAGCAAACACAGATGAAAGACTAAATACGAATTGCAACCAAATTTCACTCTTGCTAAATTGTTTGTAAATGAGTTACATATACTACTGAAGGAACCTTGGCAAAGCTTCAGGGCTGGTAATTGTCTAATTTTCGTATTATGAGCCTCTAAACAGCAGCTAAGACGACGACGCGTACACCTGGTGGTTGGTGCGTACGACGCAAGTCACAGCATGCCGCATCAGAGATTTTTCAACCCGCCAGGGGCAGCCACGGGCGGTGATTATGTCGAGAAGCTGTGCGTTTCAAGTCGTGCCCCATTTCAGGCTAGCAGTAGTGACTACTATTTTTTGTTTTTCTTTTCAGTTTTGGTATCAAGAATGCCTTCTTTTGCGAAATTTTCGTGATGCATCCACTCGCATTTTAGAAGTAAAATTTTACACGGAGGCTGCTATATATCTTTACTATCTGAAACTGAGCTTTTCTATGCAACGAGAAATGTTATTACAATTGACCTTTAGAGGCATCATTCTGCGGTATCATGAGCATTCCAAGGTTTAAAGTGAATACGCATAGGATCCATTTTTCATGACTGAGACTGGATATGAAATTTAGTGTAAAATGAGAAAAGTGAGGCATCCTTGTGACTTACGAACCTACCCAAGCGGAGCGTATAGAAGAGTTTTCCGACTTTTTATATTTAGAGAGATATAGAAAGAAAGACAGAAAGAAAGTTTAGTGACATCTGGAGATTTATGACAGCGTACTGATTGGCGCGCTCCCAGCTGATCGCATTGAAAGAAGCATCTGCAAATATGACAACCTATAAAGTGCCGTTAAATGAAGAGAGTGTGCGACGCTTGTGAATTTTGAGTGCCATTACGTGGGGCCTACAGAAGATTACAGGAACGTGCGTGTTCTCTCAAAATCGTAGGACAAAACATTTTGCCCTTGTCACTGCCCTGTTCTTCCTCAAATTTCACAGCAAGATCGCAGCAAGGACGTTCAATGTAGCGCTTGGCAATGTTACTTGCCTGGCTTTTAAGAAAAAAAAATGACAGGTGACGCTAATCTTTGACTTAGGTGTCTCTTAGTACTCGCACCTCGGCGTTGTTGTTTCTTTGGTTAAGCGAGCGGACGTCTTTCCCCCGGCACGATATGCGGACGAGGAACGAGGGAGGCGAGGAGGAGGCGCAGCGCGCGCCACCTTGCGGGGCGTACACCCCCTAGCGAACGGCGCACGAAGCGCGCCTTTCCGGTGCTAACGTCAGAGCATGTAACGAGCACGCGCGCGCAGCTGTTGCGAGCAAGTGAGCGAGCAGGTGAGCACCGGGAGAGGAGAAGCGAGAGAGGAGGGAGTGACATCACATCCGTTCTGCTAGGCAGACGCTCAGTCTAGGCCAGGCAACTGTTTTTCATTCGTTAGCCGGTTAAATATCATGCCACCTTCCTGTGTTTGACGACATTATTGACGTCATTACCTCTGCTTTCGACTTCCGGGCTTCCAGGGCTTTCGCCAAAGTTGTGCTCACGTGACGGGTCTCTAAAGTCTACGATTCTGTGCTTTCGTGTGCCGTAATCAGTGATTTCTAATTAATTATAATAATTACAGACACTTCAGTTACTCAACTTGTAACTAAACTTGACCTTTGATCTGATATCATATCAATAATAAAACCGTCAAATTTTGTTCTGTCCTATCTTTTTTATATTTTTGTCTGACGTATATTGAAATTCGTCCCCGGTCGTCTCAGGAGGGGAACCAGAAGTGCTGCGCAAGAAACAAGAGTGTTACTCAATGCCTATGCCACTAAAAAGAAAAGGCCAAGGGGCCTTTGTCTGCGTCTTATGATTGTACCCCCAGGGATTAATGAAAACCAACCTCTAAGACCATGCTTTCCCGTATTGCAGACAATGGAAGTGAAGTAGCGGTCACGTTTTAAATATCACACGCTGCGAGGGACTCAGATAAAGGCAAATTCAATTTTTAGTTGACAAACCAGGCAAGTACTGTGCGAAGTGCTATCCGGACTACAAAATTCGATCTTCTTAGGAAATTTGGGCAAGAACAGAACGGTGGTTACGGGAAATTTACGAGAATTTACGAAATTTTACGAGCAAGTCGCACCTGCCTGTATTAGCCAATTTCATGGGCTGGGAAATTTACGACGCCGCGCTTTTACCACGGCCTTCGACCTCCCGCGTAACCTGAAGCGTCCGCACGAAGTATACCCCCGTTCAAGCTGTGGTGTCTGTAGATATTACAGCGAAGCTGTTTACCTCCAGTGCTCGTATGCACACCCCTTATGCGGCTTGCGTCCGTATCGGGGACACCGCGCGTGGTCAGCATTGGAGACGTGTAGGGGAGAAGGGGGAAAGAGTGTGGCGACTGCGCTTCAGCAATAGAGACGGGTAGGGGAGAGGGGAAAAATGTGTGACGACGGCGCCTGTGCACGTGGCCTGCGCTTCTGTGGTTATAACGTCACGCACGTTGGAGGTTCCGGCGTGGCTGCAGCGGCGGTTGTGGCGTATGCATGGGTGGTGCAGTGACTGCGGCGGCACTTCTGTTGGCGTAGTGTGGTACCGTATGAAAAAAAGTATGATTTCGTAATGTATGCAGCCTATCTATGTATCCCATGTAAGCAGCTAAACAGCTTCGCTGGTAATCCATCCCCATATGAATGTTGCGACCTCATGAATTTTAATACATAAATTGGAGGGGGTCGATTTATTTTATTTTTTAGGGAGGATACCAGACTTGATACATAGCACCGCTAAACTTTGCCAGTATGATGAGTGCTGCATGTCGCTTGCAGGCGGCTGCCAGAAGAAAACAGATGTTACGTAGAGTGAGTCTGTATGTGTTTAAAAATGCGGAAATGCGAGAGGAGCGAGGATGAAAGGTATGGAAGACCACCTGCTGCATCAAGTTAAGCCCCCTTTGTTTTCCCCTTTTTCATTCCCCCGGTGTAGGGTAGCCAAGCGGACGTTATTCTGGTTAACCTCGCTGCATTCTGCTTTTCTCTTTCCTTTCTCCTTCCTGAGCGGAATGTCTAGGGGTCTACAGAAATAGGTCGTTCAGTTAGTGTCTCATCATGTTAGAACAGGTCACAAAACGTCGCGTAATAGTCTTGCAAACAGGTGCTGGAACATTGATTTGAAGCTTGCTATACTGGGTGGTTTTTTAGAAAGTTCGACCCGAATTTTAAGAATTGCATGGACTACCTGAAGAAACGGACATTACCCGCCGTTGTTGCTCAGTGTATAAGGTATTGGGCTGCTGAGCACGAGGTCGCGGGATTGAATCCCGGCCACGGCGGCCGCATTCCAATGGGGGCCAAATGCGAAAACACCTGTGTACTTATATTTAGGTGCACGTTAAAGAACCCCAGGTGGTCGAAATTTCCGGAGTCCTCCACTACGGCGTGCCTCATAATCAGAAAGTGGTTTTGGCACGTAAAACCCCATAATTCAGTTAAGAAAC
Source organism: Dermacentor albipictus (assembly GCF_038994185.2). Lineage (NCBI taxonomy): Eukaryota > Metazoa > Arthropoda > Arachnida > Ixodida > Ixodidae > Dermacentor > Dermacentor albipictus. The sequence goes on along the minus strand of NC_091822.1, from coordinate 199,331,289 downwards.
CAGGCATTACTTGCACATGAACTCGCCATGTCTAGGTATGCAAATAGAAATTCACTATTTAAGTATAAACTTATTCGATTTAGGGCATGTGAGCAGCTGGCAATATAAAGCCTATGAGGAATGCAGTCACGTCTGGAGAAATTCCAAGGCGTGTGTCCACAGGTGTCCCACATAACTAACAGGAAAATTTAAAAAAAAATGATCAAGTGCCACGTGGCTGTACAGAACGAAGGTAATGAGGTTTGCGGTCGCTTGGTGCAAGTCACTGTTTTTTTGTATTTTGGCTAGTTACATAATTAGTTAATATTAATAATCAACTTCTCAGATATATTCATAGCAAAAGTGTAGAAAGAAAATTGTAGATCATCCTGAAAAATTCCGGATCCACTTTCCTGTTGCTCAATATGTGCTACATGAAAGGCTTTTCCAAGCGTGAAAGCACGCCCGCGAAACACGAAAAAGTTCTGCGCCTGTCCTAGTGGATAGTGTCAAATAGCTTAGGCCATGTGGATCTATTGGAAATAACATCTTTGAGAATCTCTGCAGGACGTCACACAAATACACTCCCTCCCAGCAGTTAATAATGGCGGGTTATGACATCGTGGTTGATTATGCTGCAGAGCTTATAGCGCTCCAGGATGGCGAGATACCATTGTGTATATACGAATGAATGATACGGTTTATCGAGCTGCAAGACATGCCAGAGGGGTTAAGGATAGTTGAACCTCTGACTGTATACTAAACAAAACTTAATTGAACTCACGGCTCGGCGGCGGACGCATATTAAATGTACATCTTCCATTCTTTGTGTCGAAGACGGTGCCCGAAACGATGCGAGGCAGGAACCTACCTACCTAACGCGATGTCCTTGCTGTAAGCCCAAAAAGGTTGTTCGTATTAAAAGCACCCTCTGCCGGGCGTCCCGCAACAAAAACGCTGGCGTTCTGGAGCTGCAAGCGCGAGACGGGCTCGGCCGAGACGCGCAGCAGCGGGCGCCCACTCGGCTCGGTCGTCCACTGCGGCGTCAACGTGAACGCTCGTTCAAAGCACGTTCGGTCCTGCTGAGAATTTGCACCCGTTCCCGTTGTTTGCGTGGTGGTCAGTTTCGTCTGTCACCTGGGGATTTCCTTCGAAGAGTTGCTATCAGGAGTCTTGCAGTCACTTCTCGTTTTCATTTCATTTATTAATACTGTCAACCTAATTCAGGGGCTGTAACAGGAGTGGAAAAAACAAAACGAAGCTGAAAGCAAAATCAGTAGTACAGAACATATTGAAAACCATAGTTATGCATTAGTCAAAGAAAAAAAATCATCTCGTGAAACGCAAACATAAACAAAACAAAAATGCATCACTCAGAAATCAGAACAGCCATCTTATGCAGCAGCAATCTGACCTCGTCGCCGTGTGCTAGTGCCATAGATGAAATTATCTAAGTGGAGTAGAAATTCAGCTAATGATGTCGACCGAACAGCAGAATCTGGAAGAGAGTTCCAGTCTCTACAAGTTCGGGGAAAATAACTAAATTTGAAGCAATTATTTTTTATAGTCGGTAATGGGATAAACTTACTATGACGATGCCTTGATGTTTAATTAGTTTTGATCTCAAAGTAATACTTTCCGCCTGCTACAAACCAATACTTACCCCTCGTTACAATTTTACAACAAGATCTACCCAGACATTTACCCCAATCCCACGTGCCATATCTGCAAGACACAGCCAGCCACACTTCCACACATGCTTTGGGACTGTACACACCAATACCCCGACACTAACCCCACGACCCTCTCGTCGAGATGGCACGCTGCCCTGCGTAGCCCCAACCTTGACGACCAACCCTGGGCGACCCAGCAGGCCTGCGAGGCGGCGAAGAGGCAACACCTCGACGTCCCCACGTGGGAGGCCTAGGCCCAGCCACCATCTCTTGCTGGTTTCAATAAAGTTTATTCAGTCAGTCAAAGTAATCTTATTTATTTATTTTAAGATAATTATTGATGATGAGGTAAAGAGTTATTAGTCTTTCATATCTGGTTCTGGTTTCTAGCATAGGTAGTTGGGCTTGTTGGCAGAGATATGTTGAAAAATGGTTCCGGCGGTATTTATTAAAGATAAACCTTACAGCGAGTTGCTGAATCCTATCAAGCTTGTGACAATTAGTTGCTGTGTGAGGGTCCCATATTACTTTAGTATATTCGATTATCGGTCTGACTAAGGTTTTGTAAACGAGGCACTTTACATCCGGAGTAGCACTGTGCATAGTGTGTCGCAGGTACCATAGTGTTTTAAAAGCTTTAGAAATGACAGTTTCAATGTGGGTATTCCATCGTAGATCTGATATAAATGTTATGCCTTGCTATTTATACTGATCGACTCTTTCAAGCATATAACCGTTGATTTGATAATTGTAATGAAGAACATTTTTCTTTCTAGTTACTGACATGTACACAGACTTTTTAATGTTTAGCTCTATCTGCCAGTCGTTGCACCATTTCACTATCCTTTGCAGGTTTAAATTTAATTTAATCTGATCATCAACTGTATTTACGGTACTGTACATCACACAGTCGTAAGCAAAAAGTCTTAATGGAACATCAATGTTACTTTGTAAATCATTAGTAAAGATCAAAAATAGGAGTGGGCCTAAGACGCTACCTTGTGGTACACCAGAAGTAACGGGAAGAATGTTGGACTGACAACCTCTAACAGTTACATACTGTTCACGAGAGGATATATACGCAGAAAACCATTGTGTGAGTGTTTGATTTTTAAAGACCGCAATAATCTTATATAATAATTTTTGGTGCGAAACTTTGCCAAATGCTTTCGCAAAGTCAAGGTATATAATGTCGGTTTGACCACGTGAATTTATTGTTTCTGCGAGGTCATGAACTATTTCTGTAAGTTGGGTAATCGTGGACAGTCCTTTCGAAAGCCAAGCTGACGATAATACAGGATATCATGCTGGTCGAGATAGCCGAGCAGATGTTTGGATATGATGTGTTCAAGTAACTTCGAAACTGTACTAGTGAGCGAGATGGGGTGATAGTTACTAACAGAATTATTTCCGCTTGTATGAACCGGTATAACTTTTGCTCGCTTCCAGTCATTGGAAAGCATCCGCTACTAAAAGAAGACTGAACAATTTTGGTCAGCTATTTAGATACCCATTCAGCGTATCTATATAAAAATTCATTAGGGATACGATCTGGACCTTGGCTTTTCTTAACGCCAATATGTAACAGCAGATTTAGAACACCTTGCTCGTCAATCTGTAAATCAGTAATAGGAGATCTTTCAGTTTCATCTTTAAAAGGAAGCTGTATACCATTATCACGTATGTAAACAAATGAAAAATATAGATTAAAATATTCGGCACGCTTATAAGTGTTCTCCTCGGTCTGAGCAGGGTGCAGAACTTTAGACGGATTTATATAGCGCCAGAATTTGCCAGGTGACTCGCAAAGAAATTTCGTGAGCGTCACATTTAGAATGTCTCTTTTGATTCCTTAAGAAGTCTCCTTAAATCCTGACTCATGCGGCAAATACATAGTTTATTTTCGGGGTTTGGGTTGGGTGAGTAAGCCTTACGTTTGCGTTTAAGTCTTCGTTTGAGATGAAGATGAGTTGCGAGTAGAGAAACATTATCAGGCTCAGATGTTCCCGACAGTATAATCCAACAACTGAGCAAGGTGGCATGTTCAGAAAGTGCTTAAACGTCTCTTTAATAAGAAAAAGCGGGATTCCTTTTGCGATTTCAGCGGGCACACTGTTGAGCACGCCGCATCGCTTATCTAGGCATGCTGGCTTACCCATCGCCTGGCCACCGCGGTTGGTTATTTTTTTACAATTATGTTGTGTTTTCGCAAGCTTTCACAGCGTGAGAATAATTTGAAAAATCTTCATTACGCCTTGTGAACCATGATTTACACGCTGACACGCTCTGATAGCGCACATTTGCTTGAACCACCGGCTTAGCCAAAATCATTTTTGGGGTGAGGAGGGGTGGCGAACGGGGAGGGTCAGTGGGGGTAAAGATAGGAGAGGGCTGGGCAGGCCGCATACTAGCACAGAAATTTGGTGGGTGGCGGAGGGGGGGGGGGGGGGGAGGGGGCATGTTCTCGGTGGGCCATGCCCTGGCTAAGTCACTGCCGTGATGGGCAGGTAAATGCATGACCGTGCAGTCCAGGTACCTAAACAGCTTACAGCTTACAGTAGAACCATTCGAATTCACCCTCCCCAAAGAAAGCAAAGGCCGTCATTTCTGCCGGAAAGGTGTTGATTTTTTTTATATAGTCAGGGGCCATTATTAATTGAATGTACTAAACCTGGAGAGAATATCAATTGTTCGCGATATTGTGAAACTCCGGATAGGCTGCATGTCGCAATCAAAAACAAACTATGTGAAAAATAGGCGAATGGGGTAATTTTGCTCCACGACAATGCCCCTCCCCACGTCGCTGACGTGGTTAACACAAAACTGGCAAACTTCACGTGAGAAACGCTGCAACATCAGCCATAAAGCCCAGGCCTATCGCCTTGCGACATCCACATTTTGGGGCAATTAAAAAACCAGCTCAAGGGAACCCGATTCGTATCGGACGATGACGCGAAAGAGTCAGTTACCGACTTTTTGAAGCTGCAACCCGAGAATTTTTTATGAGACGGGAATCACGTGACTCGTTAGTAAGTGGTACAAATGTCTAAATGCTCATGGAGACTACTTTTCAATAAAGTACCCCGTTTTTCATATATTCGCATTGGCTCGCTTTCATTTGACTCACCCTCGTATATATTGCAGAACTCCTGCTTTTTATATGTGCTCTCCGTTGCGACTACAATTTCGGTGCAATTAATCACAACACACGACCGGTGACAGCTGCTTCTGCGCAATACACTGGAACAAAAGACAGCGTCATTGAGATTTTTTTCCTGTCCGTTGCATATGTATAAATAAATATAAACAAGTTTCTTGAATGACAAAGTTTCATTAAAATGTGTGTCCTCAACTTCTTCATTGAATGGCCTTTACATTTTTCATATCAGCAGCATGTACTGCTTTGCTGGTTTCGAACTGATATGGTTCTGAAGTTCGTGTGATATTTTCTTTACTTATTAAATAGACAAAAAGTATGGAACCATTGGTATCACTTATTTGGGCACAATTTTTGGGATATACGAGTATATTATGAAAAAATACGTATTTTACTTGTCTTGGCAGTGCATAGAGTTCAAGAATTCGTTTGCAGCATCTTTGGCAATGGCAGTGCAGTTATTCATGTATTTGATCCCTCGACGAATTCTATAAGGAGGAGGCCAAGCTGTCGTAAAAAAAAATGAGGCGAGTGGCAGTGGAAGAGAACGCGTCTTTGTGATCCCCCCAGGTTAGAACACAAAATGGGAGGTGGAACGCGGTGGAGGCGAGGAGAGAAGCTGCCGGTCGAGCCAGATTTAGTGCCGGAGGATTACGAATCGTTCGGTGTTGGTGGAACTTGTACGCGGCAGCTCCAGCACTCCTCGTGCGCGCATTACCTATTTAACGCCACGCCTGGGTTTACCGGCTGCCGCCGCTACTGCAACAGCGCGGAGCGCTGACGTCGACAACGCGAGGGCGAAGGAACAAATCCGCGCTAACTCTAAACTTTAGTCCACCTGCTTACGCGCATTGCGCGGAAAGCAAGCGATGTGCTTTAAAGCAATACAACAACAACGAATGAACCCTTATCGAAGTATTTCCCGCTTCTTCTTTTAGGGAGGGTGCAACGTTTCGAAATAGAAGCGGGGGCGGGGGCCAGGAGAGACGCGGACTATTTTGACCGACGTGGGTTCCTTGACGTGCACACAAAGCAGCGTGCCACAGCCACTCAACTACCGCGGCAATGAAGCAAAGCAGCTTTCTGGCACCTAAATACGCCGTTTTGTCATTTCTAAAAATGAGATTGTGTAAAAAAGATGCCGGTGCCTCTGTTCCGAGGGCATAATGACATAGAGATACTTTGCGAATAAAGACATAATGACATTTAAAAAGCACATGGGGAAGAGTTGTTGTGAATAGTTTATAACTACCACATCGGATGAGGTAGGTTCCATTGAGTACGTCGGAAAAAAAGTGATGATGCAGATTTAACTCACATTGTAGAATCTACGTGAAGCGATCGATGTAATGAAGCGGTGAATTAAATGTTATGCAACTAACTACGAAACGTACAATGTAGTTTACTTTCAGCTCGAGCAACGTGTTAACTCATGCACTCGTACACGCACCGCACAGGTCTCAATTTTAATCTCATGCAATGCTTGTGCATTCTACCGTTCACAAGTTATGCTGAAATCCAAACGCCAAGTCGGCCAGGTGCAGTGCGTGAGAGGTCGACACAACGATGTGACGAGGATGAAGGCGATACGTGATGCTTGTCGGGGGAAGAACGGCGATGAGAGCTGTGTGCACAGATAGTTAGTACCATACACGTGCTGTGCCCCTTTTGTCATGGTTGCACATCGTGGCTTTGTGGAGAAATTGGCCATGAATGGCCACTTGAACGTGGCCCATATCCAATGAGCCGAGAATAGGTAGTCTAGATATACAAAATTTCAGAAAAATCAAAGAAGCTATTGAATATAATGCTTCCGCAAAATCAATGAAGCAATCTGTAGACAGCGGATATACGTTCATACGAGCCAATTCTATAGTTGTACGTTCTTTAAGTGCGGCAGTATAGGCCTGCTGAAGAACCCGCAATCCCGAAATCATAGCTTACAAAAGAAAGAAACTCTAAATGGAGCAACAATATAAATAGAAAAACGTGTGACATTAGAAATGATAAAACGTTTTGGCGATCACTTACACACACTTTACAAGAAGAAAAAAAGTTTGGTTCAGTTCACAACAAAAGTGCATGAAAGGTTCGCTAACGCGGCAACAGTATAACTACATGTAATTAACTTGAAAAGAAACACACAAAAGCGCACAAAATGTCAACGACAGGAGAAAGTCATCATGCCGTTACCGTAGCAGGGCTATGAGAGAGATAATGTTTATTACTCACACAAATAGCACTATTCACAGCGAACTAACGAAGTCTACGTCCACAAGAAAATCGTTCAGGGCTTTCACAGTTTCCCTTTTAAAGCGGAAGCTTTACTGGCCGCGAACTTGCGATTTCGCCGTGGCGGTGCTCCGAGGAGGCACATGACGTCACAACGCGCGGCTCGCCGCGGATATTTCTCTCTCTCGTTCTCTTGTCACTACTGCGCACGCGCCACTAGTAGCACCGAGCCACAGGTGTTCCGCCACTGCGTAGTGCCACGCCTTCCGCAGCCGCCGTTTGGTACGACGTCACATCGCGTTCCTCGTCGTTGCGCTCGCCTCCGCTCGCTTCGCCAGCTGCGTCGCATGCCTGATAACATGTCGGAGGATTGAAAAGGAGAGCTCGCGTGGCGTGCGCCGCAACCACAGTTGAGGCGGCAGTATCGACGGCGGCAATTCTGATGAGCAGGAGCAGGCCTGGAATCGACATCGGAACGAGATGAAGAGGAAACGAATCGCCCAGGAAACAGACGAACAGTGTGCCGAACGACTGGCTAAACGCCGCAACATGGCTAGACAACCAGACTAACCTGGACTTGCAATCAAGTTTAAGCAAGGCTAACCATGCTATGTCTTAGCTTTCGCTACGCGTGTATCCTGGCATAGGCGAGCTAAGCCACTGCCAATCTTTTTTTTATATGAACAGGCACGGATCTACGAAGCATACATAATCAGCCATAGGCGTTTGGATCTCGCTAACGGACACCGCGATATCAGAAAAGCTCAATCATAAAACAGGCAAATACCCAGAAAACGCCTAGTTCCGTAAATCTGACCTCCAAGCTCAGCCAAAGTCAAACTGGAACGCGCAGAGCGCCAACGGCTCCGAGCAGCGTCTGTGTGTTTTCCGTCGATCCCATCTCGTGCGCTGTCGAGGGTGGGGCACACGCAACGCTACTGGCACGCTCGTCACGCCGGCCTCCCGGGACGCGCCTTCAGAGCTCGGGCCCAACTCCGACGCGGGCTATTCAAATACATATTTAACGCGAAAACGCTTTTCTGAGATAACCACAGGACCAATTTTAATAAAATTTCTTGCATTTGAGAGACAAAGTCAAATTCAAGTGACACTGTACGCGGAATTTCGATTTAGAGCCTGAATGTTGTTAAAAGAAATTTCAAAAATTCGAAAGCTCGAAAAAAGTAGACGCACGAAGTTTATAAATTATTAGATCTGCATCAAGAACAGATATCGCAATTCTGTAAACGTAATACATTAGATCGTTCAAAGCGGACAAATTCGACATGGTACGTGATTTTGGTGCTTTATGTACAAAGGTTCTGCAAAAGGTGTATTTCCATATTAGCTAATTTGTGAGAGCTTGTGTAACAGATCAATTTTGTCCGCTTTAGATGTAGTTAGATGAAATGCACAGAATCGTGCTATCATTGTTTCTTGCCGAGTTACAAAGTTGTAAACTGGATAGTTTCGTTTTCAGAAAATCTGCGATATTTGCCAATTTTTAATAAAATATTGACAACCTAAATAAAAAAATTAGAAAGCAACAGTCACTAGATCTTACGTTTTTCTTTTAAATACAAGAAACCTCGTCAAATTTGTTGCAGTAGTTGCCGAGAAAAACGAATTCTTATTTTACATGTATTTAGGTAGGAGCACCCGAGCTAATCTAATACATTTACATGTATTTAGATAGGAGCACCCGAGCTAAAGCTTCCATGCTGTCGCTTTCAATGCTTCGCCTTCGGGTAAAACTGACAATTTTTTCAGTAGGCAGCTCGCGAGTGGGTGATTTTTATCGCGATAGCAATTATACGGACACTCCAGGCGCATTTCTGCCGTCGCCGTCGCCGTGAGGTTCCGTGTGAGTGAAAGCGTGTGAGGGTGAGCCGGCGAACGCGGTTCAATCTCGTGTGCGCGAGCGAGGGCCCGGATGCGTGCCCTCTCCTGTGGCGCGCTGGGCAGAGGGTGAGGCGAGGGGGGCGTTCTTCTCCGGCGGCTGCTAGGACGCCCCGATGTCCTCCTCGGCCGCCGCTCCGTACAGAGTGGATGCAACCGCGGCGTCCACTACGGCGTTGGCCACGAGAATCGCGGACGCCGTAGCAGACGCATTTGGCGGACGCCGCATAGGGACGCGTTGCCGGCGCTCGTGAGTCTTGAAAGTGATTTGCGACGTGGCTAAACTGCGCGCCTGCGCAGGCCTCATCTTCCAAGCGATCTGCGATGTTTGCAAAGTGCGTGTAGTGCCGGTAGCTCCTATGCACTGTGCTTTCGACATTTTGTACGCGTTGAAGTAACAGGTGCACGGAGGTCAATTGGCTCGCGCGGCTGCTGCCGCCATTCCTAACTACACCGTTTTCACAGACAGTTTCCGCTGTCATCGAGCGATGTGTGTTCATGTTTGCCTATGCGCGTGCGACACCGTGCTGGTTAATTTAACACGTTCACAGTGTATTTGGTTTGAATCCATGATAGAATGTGTAAGCGTGACTGAACAAGGACCTAAAAAGAAGCAGACACAAAAAGGCAGCGCTGTTTCTGTGTGTTCCTTTCTACGTCCTCGTTGGGTGACGCTCACACGTTCTATCATTGTTAATTTTGTTAGTAAGCGAATGTTTGCACGTTTATACGGCCAATAAAACTACTATCGTTACTTCGTACAGCTGTCTACTAATGTGCTATCGCAATCGGCGATTCGCCTTTCGGGCGGAACTGCGAATTCTTTAGTGATTCGTGGGCGACTCTGGAATACCTTAGTTCTCCACGCCTGCTAAAGCTAGCTAATTGCGGATAACTACTCGCGCGCAGCGGTCTGCGGATTAAGCCACAGTGTTATGCTGCAGTAGTTAACCGCCGACTGTTGCGTAGCCGGCCACGTCATAGCTGACTGTACGGCCAGAACTGCACGCAGTTATAGCTATAGGTTTACACTAGAAATTTACCAGGTAAAAAAAGAACCTCTAATATAATGAAGCTTTGTTGAAATGAAAAAAATTATAGGCGGCACTGTATGCATTACTTTGACCCATGCAGTATTCAATGATTTCGACTAGCTGCGTGGGACAAAGTTCGCTTCTGCAACCCCTCGAGTTCATGCGAGGTTCGAAGACATGCGTTTGCCTTGCTGGGATGTCAAAAATTATACCACCTGACTATTGCATTCACAGCTGCAGCATTGTAACGGATCAACGTCCACAAAAGAGTACAAATTGTACAAAGCATTTGGGTAGCGATATGGACATACATTACATGTTAGTCAATTCTCCGTTACGGCAATGTTACCTTTGTTGTGACTACGTTTATTAATTATAATTTATTTATTTATTTATTTATTTATTTATTTATTTATTTATTTATTTATTTATTGTCATTTCTGCTGTGACAAACATAGAAACTGAGTAGATCAGTTACTGCCTACCTCGATACTTCCTCAGCAACCGATCTATAACACAATACAAAAAAGTTAAGCTATACTCACACTCACCATCGTAACATTTTCGGCTTGTTGGGTCGTGCATCTTTTAATCTCCTCAGTAAGTTCTTATTATCTTTTATGCAACTATTTAGACTATGCGCATCCCATATTCACAATGTTTAGCGGACGAGCGTCATGCGCATGCTTCTTTGAATTATTTTCCCGCCAAACTAAACTAAACACGACAGTGCGTGAATGCTCGCAGTAACTGGGGAACGACAAGAAATGGTGTGCGAGTTTCCCCATTGATTTCGTTCTGAAGTCACGCTCCGACACAGTAGGGTTGTTGTGGCGGCGGAAGCCAGCTCTGACAGGAGCAGAAACACATTGCCGCATTTTTCTTTTTCTTTTATCAACGAACAACGCGCAGCTCGTAGTGTCACCATCTCTCATCCTCCCTTCTCTCTCTCTCTCTCGCTGCATCAAGGCGATTCCTGTGCCTCGCTTTTGTTTCTGCCGTCTACACTCCATTCTTGCGCAAAGTAGTTGCTGCATGCCACCTCGAGTAGAGTAAACGTAAATCGCCGCGAGTGACAACACTGGAAGTGCAACATTTAAACATGTCCGCATCTATTCATATAAATGAAAGTCGTAAATTGGACGGGATGCGTACAGTGATAAGGGTGACGTGTGGGCAAAGCTACAAGTGTTGGGAGTAATTAGGTGCGCTTGAAAACGTGGTTGCCTTAACGCGCGCGCGCGAAATCACGCGCGCACGCACAGACAGAGAGAGATAAGGAGGAAAAAAGAAACGTTCTTGCGCCACTCCGTGTTTTGAGCTTTTAGCGGCAGTTAGGTCGTTTAACAAACATGCGTATTATGCGTTAGGTATGTTGCGAGGAATTATCAGTTTTGTTAACTGCTCGGAGTCTGGTGTTCCAAAAGGTACGGGAGAGAAGCGGGGAGGTTGGTTGCTCAAACAGCCACGCTCATAATTAGGTTGTAATTGCGAGCACTTTTCTTTTTCTTCGTAAGTTTATCCAAAGTGTATTGTCCGACTTTGTCAACCTCGGTCATTTTCTCGTCGACTTTCCGGCAAAGAGCGAGCGCGCCTTGTATGTACGAGACATACGATTCAGTCGAAGAGTGAGCTCGGGTAGCAAGCTCTTTTCTAGCGGCCAGCTGCCGACCGGTGGGATTTCCAAAGAGGTCGGCGAGCTTCTCCTTGAAAGCATCCCAGCTGGAGATCTCGTCTTCGTGTGTCCAGACACGAGGAGCTCCGCCCAAATAGAACAGGACATTGGCTGGCATAATGGTAGGGTCCCAGCGGTTGTTTCTGCTAACACGCTCATACAGGCTGAGCCAGTCCTCAACGTCGACATTATCTTGGCCGGAGAATATGCCAGGATCGCGGGGATTGGTGTCGGTAACGTTCGTTGTTGTCGGGGTCGCAGGAGTAGAAGGAGACGAGGTGTCGTCACCGAGAGCCATGGCGGAAAGCAGGACTGTGCGGCGGCTGCGTAGCTTCGTGGCGAGGACGGGGAACAGCACCAAAATGTTACGCGAACGAAGGATTAAGAACGGGAGACTGTTTACAAAGTATATTTACAAAGGGTGACTGCAGCGCTGGGCAGTTCAGCCGACAGCTCGAGAGCCAGAGAGCGTTAGTCGTCTTCGCCGGGGCGCCCGCGTGCATCGTCCACAAGAAACATGCAGTATGCATGTGTCAGTATTTACTCCAGCGGTCTCCTGCGAATTAGGAGTAAGCGGAGGTTGCTGCCATCTCCGCCTAAATACATCTGGAGAGCAAGAATGTTCTCGTAAGGCAGCGGCTGCACCGATCCGAATTGAATTTGCCGCATTTAAATGAAACACCCGGGTAGACTGCACCAGGGACGCCTTCGCAGTTGGATATGTGAAACGTCTTGTGCATGTTGCCGAGAGTGTACGTGCCCTAGTGTACGGAAACGACGTAACCAAATACACAAGTTACATTTATTAATCCATTAGAAAGCTTACGTGCTTAACTTATGCTACAGCTAGTAGGGATAGTAAGGTCTGCTTTAATACCGCACACAAAGGGCATTCGAGGTACTAATAAATAAATAAATAAATAAATTTAGAATCGGGCTCGCTCCGCATTCGTAGTGGGCATTTCAATCTTGCCGCCAAGGCCCGCGCCGCACTCGTGGATAGTTCGGGGCTGGCCTGCCTCGATCGCTCCCCGTGAAGACGCGTCTCTCCGTATTGCTGCCCAAGTCTCGTCGAATCTAAAGTAAAACGCGTGGTTAGCACGGTTGCAATGATATAAGCGATAATAGTATATAACAAGTTTTCGTTACATGCAGTTTTAGCAAGTGATATACCCTCTGACCGAACTGAATAACGTTTCACGTCAGAAACCAAATAGTGCTGACTGTTAGGAGAATACATTTTACTCAGACTCTTAAGAAAGTTTAAAAAACTGTCAGGAAATCGCCAATAAATAAGGGAATCAAAGTTGCAACTGCGCAAGTTTGCAACAAGGAAAATCGTCCAGATCCAACGCACATGTTATAATCCCTGTTAAACGAAACGTTCGTGAAGTGGTTAATAAAATGCTACAAAGGTGTTCATCTTCTGCGACGAATTTTGGAGCTGAAAGATTTCGTGCCCACCACGTGATCCACGCGACCGCGCGTATCACGTGGTGATACGCGCAGTCACGCTGTTTCCGCGATCGGCCCACCGTAAGGAAGCCGACCGACCACACTTGCCGGTGTCGTGTCGAAGGTCTGACAGTGGGCGCACTTGTTGCGCTGAGGCTGTCTTGAGTAACGTTTGTGGCTGCGTTGTGCAACGCGTACCGGGTGGCTAAATAATGAGTCGAGTCAAAGAAGTCGCTGAATGTATTCCGCTATTTCATGAGGTTAGTGTGTTTTGAGACGTCTATGAAGAACGTAGACTGAGCACTTACTCACGCTAATAGTGCGGCTGTCAGCATACGAAAGTCATATATATATATATATATATATATATATATATATATATATATATATATATATATATATATATATATATATATATATATATGCCTAGAGCGCCGGCCCGCCGAGACGGTGCAAGCGTAAATTGCGCTCTCTTCAGGACTCGACGGGAAACCGACCGAGCAGATGCAACAAAACCCGTTAAAGAAAGCGTAGAGACAACCTGGCGTCGGGATGGTTGGTTGCCATCTTGAGAAGCACACAGAGAAGACGACGAGAACCACTGAGCGCCAGCTGAATTTATTGCTGCTAGGTGAGAAGCAATGTGTGCACCAAACAAGGAAAAACATCGCAGCACGCGTTGTCAGCAGACTTGGCACTCTTCCCACCCAAGTCGGAAACCAATCAGCAGCCCAAGGGCGTGCGCTTCTGCAGGGCGCCATCCTTCGCATCGCGCACGGACGCCCTCCATTTGCTTGTCGTGCGAGACCGCACAAGTATCACTGATGCACTTGTTCCCTCGATAAATTAGGCTTCTAACAAATCTCTCGCCATGACATTCCTGCTATTTCCAAGCGTTTTTTTTTTATTTTAGCTTTGGTTGAAAATGTGCGAGATTCACAGTGTGCTTAACCGGTTCTTTATCGCTCTTTCGCGCTCGACAGCTGTTTCATGTATGCCCTACGTATATTTTACCGCATGTCAGCTGAATTTGATGAACCAGCCCGACGTGGCATTTCACGTATGGCTTCATGCTTTTCACGCCGCAGCGTCTGTTTCGGGTGTTTCACGACGCATTTGTGTTCGCCTTCTCTGTGGGGTGTCCGTATTGCGCGCAACAGGCTCATTTCTCAAAACATGGGAAGCGCAGCTTTAATTTAAAAACAGAAATTTACAAACGTGCGAGTGCGACAAATGCTTATCGAATGAATAGTAGTATTATATTCTATGGTGACTTTCCCATTTTCGTTGAAATTGTGGGAAGTGTCCCAGGGTGACTATCACACGAGAAAGAAAATGGATCGGGTAGGGATCAGGGTGAGGGGGTGTGGACTCTGCGAGAGAGATTGGTGCCCCTAATGTGCGCACGCTTACGGCTTCACATTTATAGTAGATAAAAATTCGGGAACGGGGATGGCAGGTTGATCATCATCATCCTCCTTTTTTTTTGTCCCGTGCCCCCCCCCCCAGAACGACGGCCTCTCCCATCGATCTCCAATTAGCCCTGCCTTGCACTAGCTGATTCCAAGTTATGCCTGGAAATGTTTAAATTTCATCATCTCACCTAGTTTTCTGCCGTCCTAGACTGGGCTTCCATCCCTTTGGCGCCCGTTCTGTAAGTCTAATGATCCACCGGTTATCTACCCTACGCATTACGTGGCCTTCTCAGTTCCATTCTATTCCTTTTAATTTCAACTATAATATCGGCTACACCCGTTTGCTCTCTAATCTGCACCGCTGTCTTCCGTTCCGTTGTCCTAACGTTGCGCCTAACATTTTTCGTTCCATCGCTTGTTGCGCGGTCTTTAACTACTTCTCAAGCTTCTTTCTTAAGTTCCAAGTTTGTGCCCAATATGTGGGAGGTAGTTCGTATTGAAGCTTCTCTTAGCGTAACGATGAACAAATTAACAAAAATAGTTTATATCAAGTATTCAACATAAAACAAAGATAAAATATCAGTTTCGCAAGTAATGAAGTAGTCGAAAAATTGTTGATTGTTCCGATCTGTGAACTCTTCAAATGGTTTCGTTCAATAAATCAAGAGTGCCGTCCTGAAGCTGAGGGTTGCAGTTCGTGACGAATGATACAAGTTAACGGAATTATGCATTGACCTATGAAACAGTAAATAATTGAAACTCGATATCGACAAGCTATAGTGACTGATGTTGGAAGTCGTAAAATGTCCCGAGTCACACGCATAAGTCACACCGCCAGTGAAGTGGAGGAGGTCGGTGGAGATAAGCGCAAGGGCAAGAAGAATGTCCCAGTGAGGAAAAAAGTGCTCATAAGCACGCCTTCCACCGCAAGCTCTGTACAGTTTTCGTTGCCTAGCCGACGCCACTGACTACGCTTATTGAGGTAAAAAAACATATCCAGGAATTTTGGAGATTGCCCCTTCGGCAGCTTTACTTTGCCGCAGTGCACCAGCGTAAACTAATGGGCAGCGTTTTTAATATGTATGTATGTATGTATGTATGTATGTATGTATGTATGTATGTATGTATGTATGTATGTATGTATGTATGTATGTATGTATGTATGTATGTATGTATGTATGTATGTATGTATGTATGTATGTATGTATGTATGTATGTATGTATGTATGTATGTATGTATGTATGTATGTATGTTGCATTTGGAGGCGATCCCACCGCTGGCAACCAGTTATAGTAGTTGAGCAGGACGTCGGGATGAAACACTTGGAAGGTTTATTTACATTATCTACAGTGAGAGTCAACAGTCTTCGAGTCATTACGGGCCGGCAGCAACTCGGACGCTGCGGCCCGTGGCAAGAAGCTCAAAAGAGATGAATCAAGGAATGCTCTAGGAATCCTCTCTTGCTGCTCCCGGTCTGCGTCTTTTAAGCCCTTCGGTGTCTCGAAGACACGTCACGTTCGGCCAATGCTTGGAGAGCCCGCTCAGGTGACGCCATTTTCGGCCAATCGGCGAGCCCGCTCGGGTGTCGTCATTTTCGGCCAATGGTAGGCGCCCGTGCGATGGAGTCGGACCCGGCGAAGAGAGTCGCTGCTTGGTTTCCCTGCGGTCTTGCCTTGCTGACTTGCAATGCGCCGTCACAATAGATGGATGGGGGCGACGCCGCCAGGTTTTCACGGCGCATTACGGCCGTCTTGCTTCGGGACCCACTTTACCCGCAACAGTGCCAGGCTCTCGCTTCACTTTCGGGAAGAGTCAAGCAGTGAATAGCTCCACCTGCGGCACACGAAGTGGGGGCCGCCAACTTGTTTGCACGTGCCGCCCCTCAGGAATGTGGTTTCCGTGCTTCTGTGCTCCTTAATTAGCTGTGGTGCGATTCGATGTGGTTTGGTGAACTCAAAGTAGGCTCAGGAAACGGTCCCGTATCTAACAATGTATGTATGTATGTATGTATGTATGTATGTATGTATGTATGTATGTATGTATGTATGTATGTATGTATGTATGTATGTATGTATGTATGTATGTATGTATGTATGTATGTATGTATGTACGTACGTACGTATGTATGTATGTATGTATGTATGTATGTATGTATGTATGTATGTATGTATGTATGTATGTATGTATGTATGTATGTATGTATGTATGTATGTATGTATGTATGTATGTATGTATGTATGTATGTAGCATTTACGGCGCTTATTTGGCACTTGGCGAGGTGGCGCTAGGTGCCGTAAATGCGTATGTCATAAGAAGCCAACAAGCACTGACACCAAGGACCTTGTACTTGGCGTCAGTGTTTGTTGGCTTCTTATGATATGACTAATAAAAATCGGGCCCCTCAGTCAACCCCCTTTCTTCTCGTAAATACGTATGGTATTAGAAGGAAGGGTACCGTTTGTATGTTTTTAATAAAAGCTTTTCAAAACTCAGCAGGTGTTCTGAAATATAATTTTTGGAAAGGCTGCGCACTGGAGTTACGCTGGTATATTGCGGTGAAGTTCAACAAATTGCCACAAGTGCAACGTTAAATATTTCTGCACATGAGTGTATCCGTAGATAAAAATGCCCGGCTCTTAAGTAAATAACAATAATAAAAAAATGTGAAGCAGGAAGATGAGAGCTTCAGGGAGAAGTTTCCGATGCTCGAGGAACACGAGAGAGCACGGCACTTGGGACCGTGGGAGCCCCGAGAGCGGAGGAAAGCGTCGCTCTGATTGGTCTATCGATCCCGACGGTCAGGAAATCGCGGACCGCGCGCTGTGCGTGGCCAGTTGACTCTCGAAAGGCGGAGCGACGAGAGGCGCCCTCGCTTCCCGCAAGGTGTCGAGTTCCCAGGGCACGCGTGTCACGTCGCGTGCTCCACGTCGGGCCACGAAAGCCGCGTCGCACGAGCGCTCAACGCACACGCAGCGGCTGCGCCTGCCGGGACTGTCACAGCGCGACCATGCGGTGCGCGTCTGCTTCTCGGGTGAGTGTTGTCGTCTGCTCGAGCAGACGAAGCAGCAACGGAGCGTGACTGCAATGGACGTACGTAGCGAGAACAACGTGCGGCACGCGTCTGCAGACACGCAGGAGTCGGCGTTGAAGTGCGCTTAAAACCGTACGCTAGGCGAGCTATTATTTACTAAGTAAAAATACGACAGCAAAGCGAAGGACAAAGACGCAGCCTTTGTATTTAACAGTGAAACCAGCCCCTACGCCTCCTTTTTGTACTTTGGCTCTTTCTTGCTCTAGATCGGCAATGTCCATAAATGCCAGCTCATCCGGCCTGCAAATGCCAACTAGTGTGTTTAGACGCATAAAATTGTCCCGGTCAATGTATTTTTATCCCCCTACCCTCCCCCTTTCGCACTCTCTTACCTTTTCATGTTTCTCCATTCGTACTCGCCTAGCACATTTGCAAACATGCTGCAAATGCGTGTTCGCGAACTTTAACGTAGTCTTACCTGTACCGGTCGAACCAAAGTGTAGAATATAAAGCAGAACGGTCTGTTTATGAGTTAATACAAAATAGGTTCGGAACAGCGCAACACAAGACACGGACAAAAGGAAGGTAAAAAACGATAACACGGCGCTGACTATCAAGTGATATTTTATTGAAGAAACGTCTAACGTATACCGAGTGTCACAGCTAACCTTAGTTTAAATATATGCAAGTGCCACGTAGCTGGGCAGAACAAAGGTAATGTTGTTTGCCGTCGCTTGGAGATGCTCAGACTATCTATCTTAATTCCGCCCAATTAGATAATTAGTCTTAATTAGTTAGTGAACTTTTGTAATGTTGTAAATAGATGGAAAGTGTAAATGGGAAAATTGTAGAGCGACATGAAACACTCCCGATACAGCTTTCTGTTACTCAATACGTGCTACGTAAAAGTGTTTTTCCGAGCGTGAAAGAAGCCCCAGAATGCACGCAAAGTGCCTCGAGCGGCCAGTCGCACGACAATTTTGCGTGCATTTGCGGGCTTCTTTCACACTGGGAAAAACACTTTCATGTAGCCCGTATTGAGTAACAGAAAGCTGTATCGGGAGTGTTTCATGTCGCTCTACAATTTTCTCATTGAGACTTTTAATCTAATAATAATATTTGAGAAGTTGATTAATTAAGACTAATTATCAAATTAGGCGGAACGGAAAAAAACACTTTGAGTATGTCCAAGCGACGGCAAACGACATTGCCTTCGTTATATCCAGCTACGTGGCATCGGCGCACTTCAACAGTGTGGCTAAAGTTAGCTGGGACACCCAGTATATAGGTGCCAGCTTAAAAACCATGACATGCGTTAGGCACCTTACTATGAATCCTAACCAATCGGCCCAACTTGCTGTCTTGATGCAATACGAAATAGGAAGCTCGGATATTCTTTTAACCCCTTAATTCCCTCTCTTAATTATGGTAAAACTGTAAGTTGTCATTCGAGCCTTGCGACGTCCCAGAAAGCATGCATTATTCTGCGAATAAAAACATGGCTGAATCATGGCATAATCGCCTTCTGATCAGAATCACTGAGTGGTCTGGTTTAAACAGAAGGATTCCAGTTTGCGCGGTGAGCCAACAAATTTTCATTGCGTTGATTTGCTTGATTTCGCTGGCCTGGAAGCACTGAAATGTGATTCGAAAGCTGCTGTTTTTTTAGTCAAGCTCATGCCATCTCCTAGAGAGACAAGAAACACAGCATTCACTTGTGAAGTATTTACGTTTCAAGGAGACAGCACTTCTAGTGGTGCAGGTCGAGGCATCTCTCCTTTGTGCCTCTCTCACTTTCAGCACTTGAGAATGTGCCAGACCTTCCAGACTCTTATGCCTTGTGCGACGAATGGCAAAATTTAGTGTCTGTTATAAGATTTCCACAGGGAGAACGAATGATTAAGATTTGTTTAGGAAATTAAGCGACGGGGAATTAGTGACACTGAATATAGCAGATTAGTTCTGCGGAAGCCCGGAAGGTGGAGGAAAGTACATGAAAGGGAAAACTTGGAGATCCACCAGAATTGTAGCACGAAGCTACAAAGGAAACCCACAGGGTATTTCTCAGAAGAAAAAAAGCCCTGCAGTTGAAGAAAAATCCGTCCTGGTCCGGGACACGAACGCGGGCCCAACGCCTTTCCGGGGCGGTCGCTCGATCTACCATCTGAGCTAACCAGTTCTTGTTTTCTTCATTGCCGACTTCGACGTTCTAAATCAGGGTTTACAAAGGACAAAACGTGCTTTGGCCAACACGGTACTAAAATTCTTTCTTCAACAACGCAAATTAATGAAAAACAGATATCCATTGTGGTGGATCAGGCAGCTCATTGAAAGCATCTCTCTCACACTCAACACACTCAATGAAGTTTTCACGAACCGGTCGAACAACAATGTCTACGTTTTCAAATTGCAGTCTAGTTTTCCACATGCGCGGAATCTCAGGATCATAATGAGGTCATACGGGACATCCTCAGTGGTATCAATCGGTAAGAAGCGTATTCCATATTTGTCCAGGGGTAAGTGTTTTTCAATGTTCCCTGCAGAACATTCCAGTGAAAGATGGCATCCCAGCAATCTAGGAATGAATGTTCTATTGTTTCATGTTTCTTTTTTTCATAATAAGCAGTCGGTGTTCCAGGGGATGAAGATACCCTTTACATGAAACCAGGTCTTAACGGCAAGTGTGTTTGCGTGCAATTTGAAGAAAGATTTAGCGAACGACCGTATATGCATTTTTTTCACTCTCTTTAGAACGTTTTGTCCTGGGCCTCCACGGTGTGGAAAACGGCACAAAGGTGCAGTGAACATCGTGTCCAGAAGATCTCTGTATAGTTTTTCTTTGTGACGGTGGACAGGTATTGCTCTGAGAAACGTACATTCATCATCCTATATGACAATACCACTTCACGCAGGTAACCAGTCACGGCTCCTGGCATATTGTGAAACGTCGAAACAACGAATGCTGCAAGTTGTCTACACAGACGTACCTGTATCACTATTCGGAGAAAGAGATCGTTTTGATCCTGTAAAAACACAAAGCGTGACACGACTTGTCGCAGAAACAAGTGAGCTAGACCAAGCCCACGTTTCTTGACCGGGAGGAACAGGTTCGTTCGACTCATCCTCTCCCAGGTAGAGGCCCAAACGAAAATAACGAAAACACGGTGTACTTTTTTGTACGCTTACCCTCGCAGCACACAACACATTCATAACGTACCATATCTTAGAAACTAAAAAAAAGGTTGCAAACAGTTGCTCTAGAAAACATTGACAACTGCTTTCCTCTCAACCTGTCAGCCTTTTCCTTTGCTTTCGAAGCTTTATCGAGCCAGTAGGATTCAGGTTCACGGTAACTTCCTAGAGGCACACCCAAGTACTGCGTTGGTAATGTCGACCACTTCAATCGATAAAAATTCTCCGGCGTGTCTTTCCAACTACCATGCCAGATGCCGTAACTCTTATCCCAGTTTATCTGGGCTCCAGTTGAAGCGCTAAACTTTTCAACGACAGTCGTTGCCTCTTTAATGCTCCCTTTGTTTGTGCAGAAAATCGCGATATCGTCGGCATATGCCAAAATTTTAACGTGTGCTGCCCGCAGCCGATAGCCTGCTATGCGCTCGTTATTTCTGATCGCCAAACAGAGTGGTTCGAGATGAGCAGTAAACAGAAGGGGCGACAGCGGGCATCCTTGCCGTACCGACGAGAGCTCGCGAAAGCTATCGGTGAGCTCCCCATTAACAATAATGCGCGTTAAGCATTCTCTGTACGCCATCACGACGCCTTCCGTTATGACATTGCCAACGTTCGCATGTTCCAGTATGCAGAAGAAAGCCTTGTGCGAGACGAAGTCGAAGGCTTTTGCCAAATCGATCTGCATCATCGCGACGTGATCGCCAATCGCATCGCAACACTCAAGCACACTTCGAGCCACGTGTACATTTGTTGTGATACTGCGGCCTTTAATGCCACAAGTCTGGTGCGGCCCTACCAATCTTTTAATTACACTTTGCAGTCGTTTGGCTAAAGCTTTCGTGAATATGTTATAATCGACGTTGGCTAGAGTTATCGGGCTATATGACCCTGGCAACAAAAGTATTTTCTGATCATCACTCTTCGGAATTAGCATGATATACGAGGCTGTGAAAGACAAGGGCAATCTTTTTCGCTCATACTCTTCGCTGATAACTTCGTGGAGAACATGAGCCAATGCAGACTTGAAGGTTTTATAGAAAGTGGCTCCCAAGCCATCAGGCTCGGGTGCTTTACCGATGGGCAACTCGTCTATTGCGCACTCTCACTCAGGCTAATTGGCAGTTCCAGCCGTGTCCTAACTTCTCCATCGAGCTTTGGCATCAATGAGAGAAATTCTTTCTGGTAGCTATATTTAGGATTCCGCGGATGACCTAAAATTGCTTTAAAGTGATCGGCGATCCCTTGCTTGATGTCATTTTTGTCGGACGTAATGTGATTGTCTTTAGCTAGCTGGCGGATTTTCGTCCGACATGGGGAAGTTTTGCCTCTCTTTCGCCGCGAAATGCGTTGAGCTTGAGTTTTTCAGGTTCCTGCATTCGTACTCTTGCTACGGCACGTTGAGGTCGCAAGCACGCGAGAGCGCATACAGCAAGCTTTCTTAAGACTAGTCGGGCGAGCCTGGCATTGATCTCAGCTGCTATGTGAAATGCTTCCCGCGCTCACGAATGGTGCACCGGCCCAGTGGGAAAGCGCGCTGACGCCGCTGCAGTGGATCAGCCAGCTGTGCAGACAAGGAGAGCCGCAACACGGCTCCTGAATGTGTTTCAAGTTCGCTTAAATTTTTTATATTACGCATAAAGATCCTCCCACACCGCGGAAATGCGACTACTTTTCCAACAGGCATTTTCTTTTCACGCACAAGAAATCTTATCTGTGGCAACTGGCATAAATATCGTTATCGAGTCGCAGAACGCTGCAAACTTTAAAAGACCGTGGTATAAAGGGAACACAATTTTCTCGACGTAAACCCTTTTACTCCACATCTATACCACATCACACAGGGAATTAAGGCAAACTTCGTCTGACAATACGGGAAACAGTTAGGGGCTTATTTAGAGTTTTTTTTTAAAGGCGTCTTGGATTGAAGGTTTTACTTCAAAAATTTTTTGCTCCCTTGTTCGTTAAGTGCTACACAATTTACAAAATAGTGTGTTCACAAATGTCTTGCTTTTCCCTAAAACTGTACGGCAAATTAGAAAAAGAGGGCATGAAAAGTGAGGTTAGCGCCTAACTTCACTTCTTTAAATAAAAAAATTCTAACTTCTGTAAAATTACTTGAGGACAATCTCTTGATGAACTTCCTGCCAAAACGTATTGCTATATTCTATTTAATAAAAGTATTAAAAATAAAAGTATTAAACTCTATGAATAATAAAAGCATTAAACATAAAAACATTAGGCATATTGATCAGCTTCAACGGCATAGGTAATTATCATGGTCAACGGCGTACTTATCCTGATTTTGTTTATAAACCAACGAACTTCACGGCAATCGGACTTCATTACAATAATGCACGGGCAGCCCGAACATTATCGTATTAGAGGTTATTTAGAAGCTTCCACTAGGCTAACAGAGGTTGACTAATTTATCATTCGCAACGTGAATTAAAAGGCAGGGTGTGAGGAAGTCGTATGAAATAGCAAGAACCACAGCTTCAGGTTTAGGATCTTTGAAAGAGTTTATTCGCGTTATCCACAGCTAGAAATAATCAGTCAGGCAAGCAAGCTTTGCGAACTGCAGATTCACAGCTTCTTCCATTCTGTGCTCGCGCGCCGCGATATACGCACAAAGAATATTCTCGGTCAGATTTTACGTTCTCCCACGTCAGGTCTGTCCGAATTCCTTGCACCCGAACCCTGCATTCTTCTTTGTTCCGCGTTCTCTGAAGGCTTGTGCTTCGTCATTGTTGTGGCTGTTTGGGTGTGTTGGTACTAAAGACTCACGACGCGGGCGGCGAAAGAAGGCGATAGACGCGCCAACTTTCGATCATTTATTGAGAACCGCAGAGCGGAATATAAAGGCTTGTCGTGGCCGTACAGAAGCAGGTACCAAATGACGCGTGAAAACATCGAGGCAGAGATGATTGATAGTTTAGAAGGTGGCTGTGTGTTCCAGTCGTCGATTGCTCTACCTTCGAAGGAATTACAGTATTTGCGTGGTCACTGATTGTGTTGCTGACTGCGCTTGCGTGATGTA
The DNA here is from genome assembly GCF_038994185.2 of Dermacentor albipictus. Lineage (NCBI taxonomy): Eukaryota > Metazoa > Arthropoda > Arachnida > Ixodida > Ixodidae > Dermacentor > Dermacentor albipictus. The sequence continues at coordinate 199,307,509 of NC_091822.1, read as the reverse complement.
CGGCTACGACGTGGCTTTATATTCCGCTTTGCGGCTCTCAATAAATTGTTGCAACTTGGCGCTCGCGTGTCTCCCGTCTTCTTTCACCGTCCTCGTCTGGTCGCGCGCTCTAAGTTTTAGTCCGCTTCATCCTTATGGTACGTCCACACTAGCGACAAAAACGCGCGCGACACAACGCGCGCGGCGAGCGGTGCTGTCGCGCGCGGCAAGATTCACGAAAAGCGGCAGCAACGCGCGGCAAACGCGCGAATGGGTGCGAGACCCATTTTTCGCGGCAGACGCGAAACGTCCACCAATCAGAAGCGAGCCGCTTTACGAGCCGCGCTGTTGTGGCGCCACCTGTCGCATAAGCAAAGAATCATAATCTATGGGCTCTGAGACTGAACAGTGACACGCGCGCCGTAAAATCTCAGAGGCCATTTCCAGTCAAGGGGGCTGTTTTTGTTAAGCCTTACCACACCGCCACTGAGGCGTCGACGAAGAATTCGCCTCGCAATGGAGGCGTTTTTGGAAACCGTTCGCGGATATGCGTACCTCTATGATAAATCGAGCGTCGGACAAGGAGCTGCGCGCCAACCGCTGGCACATTATGGACAGCAGTTTGGCATGACAGGTGGGGTGGGGTGGGGAAGGTGAAGGGAAGGGAAGGTGGGGTGGTGAAGGTGGGGAAGCAGAGTGCGCGCCTGGCCCTCAGTGTCCCTGTACCGCACTCAAAACTTTCTCGTCCGCTGTCTGGCACGTCGGCGTCGCACAAGTAAAGAACAAACAAGTATTATAGTGTTCACAGTCACCAGTAGCTCCTCGTCCGTATCCGACATGCCTGAGCGTGGCCGGCAGTGGCGCAAAAAAACACAGTCACTTCCGATGGAAGACGAAATGGGCAGAACGGAGAGCGCGTTGTCGCGATAAGTATCGAATGGAACGAGACAACGCGGGACTCCACGGGCCGCTGCCGCGTGCCGCAAAACGCGACTGTGGACTTGCCCGCACGCGTCTGCCGCGCGGTCGCTTGCCGCGTGCGGCGTGTCGCGCGCGTTTTTGTCGCTAGTGTGGGCGTACCATTATTCATGCGAAGTAAGAAAACGCTTTTAAGTCTACGAGTTACAGTGTTCAACAAAATCGCTTTCGCACTGAATCACCCCTGTGGCTGGCACTATCAAGCTATGCAGTGTGGCCTGGTGTTCGACGAGCCGACCGCCGCAAGCGTTGTTGCAGCTCCCTGTGGCCGTGAAATTAAGGCCAGCTGGCCGTCTCGCAAGCACGCTGCAGCGCTTACAACTCGGGCAGTCGAAATCGATTCTTAAAATGGCTGGCTGCTGCATCGCTCACGTGATTGGACTTGATTACAATTATGCACGGGCAGCCCGAGTATTATCGTAATAGGGGTCATTTAGACGCTTCCACTAGGCTAATATAAGTTGACTAATTTATCATTCGCAGGGTGTGAGGCAGGGTGTGAGGAAGTCGTATGAAATAGCAAGAACCACAGCTTCAGGTTTAGGATCGTAAATTGGTTTAGGACGCGTAAATTGGAGCCTCATTCTCAGTGTGCGCCTTGATTTTTGTCAGAGCCAAGCAAGCACGTGCGGAGTTGTGGCAGACGTCGCCGCTAACCGGCGCGCATAGCTCCGTGTCGACTTCCTTGGCGGCACGACGCAAGTGAAGATTCTCCGCCTTTTGCCGAAGGCATTGCGCTTCATTCGGGAGTACGATGGACCCATTTGCCGCAAGGTCTACGTGAAGAATGGTGGAACACTTTTCATAACAATGTTTTTCTTCGTGTACGGCATTTGCTTGCGTGCGCCTTTTGCGGCTAGGAGGGATCCACTTCGTGGTCACGTTTTGGAACTCCTTAAGGAATGCTAGTCAAGTCTCAGTTAAGATTTCTTGTGTATGAAAAAGTAACAATAATGTGTGTTGGAAAAGTAGTTGCAGTTCCGCGGTCTGGACGGGCTTTTATGCCCAATACAAAGATTTAAGCGAAAATGAAAAATATTCGGGACCCGTTTTGCGACTGTCCTCAGCTGGACATAACCAGCTGGCTCATTTATTGCAGTGACGTCATCGCGCTTTCCTACTCGGCTAGTGCATTGTTTATGCACGCGGGGAGCACTTGATACGTAATTGGGGATCCATGCCAGAAATATGTTCGTCGCGGCAGAGGCCGCGATTGGTCTTCAGCTCTGGCGCTTGCGCACGCTTGCTGCCTCAAACGAACCGTAGTGAGAATACGGACGCAGGAGCTCTGAGAGGTCAATTGATTTCATGGCGAAAGAGAGGCATAAAACATACAATCTACGTCATTCTTCGTTACTGCAACAAAAATTACGAGTTCAGAATTCAATTTGAGTGTGAATTTTATGTTATTATTAGAACGAGAAACCTCACGAGGAATACCATACATGGTTCCTAAAATAGGCTGAATTTTCTCACTTAATATAAAATAATGCAACACGTTGTTGCATTACTGGATTTACCAGTCCTGGTTGGGCATTCTGTATAACTTTCATAATTATCCACGGTGAATATTTTGTAATAACGTCTCTAAAATTTTCAATTTTCCTATCTTCTTGCAATTTTATAATTTTTCGGATTTTATTGCCAAATAAATACGTGGTATAGTTGCATACTTCTTTTTTTTTACTTTCCGAGAAATCTTTGGAGATTTGTCTGAAGTAACTTCAGCTTCGTCGCCTTAGCTAAAATACAGAAAAAAATCTGAATTCGTGGTCAGTGAGAGGCTGAAAAACCAAAGTTTTAGTCGTTTTTCAGGAACGTACTGAAGGTGACATAATTTTAACTTGCCGTGGGCCAATAGGACTGCTGTTGTAAACTTACCGAAAAGAACCTGGTTGGGTGCAATGCGGTAATTTTAGAATGGAGATAGAGGAATGTTATTAAGAAAAAGGGAGGCCAAGGAGAGGTTGTCAGAGGGAGCTGCTTCCGCATGACGTGTGCGACGGTGGCTGCGGCCGGCGCTAGCTCCGCGGGTGAGACGTAGCGCACGTGCACGAAATCTCAAAGAGGAAGGAAAAAAAAAGACGGAAGAGATCGACAGCCGCAGTTCCATTGAAGCATCGCACGCCATGCGGAGCTTGTGGATTCGGTTTCCGTTGGAGGTAGGCTGGTTTTTCTTCCTCTTTCATTTCCCTTTCTTCTCATTGTTTCTGCATCTCAATTGAACACACAGTTAGTTTCCCCTCGCTTTCCTTGGCTTCACTGTCCTCTAGATTCATACTGTCATTAATAAAAAAGTCGCCGTTTCGCCCGAAAGGCGAAGCACCGTTTGCGATAGCAAATAAGTAGATAGCTATACGAAGCAAGGATGGTAGATATATCGACCGTATAAATTTCTAAACATTCGCTTACTAACTAACTTAACAAGCACGATATCACGCGCGCACAGGTAAACACGAATACATGCCGCTCGATGACCGCGGAAACTCGCTGTGACAACGCTAGAGCGACAAATTGCGGCAGCAGCAGCGAGCGAATCGACCTTCGTGCATCTCTCGCTTCAACGCGGACGAAACGTCGAAAGCACAGCGCATACGAAACTACCGGCACTAGGCGCACGCTGCAAATTTCGTAGATCGCTTTGAAGATGAGGTCCGCGCCGGCGACCACTTTGGCCACATCGCAGATCGCTTCCGCAGCCGCCGAAAAGAAACGCCCCCCCCCCCCTCCCCATTCGTCGGCTCACCCTCGTGCCTCGCGTGCGACAGAAGAGGGCGCACTTCCGGACTGCATTCCTCGCTCGCGCACGCGAGATTGGGCCGCGTTTGCCGACTCACTCTCGCACGCTCTCACTCCCGCATACAGCATACGGCGCGCGGCGACAAGTTTATCGATTTTGGACTTTTTTTCGGAGGCTCGCGGCGACGGCAGAAGTTCGCCTGGAGTGTCCATATAATTACTGTCGCAATAAAAAGATTATTCGTTTATTCTTGTCATTTCATAGACTGAGTACTTCGATAGCTAAGGACGAAGAGGAAGGATTCACGGTGTGAATAAACGATCAGGGCCACGAACGCAGGCAGCCCCGTGCAATAATACGATCGGCGACGCATTGATCGTCGTGCAAGAAACCTGCAGTATCTGAGGCTGCTGTTGAACTGAAAGCTGGGCTAGTCGATAAAAGTTCTTTATTATGACAAACACGCCAAAAGATAAACACAAATACTAGACGGATACTGGTGACACACCAAGCGCTGAATACGCCTTCTTGAGAAAGCTTGTTTTTCCGCTAAACTCAGTGTCAAAGTATCGCGGCCCGCACGCGTTGTTAGAAAGTAGCAAACTGCGAATCGTCATTGCCTTTCTACGCTCCTTGCAATCGCTGGTACGGCACAATTGCATGAAGAATGCACGCGTTGTCATATTTTGCACATGAGGCAGTGTTGTCAGGATTGGGGGCTCAATCCCATCGTCCGTGGTCCTTTGCCAAGATTGGAGTACGGCATGAATCCGAAGGTAGCTGGCCCATGCCGTCGTCCAACTTATTTACGCTGAGATCGTTGATGAAGTGAAGAACTGCTTCTCATCGAGAACGAGGAAAAAAAGGGTTTATTTACAGAAATTAAATCAGTCTAACATGACTGCTTGAGAAAAAGAGCAGTCCAACATGACTGCATGAGAGAAGTGACTCAGTCTAACATGACTGCTCAAGAGAAGTGTCTCAGTCTAACATGACTGCTCAAGAGAAGTGTGTCCAGCTTTCGCACAACGACCGTTTTTATACACTTGGTCCTCCGGCCATACGGGGCGGAGACTGTTCGTTTACTCATCACCACCTCGCCGCTGCTCCGCAGATCAGTTTACATACACAAAGGCACACACATTCCGATGCCCAAACGACGGCGTTGGAGAGGTGCCGTTCCGGGAAGTATCGGTGCCAATCGTGGGTCGCTCGTTGTTCTGCGTCTGGACGAGCATGAGAAGCACCAAAATACGGCTTCCCCACGGCAACTTGTCCATGCGTGTCATATCAGGTCTACGTTGGGGAACTCCGAAACCATTGTTCACACACCGAACTCGTCCCGTCACAATGTCGATGGGGCTGGAGGAAGGAAGTGTTTTCACCACAAAGGCCGCTTCTTCGAACGCCTCCTAGCTGCAGTGACGGAGAGGGTGCGGAATGCGCGTCTTGCCCCCCCTTGTTGTAATCGGGTGGCAATCTTGCTTTGTAGCTCGCCATTCTTAACAGCGCCTCCATGGCCCGGAAAATCTCGACTGTCTAGCGCTGACAACCGCTAGGCAGGAAGAGAACGGCTGCTGGTCAGGGGGGGATTGATGTCTTGGCTCGCAGCGACCACTTGTGCATTGACGTCACCGCCCCAAAACATCCAAGGACAGGCAACTGCAAAACGAACCCCACAACACGGCTCTGCGCCGAGATGACGCGCATTGGCTCCTACTTTAGACTCGCTAGGCTTCAAAAAAAAAAAAAACAACAACAACATCAGTGCAGAAAAAAAATGCTGCATTTCGCTATGCCAATTTCTGAAGCAAATTCCTGCTGACGCATTCAGCAATCATGGAGGGAATCCTGCTAAATGAGAGGGGATCTTCTTCGCTTAATAAAATTAACACTAGTAACCCTAAAATTTAGGTGGGACCCCCAAACGCAGAATTCAAATTAGCCTGCTCAAACCATCCGCATTGCTATGCAACTTTCCCTTCTTATATCTAACGGAGAAGTTGTACTCTTGGAGAGTGAGGCTCCATCGGAGCAAGCGGCCATTTTTGTGTGACATTTGATTGAGCCACGTCAGAGGACAGTGGTCGGTCTCGAAGATGAACTTCGCTCCGTACAAGTAACACGACAACTTCTGGGCGGCCCAAACCAAACAAGCGCATTCCTTCTCTGAAGCGCTGTAGGCTTCCTCTCTTACATTTAGTTTAAGGCTGGCGTAGAGGATAGGATGCTCCTCGTTATCGTCGCCGACCTGACTAAGTACCACGCCCATACCTCTGTCGCTTGCGTCGCACTGAACTATGAATTCCTTTGTGTAGTCTGGCGCGCGAAGCACAGGGCGAGAAACCAATAGCGTTTTCAAACTTTGGAAAGCGTTCTCTTTGTCCTTATCCCAGTGTACGTTACTCGGTGCTCCCTTCCGAAGGGCGTCTGTTAATGGACTTGCCAATTGCGAGTAATTCGGAATGTACCGTTGATAGTACCCCACAAGTACCAAAAATGAACGAAGGTCCGTTTTCGTGCGCGGCTGAGAAAATTCTCCAATCGTAGCTATTTTCAGCTCAGCCGGCCGTCTCATGTCCTGACCGACAACATGGCCCAGATAAGTAACCTGCGAACAACCAAACCTACACTTTTCCGCTTCCATCGTTAAGTCGACTTTAAACGTACGAAGCCTCGCATTCTTGTCGTAATAGACTTTGGCGTTCTTTTGAGCTATTGCCATGTTCTTTCCGACTAGTTCTTGGGTTGCGCTTAGCCGCTCCAGTAAATTTAGCACGTATTCAACCACGGTTGGACTCTCCCCTCTTTCCTCCCACATCTCTCTTAACATTCTCAGTGAAGACCGGAGTGTCCTCCCATACACTAGTTCTGCTGGTGAGAACCCTGTCGCCTCATGTGGAACCGTTCGCAAAGCAAACAAAGTTGCCGGCAGACAGTTCTCCCAGTCCTCCTTGTGCTCGTAACAGAGCGCACGCAAAACTCGCTTAAGCACCGAATGCCACCTCTCTACACTGTTTGACTGAGGGTGATAGACAGAACTGTGTATTAACTTTACCCCGCACTTTTGCAAGAATGTGGAAGTCAGTGCGCTCGTGAATACTGACCCTTGATCTGCCTGAATTTCGGCTGGAAACCCAACTCGTGCAAACACTGTCAAAAGCGCGTCTACTACTTCGGTGGAGCTGAGCTCTTTCAAAGGGATTGCTTCTGGAAACTTGGTAGCCGGACACAGCATGGTAAACAAGTACCTGTAGCCTGATTTTGTTTTTGGAAGAGGCCCTACCGTATCTATTACAAGTCGTCTGAAAGGCTCTGTTATTAAGGGCACTACCTTCAGTGGAGCTTTCCAAGTCTCTCCTGGTTTACCAGAACGCTGGCAGGCGTCGCATGATCTTACAAAGTTTTCTACATCTTTGAAACAGCCAGGCCAGTAGTATTCCATAAGCAATCTTTCCTTTGATTTGTTTATGCCTAGGTGGCCGGACCACCCATTTCCATGACAAAGACTCAAAAGGTCCTCCCTATACTTAGTAGGTATGACTAACTGATCTAAAATCCTACCCTTTCGATCTCTGTAATGCCGATACAACAATCCTCCTCTCTCATGTATCGTTACGTTGCGCCTAGCAATGCCTTCTTTAGCTGTGTCATGTAATTTAGCTAAGCTCTCATCATTCTTTTGCTCAGCTGCCAGGGACTCTCTATCCACGCGTAAGAGTTGATCAAAGTTCTTTGAGGCCGGTGATAATAACGACCCTGTCTCGCTTGTGAGCGCGTCTACTTGCTCTTCCTGCAGGCTAGAACTCTGACACTCTAGTGCTACGCTCTCATTGAGCTGGTCAGCTGGCAGGCTCTCCTCAACTGTTCCTTTGTCCCTCGGGCCTAGCTCGGATTCGGGTATTGAAGCTATCCCCTTTTCTGCTTCCGCTGTAGGAGCTTGAGCATTTTCAGCCGAAAGCGCCGCGATCTTACGAGCTTGGCCTCGGGTCAATGCCTGTACTGTGCCCTCTCCCAGTTTGAGCCCTCTGTTACGCAGTAACTGATTCGAACGATTCGAAAAGATGTAGGGATAGTGCAGTGACAAAAATTTGGAAACTGCAGCCTCAGTCTCTAGCTCCCCGAATGGTCCACTGATTTTGACTTTGGCCATGGCAGACACACGCTGTGTTCTTCTATAACCTGTTTTATCCATGCTACTTCTCCGGTGAAGTCATCTACCATCACGTAAGACGGATGGACAATGTCCAGCGTGGCGGCACTGTCTCTTAGCACTCGGCATGGTTTTCCATTAACTTGCAGGTTGTGGAGATATGGACTTAAAAGTTCCATATTCTCATCTTTTTCCTCCACGTAGGAAAAAACTACGCTAGACTTCTCGCAGTTTACAGCTATATGTCCCAGTTTGTGGCATTTGTAACAGCGAATTGGTCTAACAGATTCGAATTTTCTTTTCTGTTCTTTTTGTGCGGTTTCTCCGTTAAGTTTCTCCTCGCTCTTTTCTGCGGGCTTTTCCGCCATGTCTACAGGCTCGGATCGTCTAGTTTGCGCACCCTTTTTGAACGGAAATGGTTTCCGCGGTCCATTTCGACCGTCCCAGTTTCCCTCCTCGGCGTTCAACTTTCTACGGGTTGCGTACTCTTCGGCTAATTCAGCCGCCCTTTCCACAGTGTTTACATTACCTCTGTCTTGCACCCACAGTTTCACAGCTTGGGGGACGGTTTTGTAAAACTGCTCTAGACACATGCATTCAATGATCATGTCTCTGCTGTCGTACGCTTACGCGCTTTTAAGCCACTCGACTAGGTTGGCCTTTAAGCTATATGCAAACTCCGGATAGCCCTCGCTATCTTTCTTGCCTGTGCTCCTAAACCTTTGCCGAAAAGCTTCGGCTGAAAGGCGGTATTTCTTCAGGAGACTAGCCTTAACTTTTACATAATCATATGCATCCTGCACACTCAATCTGGCGATTACTTCCACCGCCTCACACGGCAACATAGACAGCAACCGCTGTGGCCATGTACTCGGACCGAAGTTCATCTTCTCGCAAGTCCTTTCAAAATTGCTTAGGAACAAGCCTATGTCGGTCCCGACCTCAAATGGCTTTAATAGCCTGTCCATGCGGTACGATTCTGCCTCACTTGATCGTCCCAGAGCGCCTTCACTTCCTTGAGACAACTCCAAACGTTTGCTTTCAAGTTCAAGTTGCATTTTCCTTAACTGAAACTCGCGATCTTTATCGCGTTCCTCTCTCTCTCGCTTTTCTCTGTCCCGTTCTTCTCTTTCTCTGTCCCGTTTCTCTCTCTTTTTGAGAAGTTCCATTCCCATTTCAATATCTTCCTCACTGGCCTGATTGGAAATTAGCTCCAATAATTCCGATTTGAGCATTTCCTTGCGTACATCTAGGCCCAGTTCCTCACCAACAATCAACAACTCGTCTCTCAGCAGTGTCCTTAACTCCATGACTGCTGCTTTACTGCCTTGATTCTGCTCTCTAAATCTAGCTAGGAAAACAAAACCTAGCTAACACACAACAATCTAGCTTCCCTACTGTTCTAAACAGAACAACCCCAAAATGAAGCCTAGAGAGTCAAAGCAAAAACCAAGCACTCACCGCAGATACAGCACCATGTCGCAAAGTCCATCTCACCGCTGTCAGCCAGTTGTCAGGATTGGGGGCTCAATCCCATCGTCCGTGGTCCTTTGCCAAGATTGGAGTACGGCATGAATTCGAAGGTAGCTGGCCCATGCCGTCGTCCAACTTATTTACGCTGAGATCGTTGATGAAGTGAAGAACTGCTCCTCATCGAGAACGAGGAAAAAAAGGGTTTATTTACAGAAATTAAATCAGTCTAACATGACTGCTTGAGAAAAAGAGTAACAGTCCAACATGACTGCATGAGAGAAGTGAGTCAGTCTAACATGACTGCTCAAGAGAAGTGTGTCCAGCTTTCGCACAACGACCGTTTTTATACACTTGGTCCTCCGGCCATACGGGGCGGAGACTGTTCGTTTACTCATCACCACCTCGCCGCTGCTCCGCAGATCAGTTTACATACACAAAGGCACACACATTCCGATGCCCAAACGACGGCGTTGGAGAGGTGCCGTTCCGGGAAGTATCGGTGCCAATCGTGGGTCGCTCGTTGTTCTGCGTCTGGACGAGCATGAGAAGCACCAAAATACGGCTTCCCCACGGCAACTTGTCCATGCGTGTCATATCAAGTCTACGTTGGGGAACTCCGAAACCATTGTTCACACATCGAACTCGTCCCGTCACAATGTCGATGGGGCTGGAGGAAGGAAGCGGTTTTCACCACAAAGGCCGCTTCTTCGAACGCCTCCTAGCTGCAGTGACGGAGAGGGTGCGGAATGCGCGTCTTGCCCCCCCCTTGTTGTAATCGGGTGGCAATCTTGCTTTGTAGCTCGCCATTCTTAACAGTGTAGAGCCGACCACCGTTGTCAAGGTTGAAATCCTTTCACTATGCAAGTGCCAAAGGCTTTCCGTCGATATTATATCGATTTGAAAGCAAATGTAATATAAGGTATACCGATAAAGGTACACCTTTTTTTTCACTTACGAGCTCGCTCTTAAATATGCAATAATTATTTCTACGTAGCAATGAGTGATATCCACAACACTAAAATTCTACGAGAAAAATTGACTATCTAATCTAAGTTCTAATTAGACCCCTTGTCGCTTAAAGCGCCGTGCCACACCGTGTTACTACGAGGGCTATAGAGAGAGGAAGCGCAACAAAGCGGCGTTGCTCAACCTCCCCTCCTGGGGAAAGGGAAAGGGAAAGGACGGAGAGTGAAAACGTCAGGAAGTCATTCGCACGCACATACGATAGCGTCCACTTCGAAGACGGCCGCGAAGTCGTTCTTAATGCTTACGTGACCCAAGCGAAAATTGCGCAGGCACTGTGATCGCAAATTCGCCAGGATCCACTCCAGTATGCTATTTTCTTAATTATGAAAGAGTAATTGGGCACGTGATAATTTTATTGCTCTTTCCAACACTGCCGCTGACTACTAGGCGGCTACTCCACTTTTCTGCTTTCTGAGGCTCACAACAGTGAAATATGTCTTTTTATTGAGCTATAATGTATCAAGTCGAATATAAACAATACGCTTCTAAGAAGCCAGGACAGGAGGAAAGTACAAGACTAGGCAAGACACTTCCGCTTTCCTTGTGTTTCGTTGCGCTAATTTGTATCAAGTTTATTCTAGCAAACTCGCCCAGCAGCAAGTAAAGCTTATCGTATGCAGACTTGCTATAGGCGAATAATTGCCGATGATTATCCGGTGTATCTCATTTTGCTATATGCTGCTACTGGAACACGTAAGCTCGCGCTGGACAGTAACGGGCGAAAAACCCGCAGACGTCCACGTATTTCCGTCGTCTGGACGGGGCCTCCGCTAAAGGAGATGCCTCGTGCACATCCCATACCTGCGAAACGCGTGCCGCACGACTGCACTGGTCAGGGCCAGAACAGCGGCAACCACGTGATAGCTCCGGTGCTCTGTGTGCTCGTCTGCTTGCACGAGTCAAGACAGAGCAACGTCTTAGGTTCGCCGGCTGCGCTGTCCCTGCTGCGCTTACTTTCTTTGAGCGAAAGCTCTGTCGTTACACCAGCGCTAAAACTGCCGTCACAAGCTATACAGATCTGCGCGGCGCTTCAAACTGCATTGCAATTTTTGGAAATATAGCAGCCGCCTGTACAACGCACTCACGTTGCGCAGATTTTGACAGATTTCAACTGTCGTGCACAGTCAGCCTGCAATACTTAGGTGCAGCAGGCAGGGCTTAGTTTCTTGTTTTAATTATTTCATTTCTGATTAATTCTTATTGCCCAACACAATTTTTATGTCGTGCACAGTGCCCAGAAAAAGTTCTATACAGAACAATCTTGCTCAATCTTCTTTTTGCTCTATATATCAAGATTCGTTTTATGGACCACTTCCTTTAGCGACAGTTTTGGTCGGGAATCAAGATATCCAATATCAGCGAGGCACGACCGCACCTCGAGTGCAGAGCATGTTTGCGCATTGGTTGCTCTTTCGTGCCCCTTTGTCGGCGAGTTCGCTTAGCGCATTTCCTCTTTACATATCGCAGAATTGAAAGGGTTTGAACGCTAGGAATAATGAGTTGAAAACAGAGCCGTGAGATAAAGAAGAAAGAAAGGGTGAAACGAATAAAGTAAAACTAATGCTTTCAAATTGGACTTTTTTCCCCACGCCGGTTGTCGTATAATCTCTCTCGAAAACAAGCGCGTCACAACAAGCGCGTGTAACAACGGCTGCACGAGACTTGGAGTCGCATGACACGTCGCCGTTGTTACTGTTAGCTTTATTCCCTTGCTCGGAACATAAAAATGTGAACATCGTTTGCCGACCTAAGCGAAAAATTGCCTAGTGGACGTCACAGCTTAGCGACGAAGCCTTTTTTATCCACAGACGAAACAAAGAACCACAAATACATCACATAAGCGACATCATTCACCGATCGACTTAATAAGACATTACGGCCTTCGCTGGAGTCGGTCCTTATGTTAGTCCTCTCCCACACTTTTGAAGGATGCAAGAGGAATGGTAAATTACGCAATGACGCCTTTGCTTCGCGAATGCTTACATGCAGCTATAATATGGTTACTTCGGATGTTGGAAGTTTGTAGGACAAACCCGTACGATAGTTGCGAGAGACCCATGGCCCAAGAGCGAACGCCGCCGTTACTTGGTTTTCCGGCACTCGGCTATCCATGCGCTGCATAGGTTTACTTTACTCGAAAGGAAAGCAATGCGCCATTTTTATTTCACTTACTCTTCGTGTTCCGTATCTTCTTCAGAGGTGGGCTCAGTTAACACAGACCGCCAAAGTGGAAGGAACACTGCGCAGTCGGTCTTTTCTCGCACCGTTGCAATGATATCCTCCTCCAAATGAAATCCTCTCCCGCGTCGAAGCCAACAGCGGCGTGACAGTTGATATACTCGGCGACTTTGCCGCTCACTTTTTTCGAAGCGAGCCGGCAAAGTCAGATGCTTTCACCCTTGTGGGAACCGAGTAGGAAGTGAGCCGGCTCACTTCGTTAAAGGGCAATAAAGAAAAATGCGCAGTGAGAAAAAAAGATGAAGGCCGTGTATAGAAAGTAGATGATGGAAGGAGATGCAAGGATAGGATGGAAGATAAAAAAAGTTAAGGAGATGCATATAAAGATGCTAGAATGAAAAGCATTGTATAGCATACCTGATTGACTCAAGCATGCTGGTGACCATTTGTCTCCGCCCTGTTTCAAAGGGGATTCCAATAAATCATCATCATCATTATCATCATCAGTACAGAATAATATAGCAGAGAGGAAAGAAGTAAGGTTGGGCATGTCGAAAGATCGTCGGTGGTCTTTTTAAGTTTAAAAAAGCTTGAACAATTGCAAACGGATGCTGAAATAATTTCGAAGGTGTAACCTACCGTTACAGCCTGAGTTAACGCTTGTCTTTAGCGTCCCTGTATTGCGCACTCATACAGACACGAATACGACGAGCAGGAGAATCAGAAAAACTGGAGCGCTCATTGTCCTGCCGCGTTCCGCGCAATTTCGCCTCGCTGTGTCTCTCCCCGGTAGGCGTCAACGTCGACGGCCATGCATTCCACTTCCTAGTACTGGAATAAAAAAAAAACAAAGCAGATTTGCTAGGGAATTTATCATCGCCGTGGTTTTATCCATGCAGGTTCCGAGCTGTTATCGAACGACCACACACGGTTCCGGCTCGGATTGCCCGCGAAATTGCAACGCTAAGACCTCGAGATTCCGCGTCTATGCGCCGCCGGCGAAAACGATTTGGGCTAAGCGCTCGCCACCACGTGGCGAGTGGTTCTGCGAACGGGTGGCCAGCTGGGTGCGGCGAGGTTGGCTGGAAGTGACGGGCGTCGAGCGATCGATGCGTCTCACAATCTCGCTTACGAGAGCGAGATTGTGATTATGTTGATTATGTTGATTATGTTGATTATGAGATTATGTTGCATAATGGTGAACGATGGGCCACAAAACTAACCCTACGCTTAAAGACGAGAACGCGGAGAAAAAAGAAAAAGTTTTCATTGCCCATGCTCGAAGAAAGTCAACATGCATGCGGAGTGCTGAAGGAAGAGGGAAAGATATTCCGAAAGTACTTCTTCTTTTAGGCAAGTTGGTGTTTAGATTTCCTAGGCATACTTTGTGCCGCAGAAGTGTATTATAGAAATCTATTATAGAAATACAGGAATGTATTTTGCGCCACAACGTATACCTAGGAAGAGGGAAACAAATTGGCGCAAATTCGGCTACAAGAAAGATTGCTGCGGACACCTCACGATCTGAAAGGTTTGTGCAATCGGAACAACTCTTTGATGAAGTGTGAGGTTAGTCGCTGAACCAGATGGGTTAGTTCAAAATTCTAATACACCGACATGAGGCAATGCGCGAAAAAAAAAAGCAGTAAACAGACGGACGAACAACTAATGCTCCGCAGCGCGTAGCACGCCCTTTCCGACATTCACACACGATCTTTGCACCTTGCATGGATACAGTCTACGCTCGTTACAACGGACCTACTTGCAACAGACCTTCGGATGATAACGTACCATATTTCAACCTTCGTTTGCTCTACGTATTTTATTAATCCAGCGAAGTTCGCTTTTAACTGACCGCGCAACGGATTATCGGCTACAACGGACGAAATTAGCGGCCATTTTTTTTCAAGATCGGGCGTATGAAACGTACTTTTACCGTGCCGACACAGGCTGCCAACTGACTTGCGTGTATGGAGAAAAAAAAAATCTAAGAGGGAGCGTCGCGTGATTCTGCTAGCCTCGCCAAGCCAACCTCCCCCGAAGCCTCCCCTGCAGCTCGCCGGGGCCTTGTGCACGGTGCCTTTCGGATAAGAATGGGCCCACATTGTTGCCGGACCATTCATGTTTCTTTTGTACCTGCTAACGATTAGTGACTTAGTCGCGGCTGCCGCCAAAGGTACGGAGGCGCGTGGCAAGTACAACGCCTGGGCTTCTGCTTCCGTGGGTGTCGTTCTTCGCTTCAAATGCGTTGCCTTGAAACGTGGGGAAAGACTGGGGAGCCAGACCCATGACGACATAAATTTCTAAGCATCATTTGCGCATCACACGCGAACAATATGCATTGCATGGTCCTAGGTATTCTGTGAAAAGCTCAAGTGACACCTGCAAAGAGCTGGCTCATAGTATACCTTAGCAAAGAAAATAGAAAAACAGATAAAATTATCGAGGATTTTTTTTTTCTTGCACGATAACGAACATAGTTTTCGCGTAAGGAAAAATAAATTATACAAAAACCGTTCTTCCAACCATTTCCCTGCTACCGATTTTGCGATTGCACTATTACCAATCTTGATACTATTATATTATTTTGGCACTAACGCCAGGATGCGTCTTTCCTTTTTTTTTTCAGCAGTGCGACGGACAAGGACGACAGGACTGCGTATACACAGCGCTGTGTATGTGCACTCGTCTCGTCCTTGTCCTTCGCGCTGTTGAAAAAAAAAAGTGTCACACCAACTTTCTCAAGCTTCAACAGTGTCTCTTTCCACTTGTGCATTTATTTTATGCTGTATGGTCGTGAATTCGACTGTTGATATATATAATTGCCGTGTGAGTGGCCGCTAGAGGCATTTTGCGTGCATTCGTGGGCTTCTTTCGCGCTCGGAAAAACACTTTTATGAAGCTCGTATTGAGCAAAAGAAAGCTGTACCGGGAGTTTTTCATGTTGCTCTACAATTATCTTATTGACATAGATTATCTAACTATACTGGAGAAGTTAATTAGCTAATTAAATTTATTTATGTAATTAGGTGGGATGCAAAAATAATGAGCGTCTTCAAGCAACGGCAAACAACATTACATTGGTTCTGCATGTCCAGCTACGTGGCATCTGCATATTTTAAAATCTTGTTGCATGATAGTTGGAACATCCTGTATATGTATTCGCATGCTAAATGACCTCATGCGAACAGATGGTACGGTCGAGGTAAATGCATGCACAGCAGCGGAAAAATAACAGCTCAGGCCATACGCGGGCCAGACCATCGATGTTCCCACGGCAGAAAATAAGGATTTCGGCCTTTCATTGCTTATGCACTGCAGCTGATTAGGCCCCGAGAAGGTGAGGCTGACACACACACACGGTACAATCTGTAGGTTCAGGATGAACTGGTGGGCCAGCTTGTTACGCATGTCTATTGGATCACAGCGCGCAATAAGTCGACAGCGACTGACAGGACACCACAAAGCGCTGACTGCAGCAACTGGTTGCGCTTGCGGATACGCGATTCCGAGCACGTATACGCCCGCGCAGAAACAACAACAAAGTCAGGACGATACGTGAAGCCCCTCCTCGATGGCTGTGAAATATCTCGCGCGAATCTAAGCCACATCCCCTGCAAAACAAAAACAAAAGCAAGACTGCACTGCCGATGTACTCTGCAGACCGAGTGACCACGTGAACCGGTACCCTTGAAACAACCGTTGTTGGGTCAGCATGCCTAAAAGGAGGCGCTGCTCCTTATCACTTAACAACAACGGCGGCATGCTGACGCAACTTTCTTGCTTTAATATCTCGCCTGCTTCAACTATTTTTCAACAAAAGATGTTTCACCGCTGTCGAGGAGGGGCTTCGCGTATCGTCTTGGCTTTGCTGTTGTTTCTGCGCGCGCGTATGCGTCGAATTGCATATCTACAAGCGATTCGCGTGACACTAAACCCGTTGCAGTCAGCGCTTTGCGGTGTCTTTACACTGTCAGTCCCTGTTTATTTATTGTGTGCTTTGATCCAATAAATCTGTAAGTAGTGAACCTAATTTTAGTGATGCTGGGTACGTACTTCGCGGGGGGTGGGGTGGGATCTGCTTGAAGTCGGAGCGCCTGGACACCTGCGGTTATTGCACTAGAACACGTAAATTTTTGCCTTTTTCTTGCCATCGCACAGTCCTAGGGCCCTATAACGTAAAACTATTCCAATATGTTTCTATTCCAATTTCCTGACGTCAAATTTGCGTAACCACCGACGCAAGCACCGGGTGGTCACCCATAGGGTTGTCTGAACAGACCAATCAAACGCTGTCCTCGTTCATAGGAGGTCCCTTTTGTTTGCTTGAAAAACGAATAACATTGCCTACACTGAGCGGCTTGTTGTATCTAATTGGCTGACAAGAGGCGAGGAGAACGCTCAAGTGGAGAGGGATTCACTAGGGCAGAGCCAGTGCACTGAAAACCGATAACCGGATGAAGAGGGTGGTGCCGGCGTCTGCGATTGGTCGGCTTTCCCTTACTTAGCTTGTGGTGGCTGGTCGAAAATCGCGGCGGCATGCAACGGAAGCTTAAGAATGACGCTAAAATTGACCCTCAGCAAAGAAGAGTTGGCAGAATGAGTTAGTAAACGTGTCGAAAGTGCTTAAAAACGTTACACGGTCACGCAAGAAGTTTTATCATACGCAAATACACCCATGCTCTCCGGCATGTGCGAGTAGCCAGCGTCTCAGCGATCGGCAGCAGCTATCTTTTATTCCTTTCGGATCGGGGCAGCCTGCGGCTATTCCGAAAAAAATTCAGTTTTGTTCGGCATATTAATGCATCTTTATCGCGTACACGTCACTTTGACGCGGTGAGTTCGTGCGGTTTTGTGACGTCGCGTGGCAGGCAGGTGAAGTGGCTGCAGCCCGAAAACTTTGTACCAATAGCCGAGGGCTAATGGCGAAAAGGGGTCGAATCAGAAATAACTGTTTTTCTTTTTTCTGTCAAATCATGCATAATCAGTGTGCACACATCATATCAGATGGGGAGGTATTGCGGTTTTTGTAACGTCGCGTGACAGACAGGTGAAATGGGGGGTGGTCGAAAAAAGTTTTTGACCAATCGCGGAGGGCTGATAGCAGAATTGGAATAGAAAACTTTGGAATAGTTTTACGTTATAGCGCCCCTATTCTCGTGGCATCGTTTTCAAGCTGAGTCCCTTAGTGTTACTGCGTGTTATTTTAGGCGTATTTTCTATCTTTATTTCATAAAAGAAGGGAGGGACCTTTCATCTGGGATAGCCTGAAGCATGGTTTGTGACAACTTGATTATATAATTTATATTGTACGTAGTGATTACTTCATTTTATTACCTTAAAGACCTCTGGATAAGGGTACAAAATAAGGGGTGGGTATACATCATTACATAATTTGCACAAGACATAACGGAACACGGAAACAACAGAAAGATTACATTTCATATCGAAGTCAGAATACGAACGGTTTTAATTTCATCTGCTCTTGCTTGCTGTTCACCATATATAATCTTGAGGATTTTTTTTATCTCGTGCAACTAATCATTAATCAAGAGACTTTTTTAAGAATTTCTTATCATTATTGTTTCTTGTGTGAAATGTCAGCAAGATCATAAAAGAGAATCACCTGGGTTCGCTTCTATCCGCTTTTCATGTTAGTTGTACACTTTGTTTAAAAAAACAAACTTTTTGCTATCCTTTAATGTCGCTGTACCTTCACTGTAATCACTTTTCATGCACCACATAAGCAAACATTTCATCTATATTCTGGCTTATTACGTGCCAAAACCACGATGTGATTACGAAACACGCCGTAGTGGGGACCAGATTAACTTTGACCACCTGGAGTACTTTAACGTGCTGCACTTAACGCTATAGGTACACGAGTGTTATTGCATCACGCTCCCATCGAAATGCGGCCGCCGCGGCTGGGAATCGAACCCTTGTCCTAGAGCTTACAGCGCAACAGCTTAACCGCTAAGTTGCCGCCGCGGGTAACGCAGCATTTCAATGCATGTACTCACCGGATTTTCCGTCTTATCGCCCGCTACAAAGGGCAAGGCACGAATAATAATGATCATCGACGAATTTACTCCAACGTGTCCGGGCCAAGCCTGGTCATCCACACGCGGGCCCTGTCTAAGTTTAGTAGTGAACAACCGGGCCCAGGCTTAGTAACACGGGCCCGGGCTTGGAACCATGGGCCCTGGCTGGGCCCGTGGCTTGGTCATGTACGCCGGAGCCCAGGCCGGACCTGGGCTTGGCATCACAGGCCCAGGCTGGGCTCGGGCTTCATAAAACGGGCCGGGGCCGGGCCAAGAAATCATGTCCGTGCAGTACTGTAGGACGAGCAGTGCTTAGAAGCAGGGGCTCTCCGATGTGTCGCGTACTGAGAGACATCCAGGGAGATGGTGCACGCCCGCGTGTCGAGGAGTTCACTGCGAGCTCAGAGAACATCTCATGGTTCTCGTTGAAATACGCGCGCAGAATAGTAACTGCAGTTATGCCCACCTTGAATATATTACATGCTTGTCTTCGTGCGCAATTCGTGGCACAGTTTTCAAGGGACATGAAGCGCAAACAAGTTTCGCGTGAAATAGACTGCTGACTAGAAAACGTCGATTTTGTAAGCAACTCATTCAGACTTGGCTGCTTCTTTTTTGCGGTATGTACTGCAGTCCACAGGTTCTACCGTAGAAGAGGAAGTACATTTTCATGCAGTAAAGGTTGAGAGCGTGCAAGACGCAGTGCACTGAGATGAAATTCTGGAATGGGGAGGAGAAAAAAAAAAGAAAGCAAGACGCTTGTTGCACGTGTTACTTGCTTCAGGAGAAATAAGCTGGAGCAACCGGAAATGTTCCCTGTCGGTCATCGAGGGAACACTTGCCTGCCTCCTACGTGGGGGTCGCAGCATATCATGAAGGATCACATATTCATGTTACGAAGAAATTTCAGTGAGGCTTTGCCTGCTCGAATGCACGACATACCGAGAAACGTTTTCATTGGGCTACCACCGAACTGATTTAAATCGAAGCTAATTCCATTAAAAAGTAAAATCTTGCACAAGCAAGACCACAATACCTGTATTGGCAGACCACAATATCTTCCGGAAGCACAATTTTATCCAAGCCACTCAGAAAGAAGAAATAGATTAAAAAATCAAGTTCCATCCCTTTTTACAACACCTCAGAAACGATATCCCATAGTAATCCGGGAAGCTGCATTCTTACGAAAACAGTTGATGTACAACACGGGAACGCAAATATTCAGTGTGTAATGGGTGTACTGAACAGTTCCGAGGGTAACGTCTGTTCGTAACGGAGAAGGCAGGTGACGCAGAGCAGGAACAACTGACTGCCCGAACGGCTCACACTCGTGCTAAGCACTGGCGATCCGGCTGGCCCACTAGTTGCACAGCATGCATGGAAGAGACGGTCTGGCTGGCCTTATTCTTGTGCTCTTCTACTTCATTACAATTACCCCCGGTGCAAAAGAAGAGCCATCCTGCCGACTTACGACGTGGAGACGAGCGGGTCATAGAATTGTTTCAGGCGGCGAACGTGAACAACATCCCGTCCACGGCGGCGCTTGTCGGATGTCGATGTAAGCGGCTCTATGACATAGTTGACCGGAGAGGTGCGTTCGACGATGCGGTATGGTCCATCATACTGCGAGAGAAGTTTTGTCGAAAGTCCAGGCGTGGTAGAAGGCACGGTCAACAAGACAAGTGTGCCGGGAGCGAAGTTCGGATACGTAGCGTCGCCATCACGATTGGCTTTTTGTCGTTGTTGGTCGGCGGAGGTGAACTTTCGAGCTAATGGACGGCATTCCTCGGCGCATCGGGCGACGGCTGAAACGGGAGCACACTCTGACGTGTCTGGTGTATAAGGCAAAACCGTATCGATGGTATGGGAAGGATCGCGACCGTAGAGAAGAAAGTATGGGGAAAATCCTGTAGTACTTTTTGTAGCCGTATTATATGCGTACGTGACAAATAGGAGGATGATGTCCCAGTTTGTATGCTCCGATGAAACGTACATGGTGAGCATATCACCAAGGGTGCGATTGAAACGCTCTGTAGGCCCGTTAGTTTGAGGATGGTACGCCGTGGTGGTCCGGTGAACTATGCGGCATTGAGCAAGCAGAGCTTCAACCACCTGCGACAGAAACAAACGGCCGCTATCACTCAGCAACTCCCGAGGTGGGCCATGACGAAGAATGAAACGATGGAGCAGAAAGGATGCAACGTCACTGGCGGTCGCTGCAGGTAGAGCAGCGGTGTCAGCATAGTGTGTAAGGTGATCAACTGCGACAATAATCCATCTTTTTCCAGCGGATGTTAGTGGTAGCGGCCCGTACAGGTCAATTCCCACAAGGTCGAAGGCACGAGCAGGGCACGGAAGCGGCTGTAATAAACCGTGGGCCGGATGAGGCGGAGATTTGCGGCGTTGGCATTGCGGGCACGAGCAGACAAACTTTTGGACAAAAGTAAACATTCCTCGCCAGTAGTAACGTTGACGCAGGCGCTCATACGTCTTTAAAACGCCTGCGTGTGCACATTGTGGGTCAGTATGGAAAGACGCGCACATGTCGGAACTCATATATTCCTAGGGAAAACCAGGAGCCACTTACGACCATCGGGCTGGTAGTTGCGTCGATACAAAAGGTTATCCCGGACAGCAAAATGAACAGCCTGGCGACGCAGGGAGCGGGAGATAGGAGATGCAGGCGAGCCAGAAAGGAGGTCCAAAAGAGAGGCCACGCAAGGATCCTTGCGCTATTCTGCTGCGAAGGTGTCGATTGTCGACCGAGGATACCGCCTTGATGGTGCAGAGGAAGGCCGTGTCGGCTGGCAGCGGAGAGCGCGACAGAGCGTCCGCGTCAGTGTGCTTGCTACGTGAGCGGTATATGACGTGCATGTCGTATTCTTGAATGCGCAGAGCCCAGCGGGCAAGGCGTCCAGACGGGTCTCTTAAAGAGGATAACCAACAAAGGGCGTGATGGTCAGTAACCACATTGAAAGGCCTGCGGTATAAATAAGGGCGAAACTTCCCGAGTGCCCGAACGCTGGCCAGACATTCTTTTTCTGTGACGCTGTAATTGCGTTCCGCTTTGGTCAGCGCACGACTGGCGTAAACAACGACGTACTCGGAATAGCCAGACTTGCGCTGCGCAAGGACAGCGCCAAGGCCAATACCACTGGCATCGGTATGCACTTCAGTTGGGGCGGTGGGGTCGCAGTGTCGCAGTATAGGCGATAGGCGACCTGCCGATTTCTTCGTATTTAGGTTCAGCAGCAAGTTTAATATTCCTTCATACGTTACCCGAAGTTCCTCTGCAACTGGTAGCTGTTGGCGTAACTCAAGTTTTGACTGCTTTCCATCATCACTGGTGAAGACACTAGCAAAAATGGCTGTGGCTTAGCTAAGGTTAAGCCCAGGATGCGAAGCATACTAGCCTTTATTTTAGTTGTTGCACCACTGTTTAGCCTGGTGAACTGCTGTTGCTTGGTTATATTTGGTTCGGCTAGACGAAGAAACAACTCATGTGTTACTTTGCTTCGCCTTCAAGAGTGGAACGTGACAGCGTTCCCGTCGACCCGCCAAGGGGTGGAAGACAATGGGCTACGGCGCAGCGACTACGCGCCCCGCATCGGACGCGGTGAGCGTCGAGCAACGCAGCGTTCGGCGCGGCAACGAAATGTGCGCCTGAGCAAGCGACGCACGCCTGAGCCTTAGAAACAGCTCGTTTCTAAGGCAACACCGCATTCACTAGAGACGCTTTTGTACCGCTTTGAAGCATCGTATTTGTGGCTCAGTGGTAACGCTTCCGTCTCACACTCCGGAGACCCTGGTTCGATTCCCACGCAGCCCATCTTGCAAGAGTTGAGCCAAAGCCATCTAGAAAATCAGTCTCTGTAGCACGCCGCAACCTTCGCTTCTCATTCCAACGAGCAGCTCTGTCTCCAGGAGGCACCTCACCTCGTGAGTGTCTAGCAGAGGCAAGCGCAGCTGCTTATATGACGCCGCGAGCGACGGCGCGAGTTGGAGCCCCGTTTCTCCTCTGTCGTGACGTCACGGTGTCACGTGGTATTGAAGGCGACACCGCCGCGCCTGAGGAGCTGGGTTGAGCTCTCGTAATATGCTTCGCATAAAAAGTTATTGAAGGCGTGCGCTATATGACCTTTATCCTCAATAAGTCCCTGTTCTGTGCTTATTTTAGTGACTACCTTCTTAGTTGGAGCCAGGTGCCTCCAAAACTTTTGGGGTGATTCATGTAGAAAATTATCCATAGTGACACCATAGTACTTGTCCCTGGATTCCTTCATCATTAACTTTAGCTGTTTTCTTAAGTTTGACATATCATCACGTAGAGCGGAATCATGTGTACGCTTATAAAGTGCCCTACGCCTTGCCACTTTTCTTTTCAGTGGTATGATCTCTCTCGTAATCCATGGGCTGTGCATTCGTTTTGTTTTACATTTGAGATGTACATAGCAGCCTATACATTTGTGGACCGTTCGCTTGAAGTTCAACCACAACTCATCGATATGCGCAGATTCATCTTGACTTAATTTTTCAAACTTCTCAAAAGAGAAGGCTAGTTCATCTATTATTCGCTCTTGATCATGGGGAGGCCTACGAGACGGCACTCCATCTACCAAGAAACACACCGAACGACAAGCTGCTACAGCTAGGGATTAGCAACACCTTCGCCAAACTGGCAGAAGTACAGCTTGGAACACAGTTTCACCGACTCAGAGACACGGCTACGGGAAGAGCGCTCCTGACAAGGTCAGGTCGCGACCCAAGGAGGCATCTCGATCGATCCGCCGATATACCCGACGAGATCCGTAAGACCCTGCAGGTCAATCCCATTCCGAAAAACATTGATCCAAATCTCCACGCGGCCAGAAGGCAGGCGCGGGCAGATTATGTGGAAAGGCATTTGGCCAAGCTAGAAAACACGATTTTCACGGATTCAACTCTCTATCCATGGAATAGACATACAAATTACATTAAGACAGCTTCGGTAGCGGTTGACAGCGCAGGCAAGCTAATCACCTGCGCAACTACACGTAGCGCCAGGATAGTGGAAGCGGAGGAAGTCGCTGTGTCGCTGACAGCGCCTGAGCGCTATCGAAAAGAGAAATCAATGGTCATTTTGACGGATTCAAAAGAGACATGCAGGAACTACACAAAGGGTACAATCTTAGCCTTAGCTATCCTCCGCAAGGCAGAACACCTCAGACACACCGCAACCCACAAACTAATCTGGATTCCGGCACACACGGGGATAGAAGGAATTGAAAGGGCGGACAGCTTGGCTCGTGAGATCGCGTACCGAGTCGAGCGGCCGCACGTCTTGGGACCGTGGAGATCGGCTATTCAAAGTTACTGAACTACCACTGAGGCAAGAGAATTAGGTACTCCCCGCCACACAAAGCCTTAGCACTGCAAGAAGCAGCTAGTTGGCGGAGGCTGCAAACGGCAACCTTCTCTAACTTACATGTACTAAGCAAGATGTATCCTACACAATTTAGGAACACTTGCCCGTGGTGCGGGGCAACCCCCACGCTTTACCATATAACCTGGGAGTGTAAACGTCACTACGCATTCCACCAACACAAAACCCCGAGCGCGGAGCAGTGGGAGAGCCGGCTCACCAGCTGCGAGCTCGCTGCTCAAAGGGCAATGGTGCAGCACGCAGGCGAAGCAGCGCGGCTCAGTGGAGCCCTGGACTAGGGGCCCAACCCTGCTAAGAAGGTCAAGCGTCTGCAGCGATGAAGACGAAGACCGAACGCTAAACCCTTAATGGACCAAATAGTTTGTTTCTTTCTCTCTCTCATCTATTACTGCAGTAGCGTTAGCTTCATTGTACTGTCTGTAATATGAAACAAGCCTACGGACCTTTGAAAAGGAAATTATATTTAAAGAGAATCTTACAATCGAGTGATCCGAGATCCCGGGCAAGATGTCAGCTCTATAGTGTCTCGATAGAATGCTATGACTTTAAAAAAAGAGGCCAAGAACAGATTTGCTATTACCGCAGACCCTAGTAAAGTCACGTAGTACTTGCGTAAGTCCATGTGAAAAGCACATATCTATAATTTCTGAGCCTGCGTTGCTGTCTCGCGTACCCGTTTCCATTTCGTCCCATTTAATGTCTGCAACATTGAAATCCCCCGCTATGATAATGTTTTTGTTTTGGACGCGTAAACCATGCAGTTTCTTATTCAGTGCGTGAATACTAGCGGCAGTACTTCCAGGGGCGCGATACACGCATCCCACAATCAAGTCAGGGCGTCCAAGAACTTTGCAACATATTGCTTCTATGTCGGATGGTTTGTAAATGACTGTGTATTTAAGGCTGCATTCCAGAAAGATGGCAACGCCCACACCCCTGCTACTGCGGTCATTTCTGATAACGTTATATCCCGGAGGGCATATTTCACAATCTCGGACACCCTCATGTAGCCACGTTTCTGTTATAAATACTATATCTGGGTGATGCTCAAGCAATACGTGCTCCATGTCTACAGCCTTATTAACAAGGCTACGGGCATTGTCGTTCATGTAGTCGAAGCTTGCCCGGATGCGCATGTCAGTCATTTAAGGAAGCAGTGGTTCTTGCACTTCTATTAGACGGGCTGTCAGTCACCCGATAGCGTTGGTTTGAGGCTTCATCCCAAGCGTACATCACTCCGTTTATCTTCATTTTATCATGCGCAAGTGCGACCTTCTCTTTTCGTTTTCTGTTTTCCAGTGCGCTGTTCCAAAGGTATTGTCTTTTCCTTCTTACATCATGCGAGAAGTCATCATTGATGAAAATATTCGTGCCCCTGAGTTTATTGCGATTGCGTAGTACGTCCTTTTTTTCTGTGAGGCTTCCCAGGCGCATAATGATGGGTGTTGGTCCGTTTGAAGAAGGTTTTCCAATTCGATGTATACGTTCGACACGTGTAACTGATAGATTCAGTTTCCCCCGCAGAATTCCTACTACAACCTCCTGCTTCAAAGTTTGTTCCGTCTCATTCTGCGCCTCTGGAATGCCTCTGATCACAATGCTATTACTTCTGCTGTGATTCTCTATTTGGTCAACCTTTTTTATCAGTTTCGCCACAGTGGACCGCAGAGTTAACAGTTCTCTTTCAGTCACTTCTACCCTTTTTAACAGTGCAGGTATCTGGGCCAAAGCCATTTCGGCGCTACCAACTCTTTGTTTCATTTTCGTTATTTCTGCTTTGATTTCCCTTTGCCCTTCTATCAGCTGTAAGAGCAGTTCCTGCGTTTGAGAGCCAGGGTTTGTTTCCACGTCTCCACTACATGGTAGTAACAATACAATGACTTCCCAACAGTCGGCAACAAGTACACTGATTACCTGTGGGCTCGGCAGCACTACAAGACAACGACAGTTATCTCGAATAGAGTCAGAGTAACTTTTCGCACCAACCTGTGCAAACAGCAAGACAGGGTTTAACATTCTTGTCTCTCCGGTGCTGCCAAGCCCACTGACGACGCAGATAGCTTCCTGGCTCGAAGAAACCGCCCCCAGGGTTGATGTCGATGATCCTAGGGCCTTCACTGTCCATGCACCTTCGGCGACAAATGCCCGTTCCGTAGTTCCAAAGATTTCATGAAGCTTGCGCACGTCCAAACACGAAGCAGCATGTTCCGACGGAGTAAAATTTCTCCATTTCTCAACTTCTGGCGATGATGACTGTTTGCAAACCATGCTCTGTTGGACCTGGAGGACAATCCCAATTGCTGTCCCTTAGATTTTGGACCTTGCCGTTGGGTGCGGGAGTTGGCCGAGGTTGAGGAGGACTTTGAGATGAAAACTGGAGGTTTATTTACATTATTTACAGTGAGAGTACAAATAAATTAACAGTCATAAAGTCATTACGGGCCGCCAGCAACTCGGACGCTGCGGCCCGTGGCAAGAAGCTCGAAAGAGATGAATGAAGGAATGCTCCCTTGCTGTTCCCGGTCTCTCGCTTTTAACCCCTTCGGTGTCTCGAAGTCACGTCACGTTCGGCCAGTTGATGAGCCCGCTCAGGTGGCGTCAGTTTCGGCCAATGGTAGGCGCCCGTGCGAGTGCAAGTCACACCGGGCGCAGACCCTTCCCCTCTTTGGGCTCCAATTGTCCGAGGAATTATTTGTCTATGGTATTGCCTTCCTGGTCTGCAACTGCTGTCACAAAGGTGGACGGGGGGGGGGGGGTGTATTGCTCCCAGGGCTTCACGGTGCATTACGGCCGTCGTTGCCTCGCGACTTGCAAGCGCCGTCACAATAGGCGGATGGGGGGAGACGGGTTGTCTTCGAGCGACCTTACAGAGCTGTAAAGCAGCTTGGCTCGGGACCCACGTTACCTGGAACCGTGCCAGGCTCCTGCTACACTGCCTGGAAGAGTCAAGCAGTGGGACAATAGCTCCACCTGCTGCGCACGAGGTGGGGGACGCCAACTTGATTGGGCGTGCCGCGCCTCGCGAACGTGGTAGATGTGCTTCTGCGCTCCTTAATTAGGTGTGACGCAATTCGACGTGGTCTGGTGAATTCGAAGGAGGCTCAGAAAAACGTCCCGTATCTAACAGCTCGCAGCCTTACTTTCCGGTTCGTGATGATGTACCCAAGTTTCATCTACAATAACAATTTGCTTTAAAGTGAATCTCCCTCGCGATTATAACGGGCCAAATGTTTAAAAAAGATGTCCGACTTTTGTGCCTCATGTTGCACTGACAATGCTTTCGGGACCCACATTGCAGACACTTTCCAAAAATTTAGCCTGTAGTGTAACATGTAATAGGCTGAACCATGACCGACATGTTAAGTATTGGCGATTGCGTCCACTGTGATACGTCTGTTTTCCATCACCATACCCTCAAAGACTTTCAAATTTTTCTCAGTCGTTGATGTCGATGGCCTACCCGATCTTTCCTCGTCGCATAAAGAAGTTTTTCCCTGTTTGAAGCGCTCTTATCTATTCGTAGATCCTGCTTCGTAATTAAGAACTGTCACCATACTGCGCTTGCATTCGACGAATAATTTGCGCAGGTTTATCACCATCTGCAAACAAAAAACTAATCACTGCCCCCATTTCCTCCGTGGTGCAGATCGACAATAGAGCTGCCATGTTTACTGGTCTGCTAGACTCTAACGACTAACGCGAGAATAAGAGTGACACTTTCCATAGAAGTGTTGCAGAGCGCTGGATACTAGCAGTGTTACCAAACCCCATAGCGCAATAAATTGCAAAAGTCCCTTTACTTTTTCACTTCCCCTCGTATTTTTGCACATGTGCAACGGCAGTGGAAAAATCTCAATGAGGCTGTTCTTTGTTCCAATGTATTGCGCAAGAGCAGCTGTCCCCAGTCGTGTATTGCAAGTAATTGCGCCAAAATTATAGTCACAACAGAGAGCACATATAGAAAGAAGGACGTCTGGAAAATATACATTAGAAATGTGAAGATACAATGGAATAAACAAGTGTGAAGATAGAAATTGATAAAGGGCAAAGAAGTCTCACTGGAAACAAAGTTCAGTGTGCATGTATACACAGAACCTCGCAACAAAATATTTAAATATACGTATAAGTATCCAATAAGCCTACGTATCTAAGCAAAAGCCACTGTATATAATGCGTCAAACCAGGCAAACAAACCCGTTGCGCAATCACAGATTCACAGATCACAAAATCATTATGCCCCCCCCCCCCTCCTTCCACACTTCCCCATGCATCGCGCGCGATGCATCGTCAAGCAGCTCGTGTCGCAGAAAATCCGGCGTCGGCGTCCGGCATCGTTTCCGCAAAAACATTTTCGAACCACCAATACCCACGTCACCGATGTGATGCAAGGAATTTACTGAAATAGTTAAATTATGGGGTTTTACGTGCCAAAACCACTTTCTGATTATGACTCACGCCGTAGTGGAGGACTCCGGAAATGTCGGCCACCTGGGGTTCTTTAACGTGCACCTAAATCTAAGTCACGGGTGTTTTCGCATTTACTGAAATAGTTGAATTTCTCAAACTAAAATACCCGGACAAATTGTAAATTACGACATACACAGAATCTACAGACATGATTGCTCTCCGACTGTAATTTGACTACGCGGGAAAACATAATTCTGTTACGCCGCGGCGTCCGCAATTCGCGCACGCCGGCGCGCGGGTGTCTCAGGGGCCACGGAGCGGCGCGCCTGGTTTCTCGCAACACCTCCAGCTGGCGCTCGCCTCCGCCGCATCGCGGCGCACGCAAGAGGGCGCGTTTCTACCACAAAGCCCGACTTGGTGCATAGCGTTCGCGGCCAGAGTTTCCCGGTAAACATTATGGTTACATACGCTCCAGTTGCCGGGAAGCATGAAGAGCAGTCGGAGATCTTTGAATGCTATCGCGTTTCACTCTGAAAGGCGAAGCTTAAACGTCTTCCAAATTTTCTCCTTTGCGGACACAAGACTGAGCCACCATTGTCGGTTCACCCATCCCCCCTACCCCCCTATATTTTCACTCGCGCATACACGATCGCCCTTGGAGTTTATACGCACCTGGACTGTCCGTATATTTGCCATCGCAATAATATGAGTATTCGTGGCCCATTACTTTCCGCAAGAGAAGTAAAAAAAATCGAACTTTCACCATGCCACAATTTGCTGCGCTGCGACAATATACTTTAATCTTTTGTCCGGCGGGGGCACCGAAATGAAAAAAGAAAACGCAAAAAACAGCATGTTGGTCACAATCGAATGCCTACATTGGTCACCTGATGTGGCTACCGAAGGAATATCGAAGAAAACGTGAGACGCCTGCTCCACAGAGACCCATACGCATACTGCTGAGTATCCTACACCGGCGAGACAAAAGACATTCCGGAGACATTGCAATAACATCGAAGTGAATGTGATGCCTTCAAGCGTACACGTCGCAGTCCGTCGAGTCGCCACAGTGATGGCGGCGAGCGTTCATTGTTTCTTTTAACTTTTAGCCAGAAAGCGTCCACAACTCTGCAAGGCCAAAATACACTTGACCAAAGAAAAACGAACGCGCACCGAAGTGCGCGGCGCGGTAGTTGGGGCAAGGGAGAAAGCAAGGGTAGGAAAGGCAGGGAGGTCAACCAGAACAGCATCCGGTTTGCTACCCTATACTGGGGGTGGGGGAAAGGGGAATAGAAAGGGAGAGAGTAAGCACTGAGTACGTGTGGGAGGGACGCCATACACAAGGACACTACAAACGGTCTCTTCAGCCAGTGCACTTCAAGTAGTGTACTAGTGCACGAATCGCTTTTCGAGCCAGTGACGGGTGTGGCCACGATCCGAGTATCTTTGACTCGGTGAACGGTCTCGAGTCCAGTCGGCGTAAAGTTGCCCGCAGAGAGAGAGGCGTTAGACATCGTAGCGAGGACAGGTACACAATAGGTGCTCGATGGTCTCCTCGCACACACACGAGAAAAACTCATGCACTCTGGCTGGTTCCGGCAGCCTGCGGGAAGCGAGAACAAGAAAATTGAAGAGGCTGAATATGTTCTCGCGAATAAAGGTCAACGTAAGAAAAAATAAATAAAAAGCGTAGTTACCTTTGCTCACTTTAGTGTCTTGCCGTGGATGGTTTGGCTCAAGTAAAAAAAAAAATGTTGATATTCGATCATTTCTGTTACATGAAAGCACAAATGAACCACCAGAACGCCTCGTCTCATCGGACCTCGCTGCGTGCTTTGTCAACTTGTCTGATAGTGTGTTGATTTGGCTTAATTGTCTCGTTGTATGGTCCGATGTACGACTTTAGAAAAGTCAATGCACCTTTGGCATCAAATGTTTATGAGAACATTAAACCCACAAAGTTCCGCAATTGAATATCGAAAGCACGACTTTGGAAATGTCTGCGCCCCTTTTGCATCATAAGTTTGAGAACTTTAAAGTTTCGAAATTGAAATCCATGCGCTCCGTAGATTCCGCGGCCTCCGCGAGATGCCGCAACGAGCCCGCTCGCCATCAAAACGTCCCTGAAACTGTGCTCGGTTGGGGCTCCTTGCGTTATGTGACGCCAGGTGCATGGGCGTTGCCACGAAATCCAGCCCGAGTTCGCAAGGTTCGCGCTAAAACGTATTTTCGAGCATGAAAAAGACATTCTCGACACAACCCAGAATTATTTCCGGCACCGGGGTTGTTTTTGTCGGCGGTGCATGACAGCACGAAAAAGTTTCAGGGGGGGGGGGGGGGAGGAGGGAGGGGTCTGAAGCCCCATAAGCGCCCCCACTGGCTACGCTCGTGGACTCTACTTGCATTGAAGTAAGTCTGTGCGAGCCCAAATTTACGCACGAAGCGAAAGACGCCGCGGAACGCGCAGACGCGCACTGCGATAGCGGTCAGCGAGGCTTGAGCGACGCCACGACGCTGCAGAGGAGGCGGAAGGACTCGATCAGACGACGGCCGCCGAATACCGAAAGTGCAAAACTTAAATTTATGTAGGCGATTTGAAAACAGCGATATTTAATAATTTTTAATACGTCAACTATAATGAACATTGTTACCGTTGCATACACTTCTCTTTCCATTGATAAAGTTAATATTTCTTGTGTCGTTTTCACACATCTAACCGTAGAGTTTCGTAGAAACTCTATGCATCTAACTAATTGTCGCACGAGACCTCGATGGCGTCATGTGCAGTGTAGATGGTGGGGTTTGACGAAGCCGTAGGAAAGCTCGATCGATCTTTACAGAGGCATTGCGCGCGTTCCCCGCTAGGTGGGATAGAGTAATATTTGACGTAGGTATCCACAGAAGTGCACATTCGCGTC
Source organism: Dermacentor albipictus (assembly GCF_038994185.2). Taxonomy (NCBI): domain Eukaryota; kingdom Metazoa; phylum Arthropoda; class Arachnida; order Ixodida; family Ixodidae; genus Dermacentor; species Dermacentor albipictus. The sequence goes on along the minus strand of NC_091822.1, from coordinate 199,276,191 downwards.
TAGTATAACTCATTTACCATGCTCATAGAGTGTTGCGGGGCCTTATTAAGGTTCAACATACGCAGATACTTCTCCTATCGATGCATATGAACGGGTCGTGGCAGTTGTGTCGTAGGGAAGGCCGTTACAGTGTACAAGGAATATATAAAGGAAGATCCATAGGTGACTGTGCGTGCTCTGAGGCAAGCGACATTTAATGAATGGCGTGCGCGAAGTGACATCAGTGCCGCTGGTGAAACGTATGGTGCCTGCGCGAAACAACTGTGGCGGAATTTGCGAAATAATGATAGACTGGCGATACGATGACGATACGCATGAGTTGGTAAACCGCAATTCCCTGTTAAGGATGGTACGCTGATGTTATATGAGTATGCTGAGTGAAACCACCTGCAGTAGCACATTTCTGCGTGGCTTCAATGGCGTCAGTGAGGCTGATTTCATGAGGGTACCCGATGACAGAAGCGTGTTCGAGATTAGGTGTAATGAAATATTTTTGTGCTAGTATCACCAAACACTATAAATTGGGAAGGGCCCATTTCCCCCCGGCACACTCCTCGTTAAATAGACGGCAAGCGACGGCGTGGCGCCTCTTACAAACAGATACATATCCGAACCCGGTGGCCTACCACCGCTACTACCCGGACCTTTACACGGATAGATGTAGATTCTGTGAAGAAAGGGCGGACCTACAACATATGGTTTGGGCTTGTCCTCGTACACCCATACAGAATAAAATAATTAAGACCAGAGAGCAGTGGGAGACCGCGTTGCTCAGCTGTGCCCCGGAAGACCAACTCAAGGCAATCCAGCAGGTCGAAGATACCGCCATTTAGGTAGTGGCCTAGGTCTCAAATCCGCCGTGCACAAATAAAGTTTATTCCTCCTCCTCCTCCTCCTCCTAGTAGTTTAATGTGGCGAGGAGTTTTTCGTAAGTGAGGTTAAAAAAAAGATGAACGTGCTTTATGCTAGCAGGTGATATAACGTTAGCCGCATGCAAGCACCTGTCAAGGTCGTGGAAAACAGTGATGCCTTTATATCTGAAAAACTTTGCTGGTTCCATAGACTTGTCATCTATTACGTAGGATAATATGAGAGGGTTGCGACGGTACGGTATTGGCGTAAATTTACATTTAGAAGAATGTAGTAACATTAGTCAGGGATGGAACCAGTTTTTAATATTGTTTAAGTCATTCTGAAGCAAGATTTGGTCACCAGTGTTGGTAATGGTCCGGTAAACAACACATTCGTCATCAAATGTGAGGCTATCGCTAGAGGCACGCAGTAGACAATCGTTACCCGCCGCGGTGGCTTAGCGGCTATGGTGTTGCGCTGCTAAGCACAAGGTCGCGGGATAGAAGCCCGGCAGCGGCGGCCGCATTTCGATGGGGGCGATGTGCAGAGACACCCGTGTCCCGTGCATTGAGGGCACGTTAAAGATCCCCTGGTGGTCTAAATTAATGCGCACTCCCCCACTACGGCGTGCCTCTTAATCAAATGGTGGGTTTGGCACGCAGAGCCCCAGAATTCATAGTCGATCGTTACGTACCGTGCCGCGTAACTCATGTGAAAAAAAAAATGAAGATATGCAAGTGCCACGTAGCTGGACAGAACCAAGATAACGTTGTTCGCCGTAGCTAGGATCTAGTCTGGCTATATTTCTTTTATTTCGCCTAATTACACAATTAGCTATTAATTATTCAACTTCTCGAATCTGATATTCAGAGACAGAGTGTAAATGATAAAATTCTAGACCATCCTGCGAAATTCCGGATCCAGCGTTTTGTTGCTGAATACGTGCAACATATTTTTTTTAAATTTTCAAGCTTGAAAGAAAGCCCACGAAACCCGAAAAAGTGCCGCGCGAGTATTCGCGTAATTTTTTTCTCGGTAGCTACGATGGCGTTTCTGGAAGTTATGAGGCGGATGAAATATCTATGAAAGCCTCAGCGCTTTGGTGCATTAGATTCATTTTTCTTTTAAACACTGCGTCGACTTGGCTGAGTCCTTAATTTTTCAAAGCTATCTTACAGCCATGGACAAGAAAAGAAAAAAAAGATGAAAATGTCTAGTCAAAAAGAACGTATGGTTATTTTACACACTTTCAGCTGGCTTCTTTCAGACCACGATTGGTCAATTTACGGGAGACTGGAAAAAAAAAAAAACATTCGGCATTGCTGTCGAGAGAGTTTCCAAAATATACAATTGCGCTTCCTTCAGGTGGTACATGTTCGGCGCATGATATCGATAGTCCGAGGTAACCACACTTTAGTCACGTTACTGCGAACTCTTCCTAAGGTCTCCGCCGTAAATTCCTACGCAGATGATAGGGTATTCTCTTTTAATTCCGATAGGCCTAATCTCTAGCAAACTTTGCGATGGCGCAAACATTGCCCTTGAGAGAAATACAATAACAAAAACAGGAGGAGCTCAGCGAACGCACTCCAAATCGATATAAAAAAAGACTAAAAGAAAATCAATTTTGCTTGCGCCATTCCCGGGACACATACGTATAATTTAAAGGGACACTAAAGCGAAACAATAAATCAGTTTAGACTAATGAAGCATTGTTTGAGACCCTTGCATGCAGTCATTTAAAAAAATAGTTTGATTATTAGATGAGAAAATGGAGGTCCAAATATCAGTATTTGAATTTCGCGCCGAAACCCCAGCGCCGGTACGTCAGCGTGACGTCAGGGATTCTAAAGTATGTTTTCGCATTTGTGCCGCGTTGGCTGAATAAAGGTTCCCGAAACTTGCTATGTTTAATATTTGGTTCCTTTAGAACACAATGTAGTCAATCTGTAGCGCTACATATAATTAGTAGGCCTTAGAAGATGCCATCAAAATCCAAGACGTCACAGCCCCCAGGTGTGGGAACTTAAGTAGGCGTCGGCACCCGTATTTCGTTCTTGCGCTTTTTCTGGCTTGCCAAACATCTTATCGTTGTAAGAGTAGTGTTTTTGGTGTTGTAGAACGGTAATTGACTGATGCAGAAGAAATCGTTTTTCACTTTAGTGTCCCTTTAAACTTAAATCGGTCTCAACAACACTGCATTGGTCGAGGAGATTAGAGCTCTTGGCCTAATATTTAATAACCACTTACTCTGGGGCACATTGAGCCATTGCGTCCTTCCTGCTATGGAGAAAATTGTTGAAAGTGCAACGCAGCTGCCAGTGTTGCACGCGCGTCACCGTGGACAGCGAACGTCGGCGGCGGCTCGCCAGCGCGTCGAGGGGGCGCCTCGGCTCCAGCGGCGGCTGCAGCGCCGCGTTTGCCGCCCACTTCGCGTCGCGGCCGCCGGTCCAGTTCTTGTGGAGGGAAGCGGCTCCGCGAAGGCGTTAGTTGCGAAACGCATGCAACAATGTGAAAAGCAGGCGGACTCCTTCTCTTTACAAGCAGTAGATAGCACATTGCACAAAAGCAGACAAAAACCGTGCATTGAAGTCAGCCGGTTGGATCCCTTCCTGCGAATGAACCCATTTCTGTTTTCAGCTGCGCATGGTTCTTGCACGTCCACAGCAAAGTGCGCAGACGTATAGCGAGGCATAGGCCGTGCCCAACACGACGGAGGCAATGATGCTAATGAGTTACATCTAATACTGTATAAACCCATATAACCATATCCCTTCATTACTGTTGTATCCTTCTTTATTGTTTCAGTTTCGTTTCTTTCAGTGTACATATCGTCATCGTCATTCAATATGATTTCCTATATAAGTGGCTTTACTGTGACGAATAAAGGGAGTTGCATACCACGCTCGCGTGGTCCAGTGTCATGCGTCTGGTCTGAGCCAGACACCACATATTGGCGACGAGGGTCAGTATCGGAGCCATGCCGCTCGGGTGTTTCCCAGCACCGCCCCCTTTCTTGCCTGCCCCCGGTGACCCGGCTGTGCCTTGGTAGCAGTGGAAATGCGTATTCCTGAATTTCCTGGAGGCCATTGGCGGCGATGAACTGAATTAGCCTAGACTTGAGGAGAGAACGGAAAAAAAAACTGGTACATAAGAAGCCGATCAATGAGTTAGTGGTAAGAGGGAAAATAGAGGAATTCCGGATCAAGCTATAGAACAGGTATTCGGCTTTAACTCAGGAAGAGGACCTTAGTGTTGAAGCAACGAACGACTATCTTACGGGCATCATTAAGCAGTGTACAATAGAAGTCGGTGGTAACTCCGTTAGAATGCAAGTAAGCTATCGCAGGAGACGAAAGATCAGATCAAGAAACGCGAATCTATGAAAGCCTCTAGCCCTACAGCTAGAATAGCACTGGCAGAACTTTCCAAGTTAATCAACAAGCGTAAGACAGCTGACATAAGGAAGTATAATATGGATAGAATTGAACATGCTCTCAGGAACGGAGGAAGCCTAAAAGCAGTGAAGAAGAAACTAGGTATAGGCAAGAATCATATATATGCGTTAAGAGACAAAGCCGGCAATATCATTACTAATATGGATGAGACAGTTCAAGTGGCTGAGGAGTTCTACAGAGATTTATATAGTACCAGTGGCACCCACGACGATAACGGAAGAGAGAACAGTCTAGAGGAATTTGAAATCCCACAGGTAACGCCGGAAGAAATAAAGAAAGCCTTGGGAGCAATGCAAAGGAGGAAGGCAGCTGGGGAGGATCACGTAACAGCAGATTTGTTGAAGGATAGTGGGCAGATTGTTATAGAAAAGCTGGCCACCCTGTATACGCAATGCCTCATGACTTCGAGCGTACTGGAATCTTGGAAGAACGCTAACATAATCCTGATCTGTAAGAAAGGAGACGCCAAAGACTTGAAAAATTAAAGACCGATCAGCTTACTGTTCGTTGCCTACAAAGTATTTACTAAGGTAATCGCAAACAGAATCAGGAACAGCTTAGACTTATGTCAACCAAAGGACCAGGCAGGATTTCGTAAAGGCTACTCAACAATAGACCATGTTCACACTATCAGTCAGGTGATAGAGAAATGTGCGGAATATAACCAACCTTTATATATAGCTTTCATTGATTACGAGAAAGCGTTTCATTCAGTCAAAACCGCAGCAGTCATGCAAGCATACGGAATCAGTGTGTAGACGAGCCATACGTAACATTACTGAATGAAATCTATAACGGCTCCACAGCCACCATAGTCCTCCATAAAGAAAGCAACAAAATCCCAATAAAGAAGAGCGTCAGGCCGGGAGATACGATCTCTCCGATGCCATTCACAGCGTGTTTACAGGAGGTATTCAGAGGCCTGGATTGGGAAGAATTGGGGATAAGAGTTAATGGAGAATACCTTAGTAACATGCGATTCGCTGATGATATTGCCTTGCTTAGTAACACAGGGGACCAATTGCAATGCATGCTCATTGACCTGGAGAGGCAAAGCGGAAGGGTGGGTCTAAAGATTAATCTGCAGAAAACTAAAGTAATGTTTAACAGTCTCGGGAAGAGAACAGCAGTTTGCGATGGGTAGCGAGGCACCTGAAGTGGTAAGGGAATACATCTACTTAGGACAGGTAGTGACCGCGGATCCGGATCATGAGACTGAAATAGCCAGAAGAATAAGAATGGGCGGGGATGCGTTTGGCAGTCATTCTCAGATCATGAACAGCAGGTTGCCATTATCCCTCAAGAGAAAAGTGTATAACAGCTGTGTCTTACCAGTACTCGCCTACGGGGCAGAAACCTGGAGGCTTACGAAAAGGGTTCTACTTAAATTGAGGACAACGCAACGAGCTATGGAAAGAAGAATGATGGGTACGTGTAACGTTAAGGGATAAGAAAAGAGCAGATTGGGTGAGGGAACAAACGCGAGTTAATGACATCTTATTTGAAATCAAGAAAAAGAAATGGGCATGGGCAGGACATGTAATGAGGAGGGAAGATAACCGATGGTCATTAAGGCTTACGGACTGGATTCCAAGGGAAGCGAAGCGTAGCAGGGGGCGGAAGAAAGTTAGGTGGGCGGATGAGATTAAGAAGTCTGCAGGGACAGCATGGCCACAATTAGTACATTACCGGGGTAGTTGGAGAAGTATGGGAGAGGCCTTTGACCTGCAATGGGCGTAACCAGGCTGATGATGATGATGACGATGATGATGATGATGATGACGATGAAGATGATGATGACTTGCATCGCGGACGGAGAATGCCTGGGCTGCGCTGAAACAGTCGATTCCTCAATGGTATTCGACGCTCCCGACGACGCACATTCGTCGCCACTCGCTGCGCTCGACAGTGCGACTCGACCGCCCTTGGAGTGCTTCCATCCGCCAATCTCCGGTGATATTACAACCACATAGCGCGCGCACTTTGTCAGCCTGCTAAGCGCATTTAGCGCCTCATTCGACTGTCATCAACATTCTCTCGGCCGCACCACCACAGTATCGCACAGCATCGACACCGGTTCGCACGCCCCACTCTGACAGCGTCCTTATCGTATCCCAGCTTCTGAACGCCGTCTCATCGACGAACAACTGAGTGATATGCTTCTACGTGGCGTGATTCAGCCGCCCCATAGCTAGTGGGCATCGCCAATCGTCCTAGTGAAGAAGAAAGATGGCTCTTTCATTAGATACGTTTGAACAAAATTATTCTCAAAGACATATTCTGTACCGCGCATAGACGGTGCTATTGACTGTTTGCAAGGTGCCGAGTTCTTTTTCTCTCTGGACTAGGGATCCGGATATCGGCAAGTCCTCATAGCTTTCGTCACACCGGACGGATTATACGAATTTAATGTCATGCCGTTCAGGCCTATGTAATGTGCCCGCTACTTTCGTTCGCATGATGCACAGTATTTTGAGTGGTCTCAAGTGGCACACGTGTTTGTGCTTCCTATAGATGATGCTGTTGTCTTCTCACCTGATCTCCCGGCTCACTTTCAACGACTAAGAGAGGCATTAAGCTGTCTTACCAAGGCTGGCCTGCAGCTTAGCATAAAAAAAATTCTTCTTAGCTGATCTTGAGCTTTCCATCTCAGGCCACGTCGTATCCAAAGAACGCGTGCTTCCAGATCTGGTACGTGCAGTTGCGGATTTCCTCAAGCCCCCAACCTCAATACATTACGCAGCTTCGTCGGCCTCTGCTCCTATTTTCGCCACTTTGACTCAACTTATGGCTGGCGACAACCCCGATACACCTGGCCGAAAGCTTGCGACGATGTGTTCACAACCCTAGGCCGTCTGCTCACCTCCCCTCCTATTCCGCCACATTTTGACCCCTCGGTCCTAACTGAAGTCCATCAGATGCCAGTGGAGTCGGCCTTAAGGCGGTTCTCGCCCAACGAAGACATAGTATTGATAAGTGAGTGAGTGAGTGAGTGAATAAACTTTTATTTGGTCCAGCAAAGCGCGATAAAACGCGCACCTGGCTAATCCCACGATGGGACTGACAGATCTAGTCTGCCGGCCCGATCGCGGGCGCGCTGGACGGCCAGGATTTGATCCTCAAAGACGGGACTTCGCAGGAGGGCGTCCCACTCTTCCTTGGTGAACTTCGGGCCCAGCGACCCGCACTCCCAGAGCATATGAGGCAACGTAGCTACCTCACCACAGGCCACGCAAGAACAATTGGTATAAACCTCTGGATATATGCTATTAAGGGTCGCCGGATTTGGGTACGAGTTCGTTTGCAGAAGTCTTAGTGTGACCGCCTGCGGCCTGCTTAACTTGGAGTGAGGCGGGGGGAAAACCCTTCTCTCTAAGTAGAAGAATTTAGTTATTTCGTTGTGTGTGAGAGGAGCGTCTCGGTGTCCGGGGAGAGAGTCACCCGACCCGAGGGCAGCGCGGTCGGTAAAGCCACGCGCAGCCTGGTGGGCAGACTCGTTGAGGTTCAGAGGAACCCCCTCAATCGCCCCCACGTGTGCAGGGAACCAAAAAATCGAGTGCATGGAGGTGTTGCCGTGTTTGGCGCCTTTCAGAATTTGAACTACCTGCCGGGCTACCCGGCCTTTCTGGAATGACCTGATGGCGGCTTTCGAATCGCTATACACCCTGTCTCTCCGACCGTCTTGCATGGCGAGTGCAATGGCCACTTGCTCGGCCACCTCTGGGTTCGTCGTCCGGACGGAAGCACAGTTGATAACTTTACCCAGTGTGTCAACGACGGAAACTGCAAAAGCCTTGCCGTCACGGTATGCAGCTGCGTCCACGAAGCTTGCTGCGATTTTGTCCCTGTTTATTTGCTTTAGCATATTCAATGCTCTTGCCTTGCGACGACCTGCGTTGTGAACGGGATGAACGTTGCGGGGCAAAGGGGCGACCACGATCTTCTCCCCTAGTTCTCTGGGGATTTGGGTGTCTTCAGCCAAGTTCTTGGTTGGTGCGAGTCCGAGCTCCTCGAGGATACGCCTGCCGGCCGTCGTGGTGGACAGCCGAGTGAGCTGGGCCCGTTCTTGAGCCTCGGCTATCTCCTCCATGGTGTTGTGTACGCCGAGCCGAAGCAGGTCCTCTGTATGCGTTCGGACGGGCAGCCCGAGGGCTCTCTTGAAGAATTTTCTAATGAGGGCATTAAGTTTTTCCCGCTCGGCTCTGAGCCAGTTGTGCATGGCCACCGTGTAGGTGAAGTGACACAGCACAAAGGCGTTGATGAGCCGAAGCAGGTTGTCCTCCTTGAGGCCACGATGTCTGTTCGTGACCCTTCGGACAAGGCGAAAAGCATTGTCGGTTTTCGCAATTATCTTGCGTAACGCAGTGCCGTTGCCGCCGCGTGATTCTATAAACATACCCAGGACTCTGATGGTCTCGACCCGGGGTATTGGGTCACCGCTCCGAGTGAATAGGTGAATGTCACTTTCCGAGACCGGTTTCCAGCCCTTGGGTCTGCGCCCTTTTTCTTTTCTATAAAGGAGAAGCTCAGATTTGGTCGGGGAGCATCTGAGTCCGGTGGGTAGCAGGTACTGCTCCGTGACGTCTACCGCCTCTTGCATGGCGCTTTCCACTTGCCCTTCGCTACCGCCGGTGCACCAGATGGTGATGTCGTCTGCGTAGATGGTGTGTTTGATACCTTCAACTTGGGCCAGATTCCTCGAGAGGCCGATCATGCAGATGTTGAAGAGTGCAGGAGAAATGACTGAGCCTTGCGGCGTGCCCCGTGGGCCCAGGAGCAACTCGTCGGAGACAAAGTCGCCGATCCGCAGCTTCGCTTTCCTCCCCGTCAGGAACGAACGGACGTAGTTATATAGTCTGGGGCCCAGCTCGAGGTCTGCCACGGAGGCCAGAATGTATTCGTGGAGAACGTTGTCAAAGGCTTTCTCGAGGTCGAGTCCGAGCAGGGCCCTGGTGTCTCTGGTACTGCCGTCGATGATTTGATGTTTGATCATCTTCATGGCGTCCTGCGACGAGAGGCCGGCACGAAAGCCAATCATGTTGTGAGTATAGATGTTGTTCTCTTCGAGATATCTGTTTAGTCTGTTGAGGACGACATGCTCCGCCACTTTCCCAACGCAGGAGGTGAGAGAGATCGGTCGTAGGTTGTCCACGTTCGGAGCCTTGCCGGGTTTGGGGATCAGGACGACGTTGGCGGTCTTCCATTGCTCTGGGACGCTGCCGTTTTTCCAGGTCTCGTTGATCTTCTCGGTGAGGTATGCGATCGAACCGTCGTCAAGATTCCGCAGCATCTTGTTGGTGATTCTGTCGGCACCTGGCGCACACTTCCCCTTGAGCGCGAAAATGGCTTGCCTAATTTCCCCCACGGTAAAGTCTTCGTCCAGTTCCGGACGGCTTGGGCCGAGGTAGTCAGGAAACCGGTCTTCGTCGTTTCCACGCTTTATGGGAAGGTATTTCTCAATGAGCTTGGCAACCAGCTCGTCCCCGGAACAGGATGTGGTAGCTTCGTGCAGGGCTCTGGCGAGCGTGTGTCTCTGACTGGATCTGGTGCTGCCCTCGTCGAGGAGATGTTTAAGCATGCCCCAGGACTTGCCGTTACGCATCTGCCCGTCTATCGAGTCACAGACCTCGTCCCATTGCTGCTTGCCGAGGGTCCGACAGTGATCTTCGATGGCCTTGTTAAGCTCGGAGATCTTTTTCCTCAATCTTCGGTTAAACCTTTGTCCCTTCCATCTTAGAAGCAGCGCCTGCTTGGCCTCGATCAGATGGGCCAGCCTACTGTCCATCTTTTCTACCTCCAGGTCGCTGACGATCTTCTTAGTGGATGACTCGGCGTCACTCTTGATTCGCTCGCACCAATCTTCCAGGTCTTTAGGGACGGGTGCGCTGTCGTTGCCGCGGAGCTTGCGAAAAAGGTCCCAGTCCGTGACAGTGAATTCCCTGGATTTACTTCGGGTGACTTCGAAGCGGGTCTCGAGCACATAATGGTCGCTGCCAAAATTTATTGCGGTGTTGCTCCACTCGGCTCCCTCGACGTTCTTCACGAACGCCAGATCGGGGGTGGTGTCCCGGCTCACCGAGTTGCCGATTCGGGTGGGGAACGCCTTGTCCGTGATGAGCGTGAGGTCCATTTCGTTGGCGTTCTGCCACAGACCCCGGCCCTTGCTCGTGTCGTAGACGTACCCCCACACGCCGTACGGTGCGTTGAAATCTCCGACGACGACCAAGGGATGGGTGCCGGCCAGGTCGACGGACTTCTTGAGTATCGTTTTGAACTGCTGTTGCGAGTGCCTGGGATTGCTGTAGATGTTGAGAATAAACACGCTGTTTCTTCGCTGGTTGCGTTGTCTCGTGTTGAGCAGAACCTCCGACATGACGTATTCGACCTTGCAACTCGCCAGCTTCAGGTCGTGAGACAAGTGTGTAAGCCTCCTGTCAATTAACGTGCACACTCCCCGACCTTCGCCCTGCACGGAGACGGCACGATAACCAGAGAGGGATGCGGCAGAGACGAGGGTTTCCTGTAATGCTATTACTTGAGGTTTGTTAGGTAGCGATCTTAAATATTGCTGCAAAGGAGCCCTCTTATTGGAGTACCCCCTGCAGTTCCACTGCCAAATTTTGAACTCCTCTTTGGAACTATCCATGATTAGATAAAGTGTCCGGGGTACCCGCTGTAAGCACAGGTGCACGCAAGAAGTTCCCCCACTCTGACGTGCCGATGTGCTCGTAGCCCTGATCTGAGTCCCCGACGCGTTCGGAACAACCTGCATCGGAGTTACGGACGTATTATTATTCGGGATCACCAGACGCTCGAGGGCGTCCATGCGATCGGCCAGCGCGCCTAGGCCTCTCCGCGGGTCTCCAAGGGCGACTTGCACCTGTGCTAAGCCTTGTTGTAACTGCTGCACACTCTTAGTGAGCGTAGCCAGCATGCCTTTGATCTCATATGTTTGCGAGTCTGAATCGTCCTTACTGGAAACTGCCCTACGCTTGGCGGCGCCGGCCGAGTCGCAGGCCGGAACTGGTGCTTCTGTGGCGGTCGGCGCCGACGCGTTGGATGTAGCACTCTGACTGATTACCAATTTCTTTATCTCTATCATTTCACTAGCCATCTTTCTGATCATTTCTTTTAAGTCCGCGTTTTCCTTCATAAGGCGCGCTACCTCGGCGTCCCTGGATTGCTCTGGAAGCGGGTCGCGTGGGCCCCGGTAGGATCTCGCGTGGGCGCCGCCAGCAACCATATCTGCCCACGATAGCGTCGACTTTCTCTTCCTCTGCTGGCCGGCACTGGACTCATACCGGGCCCTCGAGACAGAGCGGCTCCTGGAGCGGCTTCCGGATCTGCCCCTGGACATAGATTTGCCCCTGGACCGGGATCTTCCCCTGGACCTGGAACGGCGTCCGGAAGGCGGAGAGGGGCTCCTGGATCTAGAGCTCCCGCGAGCCGCGGAGCGACCGGCGGCGGCCGGGAGTTGTCGCTCGCCCATGGCGAGGGCCGGAGACTTGCTTCTATTGGCTCGGGATCGGTCCCCGCGCCTGCGTCTGACGAGGTACGGCGTCTGGTACCTCTGCTTGCATTCCTTGGCAGCGGTGAAGTGTCGGCCTCCGCACAGCCTGCATTTGGGGTCACACTTGTGTTGTTCGTCCGGGTTGGCGATGCCGCATCCCCTGCACATAGTTTCGTCCGGCGAGGGGCAGACGTCCGCTCGATGCCCGAGGCGGCCACAGACGTAGCACACCTCCACTTGCTTCCTATATAATGCACACCTGACAAGTGTGCCACCGTACGACACGTCCCAGTTGAAAATGACAACAGAGGTTGTGTTCAGTACTACAGAAATTTCTGTTGTACAACAGGATTTTTCTGTAGTAACTACAGATTCCTGATGGAGCGACAGACTTTTCTGATGTACAACAGACATCTGTTGTTGCTACTACAGAAGTACAGTCTGTCGTATATCTGTTGTTACAACAGAAAGCTGAAGCTCTACAACAGATTTTTGTAGTACTACAGAAATTTCTGTTGTACAACAGGATTTTTCTGTAGTAACTACAGATTCCTGATGGAGCGACAGACTTTTCTGATGTACAACAGACATTTGTTGTTGCTACTACAGAAGTACAGTCTGTCGTATGTCTGTTGTTGCAACAGAAAGCTGAAGCTCTACAACAGACTTTTGTAGTACTACAGAAAAAATTGTCATCACTACAGGCACCCTGTTGTCCCAACAGAAATGTTCCTGAAGTAACCCGAAAAACTTCTGTAGTGCTACAGAGAGCTGTTGAAATACTACAGAAACCTATTGTGGCAACAGGCCCCCAATTGTCACAACAGAAGTGTTCCTGAAGTAATGCGACCAACTTCTGTTGTACTACAGAAAAATGTTGTTGTACGACAGAAGCCTATCATTGCAACAGGCCTCCAGTTGTCATAACAGAAGTGTTCCTGAAGTAATGGACAAAGTTCTGTTGTACTACAGAGAACTGTTTCACAACGGAAACCTATCGCCGCAACATGTACCCAATGATGACAACAGAAGTGCACTGAAATTGTGTGATGCGACAAGCTTCTGTAGTGCCCGGTTGAAAAAGGCAAAAGGAATTCCTGTCGCAACTACAGAAATTCTGTTGTACGACAGAAGTTGTTGACATTTCTTAATTGGGAGACATTTCTGACATTGCGACAGAAATTCTGATTTCGCAACAGAAGCATTCTGTCGCGACAACAAGAGTTCTGAAGTCGGAACAACAGCTTTATATCCTGACAGCGACTCCGACGTTACGACACCAATTCTGACGTCGCAGCAGAAACATTCGGTCGCGACGGCCAAGAGTTCCGAAGTCGCAACAGAAGCGCTTTCCGTCGCGGTCCTTTAAAATTGTATGTTTTCGCATCGGTGGTGTACACTGTACTTTTCTCTTGCGCGGTATTCAATCGCGCTTCTCTGAAGCCGGCAATGCTGATGGCACCGACACCGGTAATAAAGTCGACGTGGCGAATAGTTATAATTGTACCGTGACGACGCGGCACCACCAACGCCCTACCGGCCTCCTCAAAATCGGCCGCTGATCAAAATCATACCATCCGCGGGAATGGCTGCGTATCCGTTTTTTTTTGGTAAGATGTGGCACACAGGCCTGTGGACTTCCATGTGCTGTTACACTGACACATTAGTTAATTTCCCAGGAATATTTCACAAGCTTATGCGAAGCGGAAAAGAAGATTTGGGTTGTTCCACAAAGTTGCGTGAAAAGCTGTCTCGCTCGGGTCTCATTAATCTGGTACAGTGCTGCCGTGAGAAGCCAGTATGCTGTCAGAAAGAACTCTCATCCACGAATGTTCATGTAGCTATTTTGCATTGAACACGCGAATTATATGCGCGCTCAAAAGTGTAAAGAACGAGAGACAACTGTCGAAACTATCAGTAATAACCCTAAAAGTCAACGTTGTCTATTTCTGAATTTCTTATTTAATAAGGATATCGTACATCAAAATCAATGTTCTAGCACTGCAAGAGGTACCTGTCCATGGTACGAACACTCTTGCTCTTCTAGAGATGCGGCACTTGACGCGGTGGAGTGATAGCGGATCTTGGCTCTCAAAATGCAAATGTAAACATCAGCGCATCGGCTCGTCGTACTGTTCACATGGCCAAAACGTACACTCCAAAAGCATGTCAGGGGTGGCGCAGTGGTAAGATGCCGGGCTCGGAATCGTGAGGTCGTATGTTCGAATCCTAGGCGAAGACGTTTTTTTTTAATTTTTTTTACTTTTATGTTTTTCTTTTCTGTATTAACAAATTTACATAACCTTACGGATGTCTCTGTCAATTTTTAATTAAATATTGATCAAGAACTACACAACTTTCTACTACAGGACGTCACACTACAGACAACAGAACTACAGACAACAGAACTACAGGCAACAGAACTACAGACAACAGAACTACAGGCAACAGAACTACAGGCAACAGAACTACAGGCAACAGAACTACAGAAACAACGTCCCAAAATACGACAGACTCTTAAAATTTCCTGTTGTGTTTTTCAACTGGGGTAGTTTGGCACCTTGTAGCCGTCGAAGACCACAACCACGGTGCCCGTGCTCTTGATTCGTTTGGCTCCCAAGGCCAGCGGGTTCTTCGAGTTGACAATCTTGCGATCGAGCTCCTCCGGGCCTTCACTCGGTGCGATGCCGCGGATGACGCCTTTGCACGTAGAGTTGGGCGCTGCCTCGTACGCATTCACCTCGTGCTGCTGGCCGCCAACAGCGATGCACTCGACCCTGACGTAGAGGGTCGCATTTTCTCTGCTTGGGGTGCTGATGACCATGATATTTTGTTGGAAATTCGGGCACATCGTGTCCGAGTCCCGCTTCGCCTGGTCGAAACCGACTGCGTTCCATATGGCCTCGGCCACAACTGTCGGCCCCACCTTGCTGATGTTCAGACCTCCCTTCGGCCTGACGATGATCTTCGCGTCTTCTTTGGGCAACGGAGGCATCCTTCCACCCCGAATAATTTTGGCTTTAGCGCTGCTGCGGTCTCGGTGATCCTTTGCGGTCGCGTTGTCATTTGGCTTAGCGCCGGTAGAAATGGCACCAACTCGCTCGACGGGCGCCGATTTGGCTCCGGAGCGCCTGGCAGCAACTGTTTGCCATCCGAGATCCTTGGAAAATTCCTCGGGAGTCAGAAGCTCCCCTTCCACTTCGCATTCCATCACGGCAGACACTGATGAGAAGAGCTGGCGCCGCAGCAGCACTTCGCCGCGCTAACACAAGCGCGGCAAGGGTTAGCGTCGCAGCGGCGTAGCCTGGACGGAAAAGGCCGATAATATCGCAACAAGGCCACCCACCTTCAAGAGTCGGGTGTCTACGGGATCGCCACAACTTAAAGAGTCCGTTGGCACTAAAATAGTCGAACTGGGCTCAAATTAAATCACCGAAATCATTTTCAGAAGCGGGAGCTGGTCTTCGCCGCCTACTGGCACGTTCGTCGTCGTCGTCTTCCCGCCTAGTATTGATAAAAAAGGCGTTGTTTATGCTAGCCGCACGCTCGCAAAGGGGGAGGTAAACTACGCTGCTGCCGAAAAGGAGCGGAGTACTAACTATACGATGTAGTAATGGACTATAACGCGCTGTGCTGGCTCTCCGCGTCGGAAACCTCCGGTCACCTCGCATGCTCGGCACTCCGTTTGCAAGAGTACGACATCCGGGTCGTGCACCGCTCTCGGCGCAAGCATGGCTACGCCGACGCTCTCTACCGCTCGCCAATTTCATCTGACATAGAGAGTGTTTGCCCACTCAACATTGCGATGTGAGCACTTGCCACCGATGGCATGCGCTGTGAACAGAGCAAAGACCCATGGAGTTCTTCGCTTTTGGAGTGCCTCGCTCGTCCTGCAACTGTTCCGGCATCTACGACTCTACGGCGGCAGGTGCATCATCTTTGCCATTAGCGACCAACCCCTGTATACCGTCGCAACTATCTCCCCGAAGCCGGCGATGGCTCCTGGTAATACCGCGTCATCTTCGGGCTGATTTATGCACATAGTTTCACACTAATCCCCAATGTGCCCGCGGTGGTCCGCTAAAGACCTACACCCACCTGAGGGCTCCGGTATTACTGGCCTGGCATGTAGAAGTTTGTTCGCAAGTACTTCCGCTGCTGTCTCGACTGCCAGCGCTGAAAGACGGTCCCTAATTCCACTGCCGCACCTTTGCAGCCACTTCCTTGTTCGGCCCGTCCTTTAGATCGGGTCGAAATTGACCCTTATGGTCCGCTTCCTTGTACCAGTGCTGGCAACCGCTGGATTATCGTTGCAGTGGATCATCTCACACGCTATGCAGAAACCGCTGCACCCAAGACGTTGCATCATTCGTACTGCGACATCTTGTTCTTCGTCACAAAGCCCCTCGGAAACTTTTTAGTGATCGAGGTGGCGCTTTTCTATCTGAAGTGACGTCGCCTCTCTAGGAGTACCACACCATTCACCGCACCAGCATACCATGCGCAGACGAGCGGGTTGACGGAGCATTTCAACCGCACTCTTGGTTACGTGCTCGTCATGTACGTCGCGTCCGACCGTTCATACTGGGAACTTCCGTTCGTCATGTTCGCATATGCTACTGCTTCTAATCCTCACGATCGTTCCCAACCTCCTCTAATTATTTTTCGTGATGTTGAAGCAACACACATAAATCTGACACGTTCGCCGGCGCCGGACTGCAGCTACTGCTTTATTGCTCAAAGGCCCGCCTTTTGTAGTGTACCTTGATTAGCGCTCGCGCTCTTACGGCATTGAAGCGTGAACAAGACCCAGAGTAAAAAATAAAAAATAAAAAATAAAAACGAGAGATGACATTTTTAAATTCCTGCTCTAGGAATAATAGAAGTTCATGATAGCGGCGCGCTTTGTCGGAGAATGATACTGAGGGGCAACTGATACGCCTGTCCTTCCATTTGTCAATTTCTATTGCTTCAAGAATTTGCCTTGTTTGTTTTTTGTGTTCCCTGCGCACAACTTACGTTTCTTCGGGGACGAGTTTGCAGCCACAATCCCTGTAGGGAAAGGCTAAATGACCTGAATGTTTAGCCCTGCCGCGATAATTGTGCTCAGTTAGCCTCGCATTCAAGCACCTGCCCGTCTGTCCAATGTACACCTTGTTACAGGACAGAGGGATCTTATAATTCTCTCTTTCTCTGCACAAACATAAACAAAGGGAACAGAGGGGCCCGATGTTTATTAATCTCATCGTAAGAAGCCAACTAACAAAGACACCAAGGACAACCGCGTAATGCGATGACGTGGGTTCGTACCCCACCTGCGGGCAGTTGTTTATTCATCTGCTATCACTTCTATTAATTTATAATTTCATTAATTCAAATAGTAAGTACAAGTAATTTCCCCTATGTTGTCATTGGTGTCTTTGTTAGTTCGCTTCTTATGATATCTTTCTGTACAATTGACGTAGGGCTCTTGGTGGTTGATTGCGCTTCTAGGGACGCTACAAAAGGCGGGTCCTTGAGCAATAAAGCAGCAGGTGCAGTCCAGCGCTGGTGTATCTCCTTTTTATGTGTGCGTGAACGTGTCAGATTTAAGTGCACTGGTTCAATATCATGCTCACCAAAAAGCCCATAAATATCCATTATTGTTCGTTCTTTTGCTTTTTCTCTTCGCTAGTATTTCTGTCTTCTGTTTCCCCTTTCATACATTTGTCTTCCATTTCCATTTCTAGTGCAGGGTAGCAAGCCAGAATCTTCTCCAGTTAACCTCCCTGCCTTTCCCACCCTGCTTATCTCCCTCTCACTCAAGCCACAACTGGTTTCTCTCCAATTTTCTTACTGTACGGCCGCGACCCTTCCTGCACCATATTACCTCACCTGACCGCTTCATCGGAATGTGTTCCTGTGTCTAAAGCTGAGCAGCATGCTGAAGAATGCAGGCAGCTCGCCTGTGGTCTCAGAAACCGCAGATCACACACACCATAAGCATCGTCGTAGTGGCCCTGACAGCCCCCCCCCTCCCCTCAAGTTTTCCTCCCGTATCTTCGGTTTGGCTGTGGGTTCCACCTGTAGCTCCCGGCTCCTCCTACAAGTTGCTCCCGAGATACCATGATCGTGTGCTCGCACAGGCTTTCCCCTTGAGCTATGGGCCTGTGTCGCCGCCTTCTGGTCAGCGCCGCCGCGGTCGTGAAACAGCCGACGCAGATGAGCCCAAGGCCTTCAGCGATCCCTCCATGTTGTCATATGCCTAGATCTCCAGGATGGCGTCTTTTTCTCCGGGGCACAAATGTAACGAAGAAGAACCGCCGGTCAGCCAGGCGCATCATCAGCGTTTATGTATGGGGTCGATTCTGGCTGCTCGCAGGGTAAAACCTCCGCACCGTGTTCCCGCCTCCTTTCTTGCGTACCCTGTCAATAAACACTTTGACAGAGTCGCTTTCTCTTTGTACGTTCCTCCGATACAACTGAGTATGTGTCATTCTGTAGAAGGTAAAAGCAAAAACCTCATCACTGAGTACCACTTTCTGGACAATTTGAAAGTGATACTTAATTGCTAGGATATTAACAATACGGTGTGTCACTACAGTGCTTCGATGCTAATCGCAACAACGTCGACATTCATCGTGTGATGGATTGTGCCATAATTTTTTCACCCACGAATGTTGCGCGCAAATGCGCCAGAGTTTAGTACACATGCACAATGGTGTTTACTTATCGTTTCCTTGCCGGCCGTTTGATTCGTTCTCCGCAACACATCGGAGCTGCCGTCCCGTGCCACTCGTCGTAACAAGGCAAGGTGCCGTGATTTAAAGCTTTAATCCCAGAGACGGGAGCTAGCTAATTAAGAAACATCCGGACGCCCCAAACCAAGTCCCGAGCCTGACGGCACCTTGGATCGTCAGGCTCCGAAGAAAGTAAAAATGAAAAGGGGGTGCGAGCAACCTTGCTTAATTTGGTGTCATGTGTCGGAACTCAATACCTGCGCAGAGTTTTGTGTTATCCTTTCTTCTCGGTTTTAGTGCTTATCCGGTGCCTTTTCTGCCTTTGATTTCCCCAGCGGAGAACGACATGCTAACAAGGAGTGCATTGAGCTTGTTCTATTTCCGCGTTTATAGCTAATGTATGCACGCTGAAAAAGTGTATGATTGCTGCGTGCTCACGTGTATCCTGAGTATACTTTTACTCGTTAAGTAAAAGCGGCGAAAACCGCTTTTTCTTTTGGTCACTTACTGTTTTTCTCGTGCCATAGAGATTTGAATGGAGGAAGAATTATCGTCAAAAGTAACCATGGCGAGATTGCTACAAAAATTAGCGAGCAGCAGGCATAATCTGAGGAACATAAGAACGGCATATTAGTGGCAGCACGGAGTAAAAAAAAAGCAAAAAAGAATATTACGAAGTGGAATAATATTTATTGAAGGGCACAAGCTCGTAAGATCGACCAGCAGTTTGCACAATTCTAACATATTTTTGGTGCCTTCTTTTGCGATTATAGTAGGTTATTAATGCCTAAGTAGATTTTATATCTTGAGTCATTATATGACCGACGTTCTACCAATTCTACCGGTACTAACTTGTGAAGCAGAAACTTGGAGGTTAACAAAGAAGCTTGAGAAGAACCGCACAACAAGAAAAATGGAATGAAAAGGGATAGGCATATAGCGTCGAAAGGAATGAAGAGAGCGGTGCGGATTAAAGAGAAAATGTGGGTAGCTGATATTCTAGTCGACATTAAGAGGTAGGAGTGGGGCTGGGCAGGCCGTGCAATGCGTAGGGCAAATAATTGGTAGCGTAGGCGCCCACTACAAAGGGAGGGGGGGGGGGGGGTCTCTGGGGCTCGAGCCCTCTCCGGAGTTTACCGGGGGTGTGGGGGGGGCTGAGCCTCCCCCCACGCAGGCCATGCCGAAGCCCCCCCCCCCCCCCCCCCCCCACGCACACCCCTAAAGTGCCAGTACCAGAGCTTTGTCGCCCACACCATTTGAGGATTCTTTGAACTTTCCTCGACCTTTTCACTTGAAATTTTCCTGGTGCTAATAGCCTACTGCGTCAAGGTTGGCGCGGACCTGCACGGCTTTTAATTCCTACTTTCGCTTTATTTTTGCAAATCCTGACAATAGGAGGACACGCGCATTAGAAGCACTAGCGACGGCTATCTCATCCATGTTTTCTCACTTCAACATTCTTTTAAATTTCCACTGTAAACACCATGAACATCCACAATATATCTAAATATACACACAGGACAAAGTTTAATATATATTTCAAAGAGATGGAGGTAGCCAATTACCAATTATTTCTAAAGATAAGGATAGCCTATGCCTAGAGAATGAATATGTTGCTGTATGTTCACCACGCTTCAAATTTTTTGCGTGCTTTTTTGACAATGAAAAAACCTATAGACGTCAGTGACCCCTTCCGCAGTCTTTTACCAATGGTGTGGCAAATCCCGCGAATGTTGTGTAACTCAGTATTGCTTCTTTTTCCACTGAGCAATGCTAATGACTCATGAAAAAAGAAAACATTTCTAATAATTTACAACATTTATTTTGGATAAAAACATCGTCACTTGCATGTAGAGGTCATAAATATATACAGGGTGTCTCAATCACCTATCATGCACCAATATTAAAGAAAGAAGCATTACGTTACTCGAAGAAAACTTAGCGCATATTGTTTACAGTACAGTGGAGTAGCTGCCAGTTATTTCTTGTTGCTGAGATTTTTTTAGGTAATTGTAATTAATTACCTAACTCGACATGTACTATCCTGATTATCAAAGTGTCAATGAGGCATTTGAAGCACAGCCAAGGGACATCTAAATGCGGTATTTTCAGCGAAGTACTAATTCCGTACTAATTTTTTCATGACTGATAAACAAACCCCGCGAAATATGGGGAATACCACGTGACTGAGCTACCGCCCGGATCATAAAGCAGCGCCCTCGAAAATACTCTCGCTGAGTTATCCAGAACGAAATAAAGAAAATACAGAAAAAAACATCGTGATCCAGCTAGGGTGTTATCTGCCACGCCCTGGTTGAAGAAACACGTCGCGTTAGGTGTTAGTTGGAAAAAAGCTGCGACAGCAGTTGTTTTAGCGTAGAATAAGTTCACGGAGATTTTCTTCTTTTGCCACAAAATCTATCCCCAGAAAAGTGAATTGACAACGTCAGTGCAAAGGTTTAAAGTTGCGTTTTGCTTCGTCCAAGTCGCCATGTGTGTGTGTGTGTATATATATATATATATATATATATATATATATATATATATCAGTCATAGAAGCTTGGCGGTAGACCAAATGCGTCGACTATCGTCAAAAATCGTGAATACCTGAGACGAATCGGCAGCTTCCAGAAAGAACGGCGGAGGACTCCATCTTTGAGCCCTAGCCTACGCACGGATGTTCTAGCATGAATGGCTTCAAACACTCATGCTAGCGTGCGGGACATGGCTGTCCAGGTACCAATTTCCAAGTCATCAGTTTGGAGAATTATAAATGACGGCCTTTCACCCGTACCTCCTTAACCAGCACCAATGCTTAGAAGGCAGGCACCGGTAGAATCGTCTAGATTTCTCCAATTCGGTCCCCACAAAAGCCGATGAATTACCGGACTTTTTGAGCAACATCATGTGCACAGATGAAGCAAATGTTTGCAGAAACGCTCAGGCAAGTTTGCATGATGCACACCATTGGAGTGGCTCCAATCTGCACTGGGTAAAGCGCCATCGGCACCAGTACCTGTGTGAGTTCAATGCGCCGTACAGAATTTACGCCGGTGCTATAATCGGTCCCGCCTTCCTCGATCACACACTGACTGGACAGCGTTGCGTGAACGAAATCCATGAAGGAGTGGTGGATGCGTTTCTCAGCGAAGTCCCGCTGTCACGTCTACCACTTCTGTGGCAAGGTGGGGCCAGGCCCCGCACACTCTCAAGTCCCAGCGATATCCACAGAGACATCAACCGCGGCGCGTTCCAGCATGAAGCGCGTAAGTGAAGCTACGGTAATTTGGTCGTATACTTTAATTCGTTAGTTTTCTGCTAGGGGCGCTCAACGCGACTAAATATTCGGCCTATAAATGAACTCATAATAACCGACAAGCATAGTTAACATGTCATTGTTTCACAAAATAAGCAGAGCATTGTTTCATTGGACTTGTATTATTAATGTATGGGCTTTATTACTCGAATAAAGGTTTTGAGACCGCACTGACGTGTGATAAGCAGCAGCCCACTAGTATCGATTGCAGTCCGTGCCGTTTATCGGTTCGAATTGTGCGGCGGTAATATTTGCGAACGGATGTTAAGAACGGCCTGCTCATGTGCAAGTGTTGCCAGCCAGCTGCGACAGCGGCGGAAACCTTTGCTTGGAACGCCACCGTTACGCTCTAGCCTCGTCGCCATTGTGTCTAAACGTGGTCGGCGGACCAACTATTGTTACTGAGCCCGCCACCGCCCACCTGGTCGGCCGCGAACGGCGGAGTGCCAGCGGGAACGTCTACTGATGCCTCTTCCCCCTCGCCGTTCGAGACGCAATACAATGGGCTACCGGCCGCGCTGCGGGGGTCAGCTCCGAGTTCTACGAAGTCCGTGTGACGTCGGTTCCGGACCGTGAACCGGTGTTTGTGTGTGTGTGTGTGCGTGTGTGTGTGTAAGCCGTCCCGCGGAGAGGCGGCTTGTTTACGATGGCTGGACGAACGTTTCCATCATCTTGGAATCGAGGGGGAGCCGAGTGTTTATAAACCGCTGTTGTGTGGATGCTCGAGGGACTTTCTCTACCAGTCATGCTAGACTGATAAACTGCATGTATATACTGTAAATAAACCCATATTCCTCGTTCTCGATGAGAAGCAGTCCTTCCCTTCATCAACGTCCTCAGCGTGGATAAGTTGGACGACGGCATGGGCCAGCTACCTTCTAATTCATGCCCGACTCCAATCTTGACAACGAGTTACGAATGGTGGGATTGAGCCCCCAGTCCTGACACGGAGTGGTCGTGTCCGTTGAGCAGCCTCACGCAGGTTCGTTTTAATTAGATAGCAATAATGTTTCAGCCAGTGTCCAACGTTCGATAGCCGCCACCAAGCGAACCTGTTTAAAGACAGGGAATTTCATCAGCTGCGTCGTTTCACTGGCATAACGGCTGCACGGTTTCCGTCGTCAGTGACCTGCCGCGTCTGGCCGCGTAATGACGTGTCGCTTAGAAAAGAATGCGCTAGTTGGCACGAAAATTCATCACTGGAACCAAGTACTGTCTGCTTGGAGACTACCCACGAATTCGGATTAACCTTGCAGCCCCTGAGCTCGTGCACAGGTGAGTCATTGTTTCGCATTCTCAATTTTGAATTTTCTTGCGTGCGAGGCGGATAACACAGATTCCTGTGGTTATTTCGTAAAAGTGGAAAATAATGATTATTATAAAGTTATTGCTCCTCAAAGACAATTCAAATGAGGCGCTTGTTGTTTTGTCACGTTGCTAAAATTCCTAACTCGGAGTACAGCATAAATAATAAATAGTTTTGGCTGTTTTTGCATAAATGATACACTTCGATAAATTCACTGCACATTAGTGGCAAACGTACTTCCTGTGATACAGTTAGATTAACTGCATTTGAGACAGACTAAAATCACTATTGTTTATCACCTAGTATCTGGCAGAAAAAAATTGTCATCTAATTGAGGCTTCACTATAGGCACAGCCCACACAATGACGCCATTGAAAGAAATTCACACGCAAAACAGTGTTGTGTACGCTTTCCTCTCATGAAGTGTTTTGTGCACCATTCTTAGTCATACATGGATCCCAAGCTCAATCACGCTTACACCATGGTAATTGAGTCTTTTTTCTTTCGACTCCAGCCTCCAAGATGCTGCTCACACTTGTTCACCACTTTGGACTCTATTGTCTCTGGACGTACAAGTCAACAGAGAATGTGTCACCAGTGGTAGTAACGCCAACGGCCAAAATTCTCACAAGATATGTTTCTGAACACCAACTAGAACCGTAATTGGTTCATTTGTTGGACTAACTTTTGTTTCACCATTTTTTGTCTGCATGTTTGTCGTGGCTTCATCATTTCTCTTTTCAGGAAGACGGACAAAAGAGAGATTATTGGCCTGCAAGCTGCCCACGCCAAGCCATAAGAAGCTCAACGGTGACCATAATGACAACAGGTCCTCTTCAACTATGTGCCTCACCACGAAAAGTTTACCAGATAGAGGGGCGTCAGCCCTATTAGGAAAGTAACAGTCTACAGTTTTGTATCGTACCGAGCTGGAATGCTAAAATTTTGCGTACAAGCTTACTTGCTTTTAAGGGCGTTTTTTTTTAGTTTTGAAGTCCCAAGTTGTTTCTTTTCTAGTCATTATAGCCATGACGACAAGAACACAAACAATGTAGCAAGCTCCTACTTGCTAATGCACAAACTCTGTGATCGTTTCTTTGCAAATCAGCTTGATGGGCGTTACCACCAAGTATCGCATGCTCCCTCACAACAATAATTTGTTACATAAAACTGCAAAGAATTTTAAAACGGTCAAACGCGCTGAATGCAATCTTCAGGAAGCGACACTTCATGATGACTGAAACTCTGGCAATCACTGTTCATATTATTATTATTTATTTAAAATACTCTCGTAGCGATATGGCATTAGAGAGGGGAGTGGTTACAAAGTAGTAAAGCACAAACAAACAAGTGCAGTGAGTTCTGGCAATTTATTAATTCTCCTGAGTATACAATCTTAGATAATGTTTTGCGAAAAAGTTTGTTATCGGTGATGGCTACAATACTTGAGGGAAGGTAGTTCCATTCCTGAGATGTACGGGGGATGAAAGGTTGAAAGAAAGACTTCATGTAACATGAATCAATTCCTACCATACTGCAATGATCGACGCATTTTGAAATGTACTGAGGTAGCAGTATGAAGTCGTCGTGCAGTGTGGTGTGACGAAAAATTTTATAAAATAGCGAAAGGAAGGGTGACATCACGGCGGTTAGCTAGTTAAGTGCGAGGTTAGTTTTCATTGAGGTTATACTCGCAGTACGGTTATAATTCGAAAGAATGAAACGAGTAGAGTTATTTTTTACCAGTTCAGGGGAAGTAATAAAATTAGCGCGAGTGGGATCCCATATTGCGGACGCATATTCAAGTTTCGAACGTATTACAGTCTTGTACCGCAGTGCTTTTAGCGTAGACGGCGCTTTGGAAAAGTTGCGCCGTAAGTACCCAAGCATATGATTAGCGTCGTTAATGACGTAATCTATATTAATGGTCCACTTTTAATTATTTCTAATGTGTACATCAATATATTTATATGACATGACGAAATCTAAAGGAATGTTGTTAACATGACAAGTACTGTGATTAGAATTAGTATGGATACGCGCATTATTTTACATTTGTTAATTGCAAATGGTTCATGTACAGTTTGCATGCAATCAATAAATAGGCTAGCCCTGCACCATAAGAGGTAGCTAGAAAAGATATGTTCACACAATAGGCCTACTCCACATTTCTCAAACAGAAAAATTATTAAAAACAATTTTTGTTTCTCTTCAAAATGCACATGACAAACATGAGCACAGTGTCTTCCCAAGAAGTTCTTGAAATACGCTCGAAGTAGGTTTAACTTAACATTCAACCAAACAACAGTGGACGAGCAAGGGACACATCAGCGTGGGAACTCGTCTTCGGCACGGCTCTCACAAATATGTTTGCTTGCTGAAACGTTGGATCCATGCTGAGGCTTCCCTTGCTCACATATGTTATTCAATTGAAGTGTTCATCTCCTAGAAACCTCTTTAATTTGTTTGAATACAAAAACCAAGATTTCTTTTCAACATGAAACCGCAAATTTCGTTTTCTCGGGATCCGTGAGCATACTTATATGTTTATTTAGTTTCCTTGTTTATTCGCACAATATTTGCAGAAGTCCTTGTAAACGCTGTTGTCTCCATAACGTCCCTTGCGAGTACTCCATTTGTGTCAAAGCATTTACTGCCGCATCTGAACACTGAATGTGCAGCGTAAATATCAAGAGCAGACAATATGTGCTGTAAAATTAGCACAGCGTTTCTTTCCCCCTACACTACGTGCCTCTCACCAATGTGTTATCAAAACAATGGGGCATTGCGCTAGAGCTTATCTTGCTGACAGTACATCGTCGCCGAGCACGTTTTTTTTTTCTCTTCTAATGTGCCTAAAATCCTCGAATGCAGACAATATACGTATAGTATGAAACATGTCAAGCAGCGCTGTACGCAACTACAAGTACGTGGGTAGCCCATATATCGCTGTCTGAAGCATCGCTCTGCCTGCTGTACCGGCACGCCAAACACAACGAGAAAGCTTCGCTCGATTTTAGCTTCCTGTTCCGTTAAGCAGATGGCTGTGTTTCTGTACGTTGTAAATTTATTGATCGACAGCATTCAGTCCACCTGACCTGTGCGAAGACTGTGAGCATGTACTGCTTCATTCAACATTGAAAATAAACAATGTAAGCTTACTTGTTTCAAGTGTTTTTTTTTTGCCAGTTGAGGCCTCTCGGTCACCTGGCGACATAACAAGGATGTCTTTATACATGTGAGACTACCGTACACACGAACACCGGCCAGAAAGCGGCAACAAAACGCCCAAAACCAGCGAGCGAACAGCGCCACGAGCCCCACCAGCCGCTACCGCAGCGGCCATATTGCTCATTATGTAATGATGATGATAGTAGTTTTGATTTCCGCCAGCGCCATTTTTTGGTCGTATTCTTTAGTTCACAACGCCACCGCTACTCTTATTTCCGTTGCACTGTGGAAGGTACAGTTTCCCTTGTCTAAGTTTATATAGGTGTTCTGTGTTTGGGGCGCCAGCACACAGCGGCAGCCGAGCACGAAACTGGCTGGATGCGACTTTTCATGCGCAGTAGATTGGAAGGCACGAGCCTGTAAATTGGCCGGCTAGGTCAGCTGATCTCTCTCCACTCGTTTTCTTTCTTTAAGATTATGTGAAAGATCGTGCTTACATGATCGAGGCGGACGTCAGATTAGTTAAAGGCAAGGATAACGATGTCTGCAGCAGAATTCCGGCGTCGGTCATCAAGAAAACCACTGAAGATGTGATGAAACGGACACAGTACTGCGAAGCTGCAAAAGGAGACCTATTCGAACACGTCCTCACTCTAGGGTGATGTTGAACGGAGCTTACGAATTCATAGATAGTAAGGGCAGACTGAAATATGACTTTTTTATTTGTTTTCTTTTTTTGTGCATACATCCTGATTGCCAATTCGGCTTATATAGAAGTGGTATATTTACTTTCTTGCACGCATCGGTTTTGCTTTTTTTCTACACGTTGGCCGCTTCTCGATCCATTTATTTCGCTTTTATTTGTTGACACGGACCGCGTCGCCGTTGGACGTCGCTTCGGCAAAAAGAACCATGAATACCCAACCACTTCTCTACCACGAAAGTTGCTCGTACCTTGTTTTTCATTCTTTCCAAACTTATTCCTCGGAATTTTAGAAAGCCTGCCGACAAACAAATGTAATGAAAAAAAAAACAATCGACAGCGCATGTCCTTTATGTTAGCTCTTCCCAGGCTGAAGTATTAAAAGTGCGAAACAATAACAGGATATCGGCCCGCGCAAGAGGCCGCGTTTCAACCACAAAGCTCGCCTTCGGGCATAGCGTTCGCAGCCAGCGTTTCCCGGTTAACGTTACGGTGACATAAGCTGCAGTTGCCGGGAAGCATGGAAAGCAGTAAGGGGTCTTTGAACGCTATCGTGTTCCACTCTTAAACTGAAGCTTAAGCGTCCTCCATATTTTTTTTTTTTGCAGCACGTATACACTTTCATGAAAAATGTATACACTTTCACGAAAAATGAAATGGTTACATTAATTTGGCTTCGATTCGAAGCACGGATTACAAGTCCGAAGACAGATAATAAGTGTGATGTAGAACTGACAGGAAGGAACAGCTGCGAAGCCGTGGAACCTGCTGTTGATGCTCCTTCCGTACCATCATCAAGGTGATGCGCTGTCTCTTCGGGTTTGCGACAGGCAATGCAGTTGCTTTCAATCAGCTTAATTGAGGGCGCTGCTTTATGATGCGCGTGGGAGCGCAGTCACAGGGTATTTTTCATACTTTGGGAGGTTTCTTTGCCAATCGGGAAAAAAATGTACTCAATTAGTAGGTCGCTGAAAACACCGCATTTAGATGTCATTTTGAGGTGCGTGCCTCATTGACACTAGGAAAATTAGGACAGTACTTCTCGAGTTAGATAACTAATTACAATTACCAAATTAAATATCGGTACCGAAAGAATTACTTGCGGCTACTCTACTGTACTGGAACCAATATGCACTGCGTTTTCTTCGAGTAACGCAGCTACTCTTATTTATGACTTCGCGCATGATAGTTGGGGAAGACTGTATAATTCACTCAGTAACCGAAATGAGGGCAAGCCGGATTCACTCGAAATCAGAATCAACAGCAGTCATGCGCAGCAGCTCTTATACTCGGACTCACAGAAAAAGAAAAAAAAAGAGGGAGAGGCTGCAGTTTCGCCAGAAAGGCGAAGCAGTATTAGTGATAGCCAAGTATGAGACAATTACACGAAGGAAGATTACACCACCGAGAGGACTATGAGGTCCTACTCGTCTATATACTCATATAACGCCGTCACTTCAGCGCTCGATTGTTCGAGGTCACGCAAAGTTTCAACTGCAAGAAAATATATATATTTCGGAAAGCTGGTCGGGCCCCAGGCTCCCGCCCCCCGGGGGTAAATTTAAACTCTCTGCCTATGATTGGTAGAGTTGTGGAATGGGTGTCTATAGAGAAAGGAATCGCATGACTAGGTGACCTGATGGAATCGGGAAACTAGCAGGCATAAGGTGGTTTCAGCTGTAGAAAACAGGTAATTCGAGATCGCTGGGAGATGTCTTCGCCCTGCCGTGGGCATGATGATGATGATGATGATGATGACGATGATGATGATGACAAGTGACGTTTGGTTTATGACTGGGAGCCATGATAATTGTTAATGTTGCTGGAACTATCAGTTGCTACTTACAAACAGACGACATTAAAGATTAAAGGAATCGAGGGGGGAAAATAGAAGAAAAAGGAAACCCCGTTCCACGATCGTATTTTTGTGCAGTCACTCAGAAAGATTTCTCCTACGTGAACAAATAATGAAAAGAAATACACGACGAACAGCAACAAAATCGCGGCTATGAAACATTTAAGTGAGATGACGAAACTGCTGGTCATGTAAGAGCTACAGGTACAGATGCCCTTGCTGTCTTTGTTTGTTGGCTTCTCGTCATATGATTAATGAAAACCGCGCCTCTCGGTTAACCCTCTTTCTCCTCGTTCATTACATAACGAGGGTCTCGAATCCGGCAACAGTGATGCTTTCAGGTAGTATGTGCGGGTTTATTGACCAGTTGCCTTCCCCAGAAAGATCACGCTCTCGTGAGGCCTGCGGCAGAAAGGATGTGCCACATCCGCCGCCTAGGTTTGTGAGTGGTGGCGCTGGCTAACACTCTCAGGGTTAGTTCCAGTCGTAAAACATAAATACACAAGAAAGTGGAAGGGAAAACGGCGCCGCGGTAGCTCAATTGGTTAGAGCATCGCACGCGTAATGCGAAGACGATGGAATCATTTTCCCACCTGCGGAAAGTTGTCTTTTCATCCACTTTTATTGAGATTAATTTATTATTTCTTTAACTCGATTAGTAAGTACGAGGAATTTCCCCTATGTTGTCCTTGGTGTCTTCGTTTGTTGACTTATGATATGATGAATAAAAATGTGGCCCCTCGGTTAACCCCCTTTTTTTCTCGTTTAGGTAAGTAACAGGGAAGTGAAAAACGGAGGTGACATTTGACATCGTTGGTGACATTTGACATCGTTTGACAACATGGGTGAAACGGGATATTCCTTCTCGCTTAGTCAAACAGTGCAGAACAAAGTTAGGCCGGCGCAAGAAAAATAATATTCATAATAAACTAGAAATAAAAACCGGATCGCGCTATCCCATCGTTCACAGAATGTCCAAGTAGTCGCGTTGCGCGTCACCGCAAGCACGACGAGCACAGAAAGGGATCGGGGTGCGTTAAGAGCAAGTTTCAAGACGCGAACATAAAATGACATTCACTTCTCGGGAGTCGTGCCCGCGGAGGAGTACACCGGCCAAGGCGATGGCGTAACAATGCAGCGCAGACTGATGGCGATGAGGCGAGGCGCAGCACACTTGGAGCACAGCCCGAGGCGCCCGAAACTCGAGACGCAATTGCAACAAAACGCGAGTGATGACTCGCGCCGGTATAGTTTCGGATAAACGCCTGCACCGGGCAGTGGACGCCGTGCGCGCAAGAGGACACGGCGAGGCGGGCAGACGACGTACGCCGGCCAGCGCCATATTGGCGGCTAATGCGGTTGCAGCAATGTTTGCTACTTCCGTCTCCTTTCAAATGCAGTCTCAATATTTGTTCTCGTCCGCACTCCTATATTGCAAGGCGCACGTCACATGGTTCTTTGGCGCCGGGTACTGTTGATTTTCTTTAATGAAATCCGGCAAGAACAAACTTCTTCCCAACCGCGAACAACGCAATACGTGTACGTGGGGAAGTTTAATTTCGAGAGCGCCACTGCCTGAACTCGCGGAAAACGAAGTGAGAAGACGACTTTAATTTAATGCTCCGGCGGTTCCTCCGCAGTGATTCTGTTCGTTTTCTTCTTGCCGGTGCTAATTTGAGTCTCCGAGGCTGTCGCTGTGCTGCGGAATATATCGCTCTGGCGGCCGGCTCGAACCGGCTCCTCCGTCGGTCCTTTATCTCTCTGGAAAATTTCTTCTCTCCCTTCCATTGACTGTGGTTATGCCTGTACTCTGAATCCGAAAATGCTGTGAGTTAAATAGATTACCACGCAGCTACATATTATCAAGTCTGCAAGTCGTGGATGCAGTGTGCTAAATAATTTTATTCCTAAAGCTTGGCGCCTTCGTTTTAGTTGGACATATGTAACCAATTAAACTCATGCTGAAACGAGGTTAGCGTCTCTTACCCTCAGCTTCATCTCAAGTGCAATGTTAAAAAAAAAACGTGCGAAAAAAGAATTGACAAGAAATTTAGCAGGTTGCAAGAGAAAGAATTTAGGGTCTCCATACCTAAATGAATGCTTGAGGTGCGAGCGAATCGATCCCCAAGTCCCACAGGAATGTTGAAATGCAATGCAAGTTTACTTGCACCTTAGTTAAATAATTACGGCCTTTAGTATTTCACTAGACAGTTCCTGGGGAATTCTGCTGTATCTACTTATGTGGAAATTCTCAACGTTTCGTTTTTATTCTCATGCCTTCGAGTATTTCATTAAAAGCTCTTGAAGAGGGCACGTAGATAAGACATGTGACAAGAAATGAAAGACGGAGACGGCAAGGCGTGGACCAGCTCACTGCGCAAAAGCCGGAAAAATGTAGCACATGACGGCTTATTGTGAAGCCCGATAGAAAGTTACTAGCGTCGGTTTGTGACCGGTTGCGAGCCGAACGTGCGAGAACTGCATCTTTATTGCGGAATGCAACGTGAGATGGCGTCTTTTACATCCTGACATTTCCGGGCCTGCAATCCCCCGAAAGAAAAGTGACCTGCTATCGGCACTGAAGAACACGCACGAAGTGGCCTTCACTTGGAACACTTAAGCACGAAACTTCAAGGACGTCCCGAAAAAGTCGACTGCACAAGATCCTCCATAAACGCCTAAAAAATAAACAAAGATTTGAGTGCGATCAGCAACGCAGGCGAATGGAAACTGCCCGGGACGTTCTTTGAGGAAGCGCGGCCGAGAATAACATCGTGTCGCAAGCTCCGTTCTGGAGGAGCATATCTACGCCTCGCCGCGCTCGAAGCCGAGCAGCGAGCTGGCAAGCCGTGCAGATCGCTTCGTGAGGGCGAGCATCGATGTGAGCTGGCCGAGTGATCGATGTCTCGCTCCGCACGCGCTCTTGTGGCGCGACGAAACAGTTTCGACCGTGGCCTTGCGCGACGGCCGAGCGTCTCCCCGATTCGAGTCGGTCTTCCTCGCCGGCGGCGTGATGCCTTCGACGTGACCGCATTGTAGACGGGGCCTTCCTGGCGGCGACCGGAAAACACGAGCCAACACGGCCGCACGTGCCGGCGCGACTGAGAAACAAACGCAATGTCAGCAGTTTTTTATGGGCGGCTATTAGAGGCACGCGCACGGCCTCCGAAAGAACATCCACAGCCAAAACAATCCAAGCGACTCTCGGAGATATGGGAGTGTCTTATCCGAGCTTCGTTTGCGCGGCATGCGCGTGCATGACCCGTCGAACTATCGAGGGCGTGTCGCACGCGCAGGGAGAACTGCGGTGCCGAGCGTGCACAGCGGCGCGTCTCGCATTCGCACTTTTCTGTTCACCTGAGTCGTCAAGCCCAGCTTGTGAGTCTTCGTTTACGGTTAAAAAAAAAATTATGGCGTTTTACGTGCCAAAATCACTTTCTGATTATGAGGCAAGCCGTAGTAGAGGACTCCGGAAATTTCGACCACCTGGGGTTCTTTAACGTGCACCTAAATCTAAGCACACGGGTGTTTTCGCCCCCATCGAAATGCGGCCGCCGCGGCCGGGATTCGATCCCGCGACCTGCTTCTCGGCAACCCAACACCATTGCCACTGAGCAACCGCGGCCGGTTTCGTTTGCGGTTGCGGCAGCGCGCTCGAAACTCAAATTGCCGGGTGCGTCGGTCGGTCTTTTGCGCGTCGTCGTGCTGTGCCATCTCCCTCGAGTCACCTTATCGTTGTCGCTTTCAGACTCGCCCACAGGTCTGCATACTCACCCACGAGTACACTGACTCATTCATTTCAGAGGCGGGAGAGTGCGACTGCGCGTGAGTGTGTGCGAGCGAGCACATACATCGCCAGCACATTTGGTGAATGAATATTCCACTGATTCTGCCGACCTCACCACACAGCGAAGCCCACCAACGCCGCTGGAGATCACCCCATGAATGACCCATAGCGGCTTCGTGCAGCTCGGAGCTAACCGCCGACCTTATCGGCAAATTTGACAATTTATTCTCAATCAGGGGAACATATACCCAAACCACACATACGCTTACAGAAAGAAAATCGGACTGGTAACTGATTCCTGAAAGGGACATCGCACTCTCCCGCTTGAAAATTTGAGGGGTAGGGAAGAAGGCATGGGAAAAAGAGGGGGAAGGAGAAAAGGAAGGCAATTTACGCAAATATTTGTTGTCCACGCAGACTGAGTGCTAGCGTTTCTGCACGTATTTCAAAGGGCACAGCGAGAAATAGTGTAGCAGACAAAGACGACGCTGTGTAGCACCGCGAGGCACTGTTGTTGTTGTTTCTTCAAGAGATAGCGCCATCATCTGACGAACAACCAAACAAGCAAGATGTCGGCGTCCACTGTAAGAGCCTGCTGCAGTCGCGGCAATGGCGGAAGTTTTTTTTTTTCCCTTACACTTCCGCAGCACCAGTTCGGATGTTAGCTGCCCTTCTGTTTTGTCTTCCTTCTACTTTGAACTCTCTCTTCCGTTCTCGAACGTCACCACGATAACGGAGACAACAGCAGAACACAGACGTTACCGCAACCAGATGCCGAAGGAACGATACGGGCCCCTGCCTTACGATGAAGCATATAATACGGAAACGACCGGTTCCAGAGGACATTTGTGTACGGCGTCACGATTATTGCGTTACGCACTGAGGGGTGTTATAGAACATTTACGCAACGTTGAATTGGGCCCATGCCATTAGCAGTGTTGCAAGGTCCGGTATGGTCTGTCATGCCCTCTTGCCGCTGTGCACAGTAGCATATTGTAGCTCTGCCTTCGCAAGAATAATTCCCCGTCTTTGTGTCACGCTAACGCTGAATCACGGCGACGCATGTCACTCCAATGACTAATGCAATTGTCATCGCCCGTGAAGCTGGCTTTGTCACAATAATATAGCCTTCTCCTTTTCTTTCGTCATTATGCGCCATTTTCTTTTCATGGTCCAGCATGATATCATTCGTCCCATAAAGATTCATTCATTCATTCATTCATTCATTCATTCATTCATTCATTCATTCATTCATTGCATTCTCTCCTTGTTTACTAAATGCATCTCGTTTTCGACACTTGAGGTGTGGATTCTTTTCCAAAGCTTGCTGGTGTCATCTTTCCCCCGCTCACTTTGTGTGTTCGCACGATGTCGCGAAAGACGAAGCACTTCGTCCGTGCCCGGGTATCGGGCGGCGCAGGTCACGCGAAGTGGATTTGGAGCGGGACCGCGCGCGCTGAACGAATGTTATACGGAGAAGACGGCTTCGCGCACTACGTTCGCATTTCAGCTGGCTGCAGCTCAGTCTCTTCGGCTTATATGTATGTATTACGTTGTTGCTCAGAAAGGAATATGTGCGCCTGTGTGCAGTGCGATAACGGCTATGCATTGCTGGCGTTATTTTGTGCGCCTTTGTCAATGACCAAGAGCGCCGAACTCAAATATACTGTCTCAGCCGCGTCTTAGCTACGACTTCTTCACACAGGCTGTTGCCTCTGCCGTGCCTTTTCACTTGGACTGGTTTGCTTTTTCTGTGAGTATTGGGATGGCGTTTTTTCGCATCAGCTATGGTGCATGTGGTTGTTTAGCTAATTCGAAAGTGACTAGTTTTTGGGAATGATGCTGTATTGTATACTGATTAGCAAAGAAAGAAAAAGAGCCCAGCAAGTACGCTTGCCATTTTATTACTGCTTTATTTTTCTTTGAGGGAAAGAGGAAAGTAACCGCCAATGGCAATTGACCCTTTATTTTTTGTTTCTAGAGCGTATGTATGAAACAAGTAAAAGAAAGTTGTCACGGTTAAGAATGAATCTTCGCTCCTTGATTTTCTTTGGATGACATTTTTCTCCTCATGTGGAAACTCCTCACACGAACTGAAGCATTGACTAGGTTACGACTTCAAAGGTGTCGTCACATGGAAGTATGCACGCCTAGTTTGTTTCGCTAGAGAGAAGAAAAAGAAAACGGTTAGCGTGAATAGTGAAACAGATTTAACCGTGAAACATGGGATATTTACTCAGCCATCGCCTTTTGTTTCTATGTACAGCCGATTCCGCCACTTTCCTTTTTGTTTAGATTATACTCCTCATAATCACCATCACCACTGTTTATTTGTTTTCATTTGTCATCGTCCGGATCCGTGTTCGTCATTAAGCAGCGCCACTTTTATAGCAAGCAGTGTCCACATAAGTATTCTCTTTTCTCAGTATCCAATGACAGGTAATCAACTTCTAACACATGTATCATCGAGGCAAGTTTAAACCAAAACATGTTAGTATGAGCACTTGAGCTAAAAGCTCCCTCATGCCTTTTCAGAGCTAGATCCATCTGTAGTTGGGAAGCTTTTCTTTTTCTATAGCACGTTGCGCGTGATGGCTGTCTGGTGTACTGGGTTCACTCAGAGAAGTCCTTATGTAGTACAACTTCCGGGTCAACGGGTAGTGCGTAAAACTCTTTCCTGTGCGACGTTTCCCAGTGGCAAGTTCAGTTAGTGCGGCTTGTGAGCATTTTTATTGCGATAACAACTATATAGGCACTTCCGCCGCATTTTTGCCGCACCCGTGTCTGCGTCGCCGTCGTACAAAAGCACGCGAGGGAAGCCAACGATCGCGGCTCAATCTGGCGCGGCCTCCCGCTGCGCGAAAGCTGGACGGGAGAACGGGATTAGGATAACGTACACGATAACACACACACAGTTCCCTTCATGAGTGTCTGTCGCTTAGGTATAGTCACGCTCAGCGTCAATGTAGGAAGGCGTCCGATAGCGCGTCGGTATCACACACTCACGGCACGAAGAGGCGCAAAAATGAATCTGGAGCAGCGAGTGGCGCAGGCGCTGGAGGCCGGGGCGGGTGTCCGGCACACGACGAGCCACTCGCGCGACAGCTGGGTCGGGACGTCTGCCCACCACAGGGTAGACCGTTCGGAAGTAGGCTTAGCTGCACCGGAACATGCCGGCGTCGGATGCTCGCCCAGCAGTGGAGCAGGACGGTTTAAGCCCAAGGACAGCCCGGCCTGTTCTGCCAGCACACCCAGGAACACCGGCCTTGGGTAGACAAACTGCTCGGCTCGTTCGGAAGGCCAGCCCAGGCAGCTCAGGCAGATCGCATGGCTGCCGTCGTTGTTGTTGTTGTTGTTGTTGTAGCCTGTAATGCGTGTGGCTCGTATACCCACGATGGGGGATTGGCCAAGAAATGGGTGGATTATTCTCCGCCCAGACACCGGCTCTTCCCTTCCTCTTCGTCCGTCGCCGCCGCAC
Organism: Dermacentor albipictus; assembly: GCF_038994185.2. Taxonomy (NCBI): domain Eukaryota; kingdom Metazoa; phylum Arthropoda; class Arachnida; order Ixodida; family Ixodidae; genus Dermacentor; species Dermacentor albipictus. Next base: position 199,240,036 of record NC_091822.1, on the reverse strand, counting down.
AGCAGTCACGCGCATTCGGCCGCGACATTCAAACAGTCCAAACTCCTATCACAGAGGGACCTTCAGAAGTCTAATACCCTTGTGCGCGCTGTGTTCTCGACGCTCTCGAGTTGAAGCGATGGACGGCACGAACGTCACTCCGCTCGCTGCTGCTGCTGTGCGTGTTCACACCAGCGTTTTGACAGCGAGTGCCCGCGCTCATCGAGTGTGATGTGTTCATGTTTGCTCGTGCGCGTTGACACCATGCTTGTTAATTCAGTTAGTACGCGAATGTTCCCCAAGTTTATACGGCCAATAAAACTACTATCCTTGCTTCTCATAGCTGTCTACTAATTTGCTGTCGGAATCGATGCTTCGCATTTCGGGCGAAACTGCGACATGCTTTTATTAGTTAATACGTGGATCCTTTTCCGACAAAGAAAGCCAAGGAATTAGAAACTCAATTTTCTGCCTTACATTTCTTTACCCTGTTATTGTTATATTTCCAGGTTTGTTTCCCAAGAGCCCAGCCTAACGACGGCGCCACCCTCATTGCTTTTGGTGCAAATAGTATAGCATTTTATCTCGCATACACAACGACTTGTCCACTACAGCAAAGACTCATGCGTCCCTCAGGGTCTCCATGATACTGCTACAGTGTATAAACATTATTTTTCCTGAAAATCGGCTAGGTATACCAGCTCTCTTCACGTGTCGATGGTCGAAGACGTTGTGTATGCTGCGCAAACAATGTGTGCGAATAAGTCACGTTCGCATTTCCGTCGTTTTGCTTCTCCGCCGCTTTTACTCGTCACTTAATATAGTTTTATTTTTTAATTTTTTTTGCAGCACCGACGTACCAGCTCTCTCATCAAGCAACTCTACTTAAATGTCGCGCAGCATAGCCTTAGCCGCTTTTGTGCCATTAAACCCACATTTAACTAACTAACTCTACTTAAATGTTTTATATTATTACGACAAGGAAGTTCGATTATGTTTAGCACCGCACTTTCGGTCCTGTACGGAATATTTTTAAAGCGAAAGCCTTAGATCTCTATGTTTCAAGGTCGCGTTGTGAGGTACATAAAATCGTCTTCTTCCACATCGCTTCTTTCCCCTCGCTGCCACATCAATTCCACTAACCATGCTAAAAACCACAGTTAATTAATATAAAGTTAATTACGGCACTCGAACTCACGGCTTTTGTGGGAGTCAAACCCCCGACTTTTGGTGGGAGTCGAACCAACGGCGTTTGATGGGGGAAAACAAGTAATAAGAAGTAACAGCGCATTCGAATGAGAATGTCAAGTAATTTAATGGATGTCACTCGAGCGCGCAGGCATTCGCTTTCACCCTCTTTGGCGTATGCTAAAGTGACTGTCATTTTTTTTCGTAGCCACGTTTTTTACAGAGCTCTACGTTTCCGCCGTTTCCGCAGTTGTGAGAACGTGGATGCGAGCGCTGGCGATAGAAATGCTATTACGGAGTCGGGAAACGCTGTCGTTCGGAAACGCCGCCGTGTCTATTGTTGTGCTCTTCGTGCAACTATTTGCTCTTGTTGGTGCAAGGCATGGGAAAGGAAAGCAACGCGTCCCATCGCAAACCTCGTTTCCCTGTTTTCCTGTTACGACTCTTTCTCCTTTTCTTCGAGCGAGGCATTTCGCTCTTCCCAAGTCCCGAAATTGCGCACGCGGGTTCCTCGTGTGCGTAGTGAGCTTCGCTCGCGCTGTGCAGGCGTGTTTTCAGTTGGGGATACGTTCTATCTTTCTTTCTTTTCCCCTAGTCGCTTCCCGTCACATACGTGGGCAGGTGAAATGTTTCCGGGAACGTCACGTTTTCCTCTTGTGTCTGAACTTTCCGTCACGTTCGAAACTGTAGCGTACATGGGCTTCGAAAGAAGAAAACGTAACCTCTTAACTCTGAACTCTGCAGCGGCTGCGAAAATGAACACTCACACGTGCCCGAGTCATACGCGCGCGAGTCTATACAAGTGCGTGCACAAGCGTAAGTTCTCCTGGAAGGCGCAATAAACGTAAACTTCCCAAGTGCGATTATAGATGTGAGAATCCGCACATCGTACTCCGTTTGCTTTGCGCTTCTTATTTCCTTCATTTTTAGTCGCTTGGCTGCACTGTGTGAAATCTAATAACACGACGTAATCGGAATAAAAGGTAGGACGCCAAATTCTGAGCGTGGTGCACACAAGGGCAGGAAAGTACAGCAGCTGCAGAGTTACCCTCGCCTTCTGAGAACTCGTCGAACGGCACAAAGAAACGCTGAAGGCGGCGAGATGTGAATGCAACAAGGAGCACCGCTGCACAGCCGTTATCGCTGCCCTCGAGGACCGTCCGAAAATTGTGTACGAGAATCTTCGCGCCTTCTCGTGGCCCTCTCTTGCTTTGTGTGTTTGGTGACCACGTTCGTTGTTTGCTCCACGCTTGCGCCGCCCTGAAGTGCGAAACAAACTTGGTATCTAGCGAGACACGAAGTCGGCAAGAGAGATCCCGCAGGAGGGGAAGGCCTTCGTGTTGCTATGTTCGCGTTTTTCCAGCCACTACCGTTGGCGAGTAACCGCGAAAATGTGCTCGCAATGCTAACGTTCTCGAAATAACTAGGTAGCAAGAAAACCAAATCGTCCGGCTTTCAGTGGGAAAGGACTTCGCGCGCACCTACGTGAAGAAAAGGAAGAAGAAACGCAAGAATAGAAAAGCGGAGATAAAACTCGACTCGGATTTGGTGTCGTAAGTAGTTCACACTTACGATTTAGCCAAGTGCGGTAAAGTAAAGCCAATAGCTTCCTATGTGGTCGTGTTCTTTTTCTTTTCTTAAGATCAGTCGTGCCGCTTGCAACGCAGTTACAGAGAGAGGGAGAGCTGTGCAACATGAGCGTTGCACAGAGATCGCAGTGACCATGTATTCGCAGTATCTTTTCTTCCGATTACGTCGCGTTCTTCTATTTCACAGAGATCGCATTTTTACAGGGTGCCTCGATATCAAGCCCATCGGCTATAGAGGCACCATAAGCATTGTAGCACGAGCTATTCTTGTTTATTTCCCTCAAACCTATAGCTGGCTTTCGGCCAGTCTTTATTGCTTAGATGAGATATAATTGCCGGTCCCACCAGTTTGGACACTCCTTTCGGCTTCACGTAATAAAAGAATCCCTGTCGAACCATCTTTGCGGTAATATGTCTGTAAGCGGTAGCTTTGTAAGTATCCTTCAGCCATGTCATGTTACGTAGTGATGAACACATACACACATGTATTCTTCACGTATTACGTTTTTACATATATATATATATATATATATATATATATATATATATATATATATATATATATATATATATATATATATATGTTTATTGTTTTTCCCAATAAAACATACATACCTTCTTTCCCTTCTTCCGTTTGACTTTCTTCTGATACCTTGAGGCCCAACAGCTAGCGCAACGCGAAAGATTGACAAAAACACGAGCTGGCAGGAACATATTACAGGCATTAGGTGTAGAACTGAATAGCTCAAGAAGCCCAATAGAGGCTGAAGTAGAATTAAGGACTGAAGTTAGGAACAAGATCAGAACGAACCCTCTCCCCAGAAATTTGCATCCAGAATATAATATCAAAAGGAAAAAGGCAGGAGCTAAAACACTCTTGCAGGAAATAGAGCAGCAGAACCAACTGGCAGCTATAGTAGATCTTGCCTGGGTGAAAGGTAAAGAAGCATATACGGCCACTGTATCAAATTATCAGGGGAAGGTGCAAGACGCTATCACTATTTTTACCAAGGACCCCATGGTGGTGGAACAAGCGGCAATTACTCTAACCATCAGGAGTATAAGTGGGCCTGCATTTACAGTGATTCGAAATCCGCCAGAAAGGGTTTTGATAAAGGCTACGTAGCTCGAGTTGCAGCTAAACTTTTTGAAAACATTGGGATTATGTGAACTGAAATCCGATGGTTTTCTGCCCATATGGTGAGAGGGAATGAGACTCGGGTAAACCTCAATGAGGTTGCTCATAACTTGGCACGAGGACTTGGTAACCGTGACAGTCACAACCGATCCGTTCACGATCAAGCCAGGGAATCTAGAGATCATTTAACAACTTGCAACATTACCAAACATTACTATTTAGGACGCAGGCAATTCCTATTGCCTCATTCAAAACTGAACAGTGCTCAGGCAGTCTCACTGCGCTTATTGCAAGCAGGTACATATCCCACGCCGTACCTCATTAATAAGATATATCCAGAGAGGGAGATTAAGATGGACTGCAACGATTTTAATGGCATCATTGGTAGCAGACATATGCTGGCGGTGTTAAGAACGGCCCAGCTGAGGTGCAAGTGTTGCCAGCCATTTGCGACGACGGCGGCGTCAACTTTCAAGGAATGCCACCGTTACGCTCTAGCCTCGTCGCCGTTGTGACTGAATGAGTTCGACGAAGCAGGCTTTGTGCCGCAACACGACACCGCCAACCGGGTCGGCCGCGAGCGGAGGAGTTGCGGCAGGAACGTCGTCGGGGACCCCTTCCCACGCGCCGACCGAGACGCAAGACAATAGGCTGTTTTAGCAGAGCGTTTTTAACGGTCCGCTCCGCTCAGCGGGCTAGCGGAAGCGCAAGTGCGCATGCGCGACCCGTTCAGCAGTGAGCGGGCGAGCGGACGGGAGCCCCCTCTCCGCTAGAAAGCTTTCTCAGCGGAGCGCGGCGAGCGGGTCCAGCGAAGCAAAATGGCTGCCCCCAGTGCTGCTGGCCTGTCAACGAGGTCGTTTGAATCGGGATTTGTAAAGCGCAAACCTAGAGTACACTTTAGGAGACACAAAGATCTTCTACTTCGGGAGGTTGTGGCCATGAACCCGTTGCAGAACCCTGCCATGTGTGCACGTTTGTTTATGCGGACCACGTTTTAGGTGTACTGAAAGAGCAAAAAACCTTGTCTTGGCTACAACACAGCGTAACAGCTTTGTTAATGTAAGGATTATATATAAGAAATGAAAATGCAATGTATTGCGTGAAATGCCTTCAGACACTTGAGCAATTCCAAATATATTATTTTATTGTGGCAATTCTTACAACTTGAATATTATGTTCATAGCGGTTTTACCTTCTGCGGCAAGGTGGCGCGTCAGGCAAGCACGTGCCTTTCGGGCGCAGCAGGGCACTCCGCTAAAACTGATTCTTCGTCCGCCGCTCCGCTAACTGTGAGCGGGTACGCGAGAGCGGAGCGGACCGTCAAAAACGTTCTGCTAAAACACTCTAATGGCTACCCGGCCGCGCTGCGAGGGTCAGCTCCGACTTCTACGAAGTCCGTGTGACGTCGGTTCCGGACCAGACCGTGAACCTGTGTGTCTGTGCTTGTGTGTGTGTAAGCCGTCCCGGAGAGAGGCGGCGTGTTTACAATGACTGGACGAACGTTTCCGTCCCCTTGGAATCAAGGGGGTACCGAGTGTTTATAAACCGCTGTTGTGCGGATGCTCGACACACTTTCTTAAGCAGTCATGTTAGACTGAAACACTCTCTCAAGCAGTCATGTTAAACTGACATACTTTCTCTCGCAGTCATGCTAGACTGATGAACTGCATGTAAATACTGTAAATAAACCCATATTCCTCGTTCTCGATGAGCAGCAGTCCTTCCCTTCATCAACGTCTTCAGCGTGGATTAGTTGGACGACGGCATGGGCCAGCTACCTTCTAATTCATGCCCGACTCCAATCTTGACAACGGGTTACGAGCGATGGGATCGAGCCCCCAATCCTGACAGCGGGGTATCCCGCGACTCTCCCCAACCTCGTTGAAGAATGGATGCAGTGGGAAGAAAGTACTCGAAGCCCATTGTTTGAAGACCAACTAAGGGCCGTTCAGAGGGCCCATGATGTCGCTGAAAGGCTTGGCCCAACAGTGCCAACGTGGGAGCTTGGCTTAAAAAGTCGAGCCTCCGGACCTCATTACAATAAAGGTTTTCACACACACACGCACACCCATGTATAAAGCACATGGAACAAATGGTGTTGCATGCTGGGTCAAAAAGAAATAAATCTCGAATCATTACGCAAACTCGACACTGGGCGTTCTTTCTTTCCCCCTTTTTTTTGGCAGTGCACACAGTACTAGCATGGTACTAAGTCCTTCATTTTCAGTCACCTTCTCGTATTTTGTACAATGTCGGTGCATGTTCGCGATGTTTATTCTGCCGTACAAGTACAGTCGTGATCAATTTGAAGGTGATCGCTCTAGCGGTGACCGAAACTAGGAGCAGCGCCACGTTACGTCATCACCGTCAGTCAAGAGGGAAACATCAGGTAGCTTCTCTCTCTCTCTTTTACTGTTCGCTGAGCAGCTGTAACTCCCGTCTGGCAACTCGCAGCTTTTCGTCACCCTTCACGAGATAACCTGCGAATTCATTTCGACTGCCTTAGTAGCTATTGCACAGAGGCGTCATTGTTAGCCAATGTATGCATGAGGCAGGGACGCACACACATCATTGCCATGAAAGGGTAACAAGCACAAAAATGTGGCGAGTTAGTCTTGGGGGTGACGGTTTGAGCCTGGACGAGCGTAAAAGGGGAAGAAGGCAGCGCAATTTTTATCTTCGCAGTTCCGAAATCGGCCGCTATGCTGCTTGGAAGGCCCGCCGGTAGATGCTCGCGCGATCACCTTCAAATTGATCGCAACTGTACGTACGCGCTCACCGGTCTTGTTTCAAGATGAAGCGCCAAATGTTTCGATTACATCTTACCGCAAGAACTGACAACACATGAACAGTGAATATTATGCGTAATCTTTATGTGTCAATGAATGGACAGGTATTGACAGAGACGAGATATTCTGAAGTTATTGTGGGAATGAGTTAAACCAACTACATTGCAGTTCAGTAAAGCCTTTTCACTCTTGGGGTAATTGCTTCCCGCATTCTAAAATTTAATCCAGCTGTTATACTTCGATCTATAGGCTGCCAGTTCCCTGCGGGACCATTTGCTACTAAATGTAAATGCAGTTACGGTCATCATACCACTCCCTGCTTTCCGGTACTGACTTACAGTGCACGCAATTTTTGGAGTAGAGCACCAATGTCATTCCCAGTACACTAGCATCTGCATCTGAGTGCCGCCTTGTTGCTTACATTGGCACGTATGCCCACGGCTCTTCGTTCACTTAACCATATATGCTGTATTAATAACAACAAAGCGCTTAATTTGAGAACATTAGAAACACAGGCATATATTTGCGCATATGATCAGAGTTACAAGGCCCGTATGCGCGGCAAACTGCGACTGGTATAGAAGATGCGTATATATATTTATACGATCTGTTATTACAGCATTTGGTAGAATGCTAGCTCTCACATTTTGTGCGTATCTCCGTAATGCGTAGTTTGCGTGCTCAATAAA